>NC_041391.1:357705321-357869456 GCF_002162155.2 Triticum dicoccoides | reverse complement strand
CGCGGACTGCGGCGGCGGGGAGCGGGGCTGGAGCGACGTGGTGCGTCCGGGTTGGCCGCGGGCGCGTCTGGGCGGCGAGGTGGCGGCACGGGAGGAGGCCAAGTGGAGGTGGATGGCTGGCCGGGCGCGAAAACGGAGGGAGGTTGGTGGCGCGGGGCTCGAGGAGGGGGCTTGGCTGCCAAAAATGGAAGGGAGGCTTCCATTTATAGGTAGGGCTAGGGTTTGGGGAATTTCCATCCGTTTTCGGACATCGGATCTCGATCCAACGGTCCGAAGCGGAGGGGGTTAGATAGGTGGGCTGTGTGAGAGAGAGGCTTGGGCTGATAGGAGAGAGGAGAAATGCAGCCCGACATGATTTCGGAGACCGAAACGTCCGACGAATGAACCGGCGACGGTGCCGCTATATATTTAACGGTTGGGCTGTCAAATGGACTCCGAATGCGACGAAACTTGGCAGGCGACCTGTCTACACTATAATAAGACTGCACGACAAGTTGCAACCCATTCCGAGAACATTTTTATGCCACTTATAAAATAATATTTCGGAGGTGCCGCGGGCGCGTGCGAGTGTGTCGGGGCTCAGAATGAACAACGGAGAGAACCGGCGGAACACGAACGGATGCAAGTTTGAAAACAATGATGGCAACAGAGTGCCAATGCAATGCGAATGATGCGATGATGAAATGCATGACACGAACGAAATGCAAAACAAAAGACAAAAACCCAACCACGAAGGAAATATCATATAGCATCTCCAGAAAAGGCAAGAGTTGGAGTTACGAATATGGAAAGTTGTATCCGGGGCATTACAACACTCCACCACTACGAGAGGATCTCGTCCCGAGATCTAGGATGGCACCGGAGAAAAAAGGAAGAGGAAGATAAGCGGTAAAACTAAGTTGCTTCTTCGACCAAAGAGTGAAACCACGAACCTTGAGAGGTTGAACAATTGAAAGAAACAAAACAACGGAGATGGCCAAGATTGCAAACAGCCTGTTAGAAAAGAGGAACAAGGAACATTACGAGAACTTGACGGTTGCAAAGACACGAATCAAGAGTTGAATGGACAGGATAGAATTCGAAACCACTCCGGTTAAAACAAGATGAGAGAGGGAGAATTCGGGAAGCACTCCGGTTGACCATGGAAGGAATAGAACATGAACTTGAGAAGATGGGAAGATACTTGATGAAATCCACAACACACTGCCTCCGGAACTATTGAAAGAATGGCATAATGGGTAAGAAGGATTTCAGACAGCACTCAGGTTGAAAAGAGAGGCAAAACTTGATAATATGAAAGAACTCGAATGAAAACACGGCACTCCGGTTAAATGGATAAGAAAGAAAAGAACACGATCCTCACAATTCGAGATGATGAGTAAAAAGAGCAACATCACAATGCCTCCGGGAGAAAGAATAGAAGATAGATCATTGGGATAAAGGGACGAAGAAGAAAATGACGACTTGTGCCACAAATGAGCTTGGAAAGCACCCTTCCAAGATGGTTACAACGGGGATGTTGGAAAATAACAACGAAAAGAATAAGCTTGCAGTGAGCTTATGGAAACATCTCAACATTTGAGGTGAAATTCTGCCACTAACGAGAAACAATTGCTTGTTTGAGATCAACGAAGAGATGAAAAACCTCTTTCACCGAGAAGGATAAGGAGAAAGCTTGGATCAATGATAAGCACCACAAATAGCAACATTCCCAATGGAAGGCTTTAGGTGAAATATAACCCAAGATAACTCCAACAAAGAGATTGATGGATTTAAAATACCTCATTCTTGACAACATATGAATCATGAAACATGAAGGAAATTGTCAAGAGTGACATAACACAATCTCAAAAGATAAGATAGAGAGAATTGCACTTCGGAATGCAAGATGAAGAATGCTTGAACTCCTTAAAACAAAACATGTGTTGAACACCATGTTTATTTTTGAGTATAGCTTGGCGGGTCATAACTTCAAGAGAAATCTTGAAGAACAATTGAAGAATGAAAAGAATCCCTTGACGAACGATCATGTAGATCATCCATGAAGAACTCCGGTAATAAAAGGATGATAGAAAGAAAGAGAAGTTGAAAACACAAGGTGAAGCGTTGCAATGATTTAGATGGAGCTTTGCGATGATATAACCGAGAGAACATGGAACTCCGGAAAGAAAAGATGAATACTAGAACCGAGAATAACTTCATCATGAACAATCTCCGGAAGAAGGAATTAATCACTTGGATGAAAAAAGAATAAGAATTATGTCATGCCTATCCTTCACCAATTTAAATTGATGACAAGCAACAGATTTGGCATACTACTTGTTCTCATAGAAAGGATTAAAAGAGATATGGTGCAAACTTGGGAAGGTCTTCAACGAGCCACTGGTAGGATTGAAAAGAACGAAAGAACGAATGAATTGATACGATAACAAAGGAAGAGAAATCTGGAATGAACCACCGTAAGAATTGAAAACGAACGAAGTAAAGGGGTGAATCATCCGTAAGAATTAGAGAACGAATGAAGATACTTGAGGGAATTTGATACATGAGAACGAAGAGATCATAAACTGATTAGAGGATATTTGAACGATTCACCGATAGAATATGGAGAAGGGGAGCTAAAAGCTGAGAATGAATAAACCTGAAATGATGGCCTTCATAGAAATAAAATGGAAACAACTCACGAAATGCTCCGGATGGTAAGAAAAGAATAGTCACAATCAAAAATAATTATGAGGATAGCATGAAGCTAGAACAATGAATCTTCAAGAGAATGGCCAAGATTTGGAGGAAGAAAACTCTTCTTCGGTCTTCACATGTTGAGAATGATGATGAGAACCACCATGAATTGTTGAGATACTTCGGAACAAAGAAGAATAGAAATGATGAACCAACGATGAAAATATTTTGAAAGCGGTCTTGGAGAAAGAATATGACTGATGAAAATTCATTCTTACGTCAAACTTCAAAACGGATTTGAGAATAGCTCCGGGAAATTAGAAGAGTCAGGTAAGAACCTGGGAAAAAAAACCTGTGGGTTAGGGCCCACTAAAAGATACACTGTTGAACAATTGATTGAAAGGGGGGGATTGCACCGGTTGAATTAAATGACTTGAATGAGATAACATCCTCGAAATATCTTGAACAGATTAGGAATGGAAACACAAGTCTTGTGAGATATCTTGAGCACTCCAGATAAGAATAGAGAGAGGTGAACAATTAAGAGGTGCACCGACGTGGAAAAACATTTGAAACGAGGAAAGGGATATGATCAACACCGAAAGCTTGAATTAAATCCACCAGAGAGGAATACGAGAATGAATATTGATGAACTTGAAGCTCGTGAGCATCTTCACGAGGGATCACCGGATCAGAACATTGATTGAAAAGAGTAAATAGACTTCACATGAATAAATGGATACTTGATTAACATATATGAGTCCTTGCAGAAAAAGGGTGGGAGGGCGGGAAAACAAAGACAACTTGGGACGGATGAAACAAACACCGTTGAGAAAACTTATAATTGATCTCGCAAATATTGAAATGATTGGATACACTTGAAGAGAAGCACGCCGGTTGGAAAAGAATTAACATGACGACCTCGATGATCAAGAAGGATTAGTATTCACATAGCAATATGAGAACACCGTTTATGAAAGGTATGGAATCAACATTTGACTTTGAAGCAACTCAAATACCAGAAATAAAACAAAACAAAGGATTTGGCTTGCAGAATAAGCCGGAAACAGACATATGATAGATCCCATATCGTATCATGTGTCTGTTGGAAAGATAAAACTAGAGCTAATTGAATTCCCACCTATAAAACTCCCGAAACTTTCTGGTTATGCAATCTGGTGTTGGGGATACAGGGGAAGCAATATATCTCACCCAAACTAACAATACCTACATCCAAGCTGTATCCATCCATCAACACATAACCAAGAAACCTTCGGAAATCGTGTACCTCAACCTTCGAAAAGCATCCGTTATACGAGTTATGGCAATACTCCCGAACTCCCCAGTACTGGGTGACATCGAGGTTATCTCACCAACAACTGCATAAAAGAGATTTTTGATGTCGGCAAAACTCAGGTATTCTAGAACTGCAACGATAAAATTGTGACGACAACACCTCAGAGCTCGACTCCCCGGGTCAAAGCCACATAAATATACAGGAGGCACCAAGAACAATGTTCTCGTCACAAAACCATCGAAGCGATTCCAAGATACCCGCGTGATCCTAAAAAAAAATTTAGTGAAATTTGAGGAGAGGAAAGACAAAACATTTACGTCAGGAGACCTCACCAGAGCGACGAAGGGGCTAAGGAGTAAAAAGAATCCTACTCTCCGATATATATAATCCAAAGACTCAAAATAGTTTTCTTCTAGACTAAACAACGGCCAACAATCAAGGGGGCTCCTATGGTCGGTCGAGGCTCTGATACCAACTTGTCACACCCAATATGCGACCCTATCCAAAAGGAACTCGAAGGTCCCACCAAGGATAGACCCGCATATTGAAACGCTTTTGCAAGGTGGATATCATTACATCAACATTACATAATAGATGGGGATATATACAAGAGGCATACAATGCCACATGAATACAACATCATGATACATCAGAGCAACATCCGACTACGGATGAAACACAAATAGAAACTCAAACGACATCCACCCTGCTAGCCCAGGCTGCCGACCTGGAACCTATCCCCTGATCGAAGAAGAAGCAGAAGAAGAACTCAACGCAAGCAAGCATCGCTCTCGCGTCATGATCATCGCATAACCTGTACCTGTAGCTGTTGTTGTAGTAATCTGTGAGCCACGAGGACTCAGCAATCCCATTACCATGGGTATCAAGACTAGCAAAGCTTAAAGGGAAAGGAAGGGGTAAAGTGGTGAGGCTGGAGCAGCGACTAAGCAAGTATGGTGACTAACATACGCAAATAAGAGCGAGAAGAGAGAAAAAGGAACGGTCGTGAAGCTATCAATGATCAAGAAGTGATCCTGAACTCCTACCTACGTCAAGCATAACCCAGAAACCGTGTTCACTTCCTGGACTCCACCGAGAAGAGACCATCACGGCTACACACGCGGTTGATGTGTTTTATCTCGGATCTAGTGTCAAGTTATCTACAACCGGACATTAACAAATTCCCATCTGCCTATAACCGCAGGCACGGCTTTCGAAAGATTATACCCTGCAGGGGTGTCCCTACTTAGCCCATGACAAGCTCTCGCGATCAACGAAGGAATAGACCTTCTCCCAGGAAGACCCGATCAGACTCGGAATCCCAGTTTACAAGACATTTTGACAATGGTAAAACAAGACCAGCAAAGCCGCCCGATGCGCCGATAATCCCGATAGGAGCTGCACATATCTAGTTCTCAGGGCAACACCGGATGAGACATCTTACGAGTAAAACCAGCCCTCGAGTTGCCCCGAGGTGGCCCCGCAGTCTACTCGGTTTGGACCAACACTTAGACAAGCACTGGCCCGGGGGGGGGGGGCTAAAATAAAGATGACCCTCGAGAGAGCGACTCCCAAGGGAAAAGGTAGGTGGTGGTGAGGCAAATGGTAAAACGAAGGTTGGGCCTTGCTGGAGGAGTTTTATTCAAAGCAAACTGTCAAGGGGGTCCAATAAATCACTCGACCGCGTAAGGAACGCAAAATCCAGGAACATAACACCGGTATGACGGAAACTAGGGCGGCAAGAGTGGAACAAAACACTAGGCAAAAGGCCGAGTCTTCCACCCTTTACCAAGTATATAGATGCATTAATAATATAAGAGATATTGTGATGTCCCAACCAAAATCCTGTCCACCATGGAGAAATCTTCAACCTCACCTGCAACTAGCAACGCTATAAGAGGGCTGAGCAAAGCGGTAACATAGCCAATCAATGGTTTGCATAGGTAAGGTGTCAAAGGTTAGAGGTTCATGGCAATATGGGATGGCTTGAATAAACAGGTGATAGGTAGTGCATCATAGCGATAGAACGAAGCAACTAGCATAACAATGATAGTAGTGAGATCCAGAGTAGCGGTCATCTTGCCTGAAATCCCGCTAGGAAGAAGAACGAGTCAATGAAGAAGACGAACGGGAGAAGTCGAATGAATCCTCACGAACGCAATGTTACCGGAACTAAGAAGCAACACCGGAAAGAAACAACCAACATGGTAAATGCACGAGCTAATCATGGCATGATGCACAAACAAGTATGATGCATGTCCGGTTTAATGAGGCATGGCATGGCAAAGTGCACAAACAATCCTACAAATTAAGTGGAGCTCAATATGCAACGAGTTGCATATTGACGAAACACCACAAGCAATTATTTAGTTGATCTCGTTTAGGCTACCAAACAATATTAAATGTTTTTAAACATGGCAAGAGGTGAGGCATAATTAAACTACCTATCTAGGCAAGTTTAAATGAGGCCGGAAACAACAAACCACAATTCCGGAAAATCCTCATGTCCATAATCTAGTTTTGGTACTGTTCTGCCTATTACATAATTTTAGAGTTGTTAAACAGGAAAATAAAGTGGACCATGTTAAACTAGGCATTTTTCCACCCCATTTACATATAAAGTTTATTTAAAATGGAGCTACGGTTATTTAGTTATGAATTAAAGCATTTTAGCATGGCATTATGCAAAATAAACACAAACAACATGTTAAACATTTTAAACATAGATGAAAGTGGCATATTATTAATCTACACAATTTTCTGAGCATTTTACATATATAAAACATTTTAATCCGATGCACGGTTATGACGTTATTAATGCATGAAATCTAGGGGTTTTCTGTAAAACTGATAATCACTGGAATAATAGACAAATCGCAGCGCAGGGAAAAAAACACCACGGGCTGAAACTGGCTGGGCCAACAGTGCACGGGGGCGGGGCTGCTCACCAGGCCTCATGGGCCGGCTCGGTGCTGGGCTAGGGCGAGCAAACTGGATGGCTTGAGGGCGGTGCGGGCAGGCCGCGGAGCGAGCGGATTGGGCCTTTTCTCAGGCCCAATCTGGAGGGCGCGGTGGAGCAGGAGGCTGGAGCCGGCTGGGCTGGATCTGGCGCGGTTGGGCCTCGAAGTGCTGGGGAGGCCCACGCGGACGCAGTGCAAGCGGGACGAGCAGCTCCTCTGCTCGTTCCCGCTAGGGCATGGCGGTGGCGGCAGGGGTCAATGGCACGGCAGCGCGATGCAGGCGGGTCGAGGACGGGCGGACGAGGCCGGGATCCTCCAGATCTGGGGCGGAGGGGACCATTCCCGATGGCGGCGGCAGCATGCGCGAATCCGGCGAGGAGCTCCAAGTGCGGCGGGGTTCCTGGAGAGGGAGAGAGAGGGATCTGAGAGAGAGAAGAAGAGGAAGGAGACGGGAGAGAGAGGGAGGCGGCAACCTGGCAGGGCGGCACGGGCGCTCCGGCGACGGGGTCGCGGACGACGGAAGGCGGCACTCCGGGGAGGTTCTGCGAGGCGGCGGGGAGGCGCTGGAGCAGAGGGACGAGCGGGAAGCGGCGCAGGGACGGGCGAGCGGCAGCGCGCGCGGGCCCTGGTGCGGCCCATATCGGGCCCGGGGCGGGCCGCGCTTGGGTTCCGCGGACTGCGGCGGCGGGGAGCGGGGCTGGAGCGACGTGGCGCGTCCAGGTTGGCCGCGGGCGCGTCTGGGCGGCGAGGTGGCGGCACGGGAGGAGGCCAAGTGGAGGTGGATGGCTGGCCGGGCGCGGAAACGGAGGGAGGTTGGTGGCGCGGGGCTCGAGGAGGGGGCTTGGCTGCCAAAAATGGAAGGGAGGCTTCCATTTATAGGTAGGGCTAGGGTTTGGGGAATTTCCATTCGTTTTCGGACATCGGATCTCGATCCAATGGTCCGAAGCGGAGGGGGTTAGATAGGTGGGCTAGTGGGCTGTGTGAGAAAGAGGCTTGGGCTGATAGGAGAGAGAGGAGAAATGCAGCCCGACACGATTTCGGAGACCGAAACGTCCGACGAATGAACCGGCGACGGTGCCACTATATATTTAACGGTTGGGCTATCAAATGGATGCCGAATGCGACGAAACTTGGCAGGCGGCCTGTCTACACTATAATAAGACCGCACGACAAGTTGCGACCCATTCCGAGAACATTTTTATGCCACTTATAAAATAATATTTCGGAGGTGCCGCAGGCGCGTGCGAGTGTGTCGGGGCTCGGAATGGACAACGGAGGGAACCGGCGGAACACGAACGGATGCAAGTTTGAAAACAATGATGGCAACAGAGTGCCAATGCAATGCGAATGATGCGATGATGAAATGCATGACACGAACAAGATGCAAAACAAAAGACAAAAACCCAACCACGAAGGAAATATCATATAGCATCTCCGGAAAAGGCAAGAGTTGGAGTTACGAATATGGAAAGTTGTATCCGAGGCGTTACAAAGGCTTGGTGAGGCAGAGGAAGACAGCAGAAGGCAAGACAAGCACAAAGAACATCAAGGCAAGTGCTTAGAGTAGCAAGCAGCAAGAGGCAAGCAGGGCCAAGCCCGGCAACAAGCCTTGTCGAGGCGACCTATGAGGCCCCTGGCAAACCCCTTGCCGGGACTATTTGCGAAGGGACCAGCAGGGCCAGCACCCTTGGGCTTGAGAGATCTGAAACCATCGACAATGTTAAAGATCAAGACTTCAAGAGCACATGCCTGGTAGCATGCGACTCCTCATGAAGATTAGCAACCCACGAATCCACGTGGAATCAGAAGAGGAAGACCCCCGACAAGACCCTTGCCGGGGACGATGCCAAGGCCTCCGACAAGCCTTGCTGGGGATGATCGCTGGGCCGCAGCCAGGACCGCGCTCCACAGGGTTCTGCCACCTCACCACCACTCCAACACGGTAATAAGCATGCCAGCAAAGCAGGCACCTACGCGGTGGCATGCAGATCTTTGTGGATGCCTGCCACTCTGCCCACACAGCAGCTGGTTGGCCAGTGTGGCGCTGCATGCCTCGTTAGCCCAGACGCTTGACAAGGTGAGGGGAAGCAGCGAAGGACAGGATGGCCTCTGTTGCCATCCCCAATAAAGCAAGAGGACACATAGGCAATGCATTAAACGCGCTTGTACTTCGTTGATCGAGCAATGAGCTCGTATCACTATAGCTTGCCATCTCCTGTGTGCCACTATGGCAACCCCTTTGCATATAAAAGGAGGCCCAAGTCGTACAAAGAAAGAATTTGGACTTTTGGACAAGTCGTGCATTGTAGCTAGTTCAAAAACTCAAGAACACACATATAACCAGATAAAGAAGGACTAGGGTATTACGCATCTTTTCGGCCCGATCCTGGATACAAATCCTCTGTGTCCTAACGGTTCGACCTGCTATTCGCGCAACTAATCCCCCATCAAACCTAGAAGCGATCCTTGTGACCCCATAGGTGATGGGTTTCCCCGACAGAGAGAGGAACTTATTATTCATAATGCTCTTGTTATGTCTCAATACTTATCTTTTATGCGAGCATCATTGAACTCATCATGCCTAGCTAAAAGGCATTAAAGAAAAGCACTTGTTGGGAGACAACCAAACACTTTTACCTACTGTTTTTGTGCGTTCACATGATTGTGCTACTGTGGTAATCATGTTTTATTGCTTTTGTTTCAATAGAGTACCAAGTAAAGCCTTTGGGATAGTGTGGATGATGGTTGACTTGATTCTGTGAAAAAATCGAAACTTTTGCGCTAAGTCCAGGAAATTTGAAAATTCACTGGAACATGCTTTTGATATGAATTTTTTACAGGTGATAGATATACAAATTCTCTACGTTGTCCTATTTTTTCAAAAATTTTGGAGTTAGAAAAGTATGGTTGGAGTACAGATTACTTCAGACTGTTCTGTTTTTGACAGATTGTATTTTCAATGCATAGTTTGCTTGTTTCCTAGTTTCTATGGCTTATATTGCTCAATATAAATTTTGGAAATGATATGCTACAGTAGTCATTCTGTGGAAACAATTAGGAATCTTGTCTTTGACGGTACCAAAGTGAAATATTTGCTCTTTATCATACTAACCTATCTCACGAAGTTCTGTTAAGTTTTGTATCATTGAAGTTTTCAAGTATTGGGTGAGATGTCGATATGAGGAGAATAAGGAGCAAGAAAACCCTAAGCTTGGGGATTCCCAAGGAACCCCAAGATAATATCCAAGGAAGATCCAAGCACCTAAGCTTTGACATGCCCTAGAAGGCATCCCCTCTTTCGTCTTCAACATTATCGGTAACCTCACTTGGAGCTGTGTTTTCATTCGTCACATGATATGAGTTTTATTTGGAGCGTCATTTTATTTTGTTAGAATTTGCTTGCTGTTATTTAGAATAATGTTTTGCATATTTATTTTCAATAAAAGTGGCAAGGATAGCCTTTACCATGCTTATTTTGTAAGTCCACAGGCTGCTGTTTCAAAACAGAAAGTTTATCGCTGTTGCAAAAATTCCCGTGCAATGTCAGAATGTGATAAATGTGGAAACTTTTTGCATAGTAAGCTATAATAAATTTTCTACAGTTTGCTAATTGTTCGAAATTTTTGGAGTTAGGGAAGTATGATGAATCTTGCATTCTTTACAGACTATACTATTTTGGCAGATTGCTGTTATGGTTGCATTGTTTGCATATGTTTGCTTGTTTAATGATTCTATTTGAGGATAGGAGTATTAAAAATGCAGAGGCATTTAGTATGCGATGTCAAATAAGAGTTTTAGTTATTTTCTATAGTATGGAATGATAAGGTTTTGCATTGATTTATATTAACTTATCTCACGAGTTCTTGTTGAGTTTTGTGTGGATGAAGTTTTTGAGATTTAGGGAAATCGTGATATAAGAGGAATTAAGGAGACACAAAAGCTCAAGATTGGGGATTCCCAAGGAACCCCAAGATAATATTCCAAGAAGCCTCAAGAATCTAAGCTTGGCATGCCCCGATAGGCATCCCACCTCTCTTCTTCAACAATTATCGGTTAGTATTTGTTGAGCCTAAGTTTTTTGCTTCTTCACATAATGTGTTCTATCCTTGGAATATCATTTTGTTTTGTTTTGCTTGCTGTTTATATAAAATACTTAGGTTTGAAAGTTCTTAAATAAGAGAGAATCCACAATTAGCTACCCATTTGCTTACCTACTCGCTTGATCTTCACTTATATCTTTTTGGAGTAGCTTGTCATTTACTCTTGTGCTTCACTTGTATACTATGAGTAAATTGTTGAATGAATTGAATATCATGAATTTGAAATTGTATGTTCATATCATTCCTAGTGGTAGCTTCACATTTGGTATAGAAAGTGAAATCTTTTGAAGCTTGACAATTACAATATTGGTCATACAAGCAATTCATGAATGGTTAGTAGAAGGAAGAGAAATTTCACATGCAAATAAACCATCTTGGAAATCTTTTGTGATTGTGAGCCCCCATCAAAATATTATATTCCAAAATTATTGACGTTGGACAAGGAAAAAATGTAATGATTTATGTTTTTTCATATTCACATAGAAGTTATATTGTCATAGATCCTTCAACATGCAGTGCTTGCCCCCCATCTTTGCTAGCCAAAAATTCCGCACCAAGTAGGGATACTACTTGTGCATCCAAAAACCCTTAAACCCAAATCTTATTCTCAAGAGTCCACCATACCTACCTAAGGATTGAGTAAGATCCTTCAAGTAAGTTGTCATCGCTGCAATAAGGCAATAAAAATTGCTTCTAAAAGTGTTAGACCATTTAGTGTTAGGGAAAATTGAGCATTGTACGAACTTGTGATAGCAAAGAATAAAAGTGACAGACTGCATAATAAAGGTTGTCATAAGAGGCAATATAACATGATCTTCTATCGCACTAAGGGATTGAGCATACAAACAAAAAGCGCATGGCAACCTCTGCTTCCCTCTTCGAAGGGCCTACCTTTTACTTTTATGTATTTACTTTCATGCAAGAGTCAAAGTTTTTCTCTCTATTCCTTTTTATTTTTCTCTTTTGGCAAGCATCATGTGGTGACGAAAGATCTAGGCACATGTATCCAGTTGGATATGGGTAGCATGAGTTATTATTGTTGACATCACCCTTGAGGTGAATACGTTGGGAGGCGAAATTATAAGCCCCTATCTCTCTATGTGTCCGATTGAAATGTTTTGCTCATGTGTATGCAGTGAGTGTTAGAAATCATAGAAGAATATATGATGGTTGAGTATGTGGAGCTCTTACTTAGACTCTGTTGAATAACTTGAATTGAAATTGTTTGATGACTAAGAATATAGGTTGTTGAGTTTCAAGAGAATTCATTGTTTAAACCTTAACATGTGAATTGGTTGCTACTTTCTCATGTTGACTTTTATGAGAAAGAGTTGTTGTTACAATGCTATGGAAAGGGATTGAAATCATCATTGATCAAACTTATGCACTTTGCTAGCATTCACACTTCATAAATTATTTCTTTTATCAGTTACCTACTCGAGGACGAGTCGGAATTAAGCTTGGAGATGCTGATACGTCTCCAACGTATCCATAATTTATGAAGTATTCATGTTGTTATATTATCATTCTTGGATGTTTTACAATCATTTTATAGCAACTTTATATAATTTTTTGGGACTAACCTATTGACCCAGTGCAGTTGCTATTTTTTGCTTGTTTTTTACATCGCAAGAAATCAATATCAAACGGAGTCCAAACACCGCGAAACTTTTTGTCGATTTTTTACGGACCAGAAGACATCCAATGGGCCAGAGCAGCAGCTAGGGGGTGCTCCGAGGGGGTACAACCCGCCAGGGCGCACCTGGGCCCCCAGCCGCACCCCGGTGGGTTGTGCCCACCACGGTGGCCTCCCTCACCCCCTCTTTGCCCTATAAATGCCCGAATATTCGAAAAACCCCATGGGAGTCGACGGAATTTTATTCCAGCCGCCGCTAGTTCCAGAACCACGAGATCCTATCTAGATCCCTTCTCCGGCACTCCTCCAGAGGGGGAAATCATCACCGGTGGCCATCTTCATCATCCCAGCGGCCACCACGATGAGGAGGGAGTAGTCCACCCTCGGGGTTGAGGGTTTGTACCAGTAGATATGTGTTTAATCTCTCTCTCTCTCTCATGTTCTTGAGATGTCACGATCTTAATGTATCGCGGGCTTAATTAATATAGTCAGATCATATGGTGTTTCCCCCTCTCTATCTTGTGATGAATTGAGTTTTCCCTTTGAGATTTTGTTTTATTGGATTGAATACTTTTATGAATTTGAGAACACTTGATGTATGTCTTGCTATGAACACCCGTGGTGACAATGGGGTATCGTATTTATTCACTTGATATATGTTTTGGCACTCAACTCGCTGATTCCCGAGGTGACATTGGGGTAATCCATGCATAGGGAATGATACACGTTCTAGTCTTTGTTTCTCCTATAGAAATCTTGGGGCACTCCTTGAGGTTCTTTGTGTTGGATTGAGTATTATGAATCTGTATTTTCTTTGGTGTTATTTTAGTATGAACTCTTGGATAGATCGATCTGAAAGAGTAGCTTTGAGGTGGTTTCGTACCCTACAAAGAATATCTTCTTATGTTCTCTACTATATAAGAAATTTGGAGTGATTCTTCATCGCACATGGGGGATGGTTATATGATCCAATTATATTAGCACTGTTGAGAGATTGCACTAGAGAAAGTCATACCCTAGGCCTTGTTTTCAAGCATTGCAATACCATTTGTGCTCCATTTTATCAATTGCTACCTTGCTATTTTTATTTATTCAGATTATAAATATATATTTCTACCATCCATATTACAGTTTTATCACCATCTCTACGCCGACCTAGTGCACCTATACAATTTGCCATTTAATTGGGTGTGCTGGGGACACAAGAGATTTCTTGTATTTGGTTGCAGGGTTTTTTGTGAGATACCATCTTCATCCCACGCCTCCCATGGATTGAAAACCCTTAGGTCATCCACTTGAGGGAAAATTGCTACTATCCAAAACTCTGCGCTTGGAGGCCCAACACGAGTCTATAAGAATAAAGTTGCATAGTAGACATCATAAACCACGACCACCTATGGGGCCATGAGCCCCTTTCTGGTTCGGCGAGGGGGTGGCACGTTGCACATAGAGCAGAGGAGTGTGAGACAGCACGGTAGAGATCACACGGGCAAGTTTACCTAGGTTTGGGCCGTCGTGAGGCGGAAATCCTTACTCCTACTTTGGTGGATTGATGGTGGACTCTGGTGGAAAGAGCAGTGCTCTTTCCCGGCAGGGTTTCCTTGGGATGAGAACGGTTACACGCGTATGAGTGTACAAGGGTCCGAATCCTTTCTGTAGTTGCCATGGGCCTCCTTTTATAGATCAAGGGGTCGCCACAATGGTAAACCAGTCATTATGCACTGATTAGATAGCAAATAGTGCTATCATACCTAACTCTACAGTCTGACAGAGCGCATTAAATGTGTCGCTCACTATCACATCATAGCTTGCCCTACAAGCCCTGTCGGGCTGTTTTGCCAGCTTTGCGCCTGCTTGCTTGACATGTCGCAGGACGGGTGTTGTTTGTAGGTATTTTCTGTAGGAAGTAGCTGCCATGTGGCATATAGCAACCACTTAGTCACTTTGGAGCTTGACACCGCACTGATCGATGACGTGCGTCATGATGAGGTGGTGCGGTGGAGTCTTGACGGGGTGTTGTGCTTCCGCAGGCCCCGGCAGGCTTGCCTGGACGATCTTGGGGATCACTGTCGGGACGATCCTCATACTTCCCAGGCTCACCTGCCCGGCAAGGGAGGTTTTTCCCTTAGCAACATCTTGCTTCTCTAGCTAGTCTTAGCCATCTTGATCTATGCTTGGATCTTTCGAGGGAATCGATCCATCATGCTTGGGTTGATCATGGTGTTTTGAACTTGACCTCGTGCCTGTGCATAGTCTGGGCAACAGACCCAGGGTTTGTTGCACCAACACTCCCATGAAAAAACCCAAGGCTGGACCGAAACCTGACACTGAGTGTTTCTACTAGAAGGGGAATGGCCACTGGAAGCGTAACTGCCCCAAGTATTTGGCAGTTAAGAAGGATGGCATTGTCTACAAAGATATATTTCATACTACATGTTATTGATGTGTACCTTACTAACGCCCGTTGTAGCGCCTGGGTAATTGATACTGATTTAGTTGCTAATATTTGTAACTTGAAATTGGAGCTGCAGAATAAGGGAAGATTGGCAAAGGACATGGTGACGATGCCGGTTGGAAATGGCTCCAAGGTTGATGTGATAACCGCCGACATGCTCCTTCTACGTCTGCCTTCCAGATTAGTTTAAAACCTCGATAATTGTTATTTGGTGCCTGCCTTGAGCATGAACATTATATTTGGATCTTGTTTATTACAAGATGGTTATTCATTTTAATCTGAGAATAATGGTTGTTCTATTTAGGGGTAATATCTTTTATGCTCATGCACCCAATGTGAATGGTTTATTTTTTTTAATCTCGATGGTAGTGATACACATGTTCATAATATTAATGCCTAAAGATGCAAAGTGGATAATGATAGTACCACATACTTGTGGCCCTCTTTCTTAGGTCATATTGTTATAAAGCGCATGACGAAACTCCATACTGCTGGACCTCTAGAATCACTTAACTTTGAATCATTTGAAACATGTGGACCATGCCTCATGGGCAAGATGACTAAACCACGTTTTTCCAAAATAATGGAGCGGGGAACCGACTGGTTAGAAATAATACATGCCAATATATGTAGTCCAATGAGTGTTGAAGCACGTGGTGGATATCATTATTTCCTAACCTTCATAGATGATTTACATAGATATGGGTATATTTATTAATCAAACATAAGTCTAAAACATTTGAAAAGTTCAAGGAGTTTCAGAGTGAAGTAGAGAATCATAGTAATAACAAGATAAAATTTCTACGATTTCATCGTGGAGGTGAATATCTAAGTTGCCAGTTTGGTATGCATTGATAACAATGTGGAATTGTTTCACAACTCATGCCACCTGGAACACCACGGCATAATAGTGTGTCTGAACATCATAATCATACTATATTAGATATGGCGCATTCTATGATGTCTCTTACTGATTTTCCACTATAGTTTGGGGTTTACGCATTAGAGACAACCGCATTAACTTTAAATAGGGCACCATCAAAATCCGTTAAGGTGACACCATATGAATTATGCTGGCAATAAACCTAAGCTATCGTTTCTCAAAGCTAAGTCAAGAGGCTTCAGCCTGATAAGCTCGAACCCATGGCTTTAAAGTGCACCTTCACAGGATACCCTAAAGAGATAATTGGGTATACCTTCTATCATAGATCCAAGGTAAAGATCTTTGTTTCCAATAATGGATTCTTTCTAGAGGAGGAGTTTCTTTCAAAAGAAGTGCATGGGAGGAAGGTGGATCTTGACAAGGTCATCAAACTATCTCTTGAATTGGAGAGTAGCACATCATAGAAAGAAGTTCCAATGGTGCCTACACCAGTTGGAGAGGAAGCTAATGATGATGATCATGAAACTTCTAACAGGGCCACTACTGAAATTCATAGATCGACCAGGACACGTATTGCCCCTGAATGGTATGGTAATCCTGTCTTGGACGTCATGTTGTTAGACCATGATTAACCTATGAACTATGAGGAAGCAATAATGAGCCCAAATTCTGACAAATGGCTAGAGGCCATGAAATGCGAGATAAGATCAATGTGAAAATCAAATATGGACTTTTGTGGACTTACCTGATGACTGAAATGCTATTTAGAACAAATGGATTTTTAAGAAGAAGACAAACACTGATGGTAATATCACTGTATATAAAGCTCGACTTATCGCAAAAGGTTTTCGACAAGTTCTGGTAGTTGACTACGATGAGGCTTCCTAACCCGTAGCGATGCTGAAGTCTATTAGAATTATGTTAGCAATTGCTACATTTTTGAATTATGAAATCTGGAAGATGGACATCAAAACTACATTCATTAATGATCACCTTATGGAAGAGTTGTTTATGATGCAATCTGAAGGTTTTGTCGATCCTAAGGATGATAATAAGGTGTGCAAACTCTAGCGATCCATTTATGGATTAGTGCAAGTATCTTGGAGTTGAAATCTTCTCTTTGATGAGGTGATCAAAGCTTTCGGATTTATCCAAGCTTATGGAGAAGCTTGTATTTACGAGAAAGTGAGTGAGAGATCTATAGCATTTCTAGTATTGTATGTGGATGACAATGGATTGGAAATGATATAGAACTTCTGGAAAGCATAAGGGGTTATTTGAACAATAGTTTTTCAGTGAATGGCCTCAATGAAGCAGCTTACATATTGGGCATGAAGATCTATATAGATAGATCAATACGCTTATTAGGACTTTCACAAAGTACATACTTCGAAAAAGTTTTGAAGAAGTTCAAAATGGACTAGTCAAAGAAGGGGTTCTTGCCCATGTTGAAGGTATGAAGTTGAGTAAGACATAATTCCTAGCTATGGCATAATAAAGAGAAAATATGAACGTCGTCCCCTATGGCTCAGTCATAGGCTCTTCTTGTATGCCATGCCGTGTACTAGACCTGCTGTGTGCCTTGCCATAATTATGGCTGGTAGGTACTAGAGTGATCTAGGAGTGGAACACTGGACATTAGTCAAAAATATCCATAACTACCTGAAGAGGACTAAAGAAATGTTTCTGGTTTATGGAGGTAATGAAAATCCTGTCGTAAAGGGTTGCTTCGATGCTAGATTTGATATTGATACGGATGACCCAAAGTCTAGACCCCGATATGTATTTATTTTAAATGGTGGAGTGGTCAGCTGGAGCAGCTCCAAGTTGAGTGTTGTAGCAGCATCAACATGTGAAGAAGAATTTATTGTTGCTTTCGAAGCGGCGCAGGAAGGAATTTGGATGAAGGAGTTTATGTCTGATCTAGGTGCGGTTCCTAGTGCATCAGATCTCATGACTGTCTATTGTGACAACACTGGTGCCATTGTCATTGCCAAGGAGCCAAGGTTTCACAAGAAAACTAAGCATATCAAACGCCGCTTCAACTCCATCTGTGATTACATCAAGGAAGGAGGCATAGAGATTTGCAAAGTTCATACTGGTCTGAATGTTGCAGATTCGTTGACTAACCTCTTCCATGAGAAACGCATGATCAGCACCAGAACTCTATGGTGCTAGATTCATTATGATGTAAACTATATTATTGACTCTCATGCAAGTGGAATACTACTGGAATATGCCCTAGAGGCAATAATAAAGTTCTTGTTATCATATTTCCTTGTTCTTGATAAATGTTTATTATCCATGCTTTAATTGTATTGGCTGAAAACTTAAATACTAGATAGATAAACAAACACTTTGTACCTAGTGAGCCTCTACTAGACTAGCTCATTGATTAAATATGGTTAAGGTTTCCTAACCATAGACATGAGTTGTCATTTAAGAACGGGATAACATCATTAGGAGAATGATGGGATGGACACACCCAATCATCAGCTTAGCATCTGATCATGGCGCTTAGTTTATTTGCTATAGCTTTTGTAATAACAAGTCTCTGTTCCTTTGACCATGAGATCGTGCCACTCCCTAATACCGGAAGAATACTTTCTTGTTATCAAACATCACTTTGTAAATGGCTGATCATAAAGGTAATCTTCAGGTATCTTGGAAAGTATTTGTTGGGTTGCATGGATCGAGACTGGGATTTGTCACTCGGCACGACAGAGAGATATCTTTGCGCCCTATCCATAATACGACATATTAATTACTCCCTCTATAAAGAAATATAAGAGCATTTAGATCACTACTTTAGTTACGGAGGGAGTAGCTTGCAAGCATGTGACTAATGTGCTTAGTCATAGAGATGTTGTAGTATTTAATGAGTAAAGAGACTCACTAGTAAGAGATTCAACTATGTATGACGATACCGACAATCGATTCTCGGGCAACTAAAATATTGCAACCGATAAAGATCTTCGTGGTTCAACTAATAAAGATCCTTGACATCGTGGTTCAATCAATAAACATCTTCGTTGTATATGTGGGATTCATTATGGGCATCCAGGTCCCGCTATTAATTATTGATCGCAGAGGTGTCTTGGTCACGTCTACATGTTCTCAGACTCGTCGGGTCACATAGTTAACATTCGGTAATGCTAGGGTAGTATTCAGATATCCATAATGGTGAGTCTGAAGGTAGTTAAATGTCTCATATGGGATCAGGGTCAACACAAGGAGCTTTGGAACAATCCGGAGATAAAGTTTCATATATGGGAAGTGTCTTTCAGGGTTCTGGTAAAGTTTGGGAATTTGTCGGCATTGTTCTGAAGGGTTCCAGGGGTCCACTAGAGGGGCCCACCTGTCCCGTATGCCTACATGGGCAAAGGGGGCGATGCCCTAGCCTACATGAGCCAGGGGAACCACGCCCCACAAGGCCTATGCGGCCAGGGGGGAACTTCAAAGGGGAGGCACCCCTAGCCTTGGGGGACAAGCCTCCCCCATTGGTAGTTGCCCCCTAGGCTTGGAGGGCGGTAGGTATGGCACACCGCAAACACCCCTATATAAGGAGGGGGGCGCAGGTGGCAGCCCCATCCCATCCCATCCCAACCCTAGCCGCCGCCCCTCTCTCCCTTTCCATATCCTCCTCCAGTTCGCTCTTGATACAGAAGCCCTACCAGAGTTCCACTGCCACCACCACCACCATGCCATCGTGGTGGGCAAGCCTTCATCCACCTCTCCCCCTTCACTTGATGGATCAAGAAGGATGATACGTCACCGAGCCATACGTGTGCACGTCTCGGATGTGTCATTCGTGCGGCTCTGGATCAGATTGAATCGTGAAGGGAGTACGACTATGCCAACCACCTTCATTAGAATGTTAACGCTTTCGGTCACAAGGCTATGTAGACACACTCTCTCTCATTGCTCGCATCTCCTAGATTAGATCTTGGGTGAAAGCGTAGGAAGAATTTTTTTTTTCCATGCAATGTTGCCCATCACTTTTGAATTTTGACAATTTCCCACCAACCTTCCGCAATTTTTCCTTGGTTCTTTTGAGGTTTTGAGATGCGGTGTTTGGTCTCCTAAGTTATTTAGGCTAATTACTGATGACATCGACTTCACCACCACTCCTCCACCATGAAATCGTTATCACAATGACCACTTCACCATTTGACACAATAACCATAAACAAGGACGATAACTTCTTGGACTTCGGTGAAAGTACCCATTTTGTCAGCATCTCAACTTCCCTTGTTGTTACATTGTTAGGCCCAAGCATTTTGCGTCACTTTCCCATTGAAACTATCCATTTGAGAAACATTTGGCCATGTTACTTTTTCACTTTAGTGATACCTACTTCGCATAGCTACATTTACGAGCATTGATCTTGTTATCATCTCTTGTGTCATAAGCTACCCGTGCATAGATAACAGCTACATCGGCTCGCGCATCAAGCATCTTGGCAAAAAAACATTATCCAAAAAAGAACAAGCTTTTAAAAAAAGAAAATGATACAAAAAAGCATAATAGAATAGCACTGATCCATCTCACATATCATTTTGGACATCTTGGTATCATCTATACATATGATACTTGGGATAGAAGACAACAAATTGTGTTCTTATAGGTTGGTGCAAAAGTACATATCTCCCACATTTGAGCAATCATGCTAGCATCTCTCCTACGTTGTGCAACACGAGCTTTTCCATGGAAACACATTTTGTGCTCATTCCTTGGTTGTGCAACCCCATTTGTTCCTCCCTGTGTGTTTACCTATACCACTCATAGCTATTGATTTATTCGCTTCACGTGGCATTTTGTGAATCTTTTTCATCTTTTTTCGTATCTTAACTAACACTTATTTAATTTTGTGCCACTATTACTCATTGTGCCACTCTACAAGATTTATTGTGTAGGTGTGAGATTGAGTATAACCGGTACTAATTCTACTATATTTGCATTTCCATATTAAGTGATGATTAGATCCACCTTCAACTTTGGGAAAGTAAATTTGGTATTGTTATTTTCATTTTCCCACTTACCTTCGCTCGAGTCTTTTGATGGATAGGACAATCACATCAAACCCGGACTTCTATGACCCCGAAGTCTCCAACAACTAAGTCACCAATGTTCACAACTTTGGCCTACAATGAGCGATGCATGACTCAGTTCGTTTCTTCGAAGACTGCATTGATGGTCTCACCAATGACATTCATCAATCCAAAGTGTGGACAAGGGAGTACCTCCACACTAAGATGGCTACTTAAATGGATGAACTTAGAGCATTTTTGGTCATTTGTAAGTCATAGTCATCTTCTTCATCCTCATCATGGAGGAGACGCTCATGTCACCACTCTTCAGAGCTTCCATCTGATGCATGTTCAATACGACCTCATGCTCATCTTTGAGACGAACGCCAAGATCCTCAAGCTTCACCTCCAATCCATGGCAATGGATTGCAAGAACGTATGCTAGATAGAAAAACACACCAGCGTGAAGAGCAAGACGTATAGGATCAAGAAGCACTGTGGCAAGAACAAGAGCACCGAGAGGAGAAAGAAAATGAGGTGCAACGAGCCCTATGTGAAGCCGCACGCAACCTTGCCGACCACAATAGAAGGGAAAGCAAAGAGTTCCAAGAATAAGATGCTCGCAATGAAGAATGCCATGAAAGGAGGTGAATGGCACATATACCACGTCCTCTGCATCAATCCAATCATGATGAGAGCGATGACATTCCACCTCAATGAAGCCGATAAGCACTTCCAACACCGCCATAATCAAGCCGATGAGCAATGATATGGCAAGCTCAATTTTACCATGCCAAAGTTCTTAGGGGGAACCAATCCCGAGGATATATCATGGGCACTCAAGGTGGATGTCGGTGTCAAAACCGGCGGATCTTGGGTAGGGGGTCCCGAACTGTGCGTCTAGGCGGATGGTAACAGGAGACAAGGGACACGATGTTTTACCCAGGTTCGGGCCCTCTTGATGGAGGTAAAACCCTACGTCCTGCTTGATTAATATTGATGATATGTGTTACAAGAGTGGATCTACCACGAGATCAAGGAGGCTAAACCCTAGAAGCTAGCCTATGGTATGATTGTTGTTTGTCCTATGGACTAAAGCCATCCAGTTTATATAGACACCGGAGAGGGCAAGGGTTACACAGAGTCGGTTACAATGGTAGGAAATCTACATATCCGTATCGCCAAGCTTGCCTTCCACGCCAAGGAAAGTCCCATCCGGACACGGGACGAAGTCTTCAATCTTGTATCTTCATAGTCTTGGAGTCTGGCTGATGATGATAGCTCGGCTATCCGGACACCCCCTAGTCCGGAACTCCCTCAGTAGCACCTGAACCAGGCTTCAATGACGACGAGTCTGGCGCGCATGTTGTCTTCGGCATTGCAAGGTGGGTTCTTCCTCCGAATAATTTATAGAAGATTGTGAACATCAGGATAGTGTCCAGCTCTGCAAAAATAAATTCCACGTACCACCGTAGAGAGAATAATATTACACAAGTTCAATCTGCTGACGTATTTTGTGGCGTGACGTCATACCACTACCAAGCCTTTACTCAAATTGTTTTTATTGTTCCACCTCCGCGCGTTTAGCAAAGCGGTTTCCTTGGCATGTCTTGTCGAAGCAGAGATCGTGTTCCCCTTATTCCGGGATTCCCATCAATACGGACGTGGGTAACCCAACCGCGCCATTGATTGTGACGCTTGGGAGATAAGTGAGTTTTACCAGGCCGGTGGGGACACATGTTTTTGTCCGCCCATATAAGGGGATAAAGATCCAACCCTTTTACCTGCGCCTTCTTCCTCCTTGGCTTATCCATCTCCGCGAACTCGAGCTCCAGCGCCCAAGTCCGCACTTCTCACCTCAACCTTCTCCAACTATGTCCGGAGCGGGAGGCAAGTGGATGGCCTCCTCCGTCACGGAGGGGCAGATCCAGAAGCTGCGCGACGCCGGATATTTGTCCAGCGACATCACGCACCGGCTCCCCGACGAGGGAGAGCTCATCCCCACCCCCAGGCCCCATGAGAGGGTAGTATTTCTTCCCCATTTCCTCCGCGGACTGGGCTTCCCACTTCATCCCTTTGTCTGGGGGCTCATGTTCTACTACGGCCTAGATTTCCATGATCTGGCCCCGAATTTCATCATCAACATCTTGGCGTTTATCATCGTGTGCGAGGCCTTCCTCTGCATCCAGCCCCACTTCGGCTTGTGGCTCAAGACCTTCAGTGTCAAGCCGAAGGTTGTGAAGGGCAGCCAAGCAGAGTGCGGAGGTGCCATGGTGGGCAGGATGTCCCATGTTACGTGGCTGGAGGGCACTTTCGTGGAAACCATTAAGGGGTGGCAATCGGGGTGGTTCTACATCACCGAGCCGCGTGACCTTGATTGGGCAGCGGCCCCCGAATTTAGAGCCGGCATCCCTACACGGCTCACCTCCTGGAAAGAGAGTGGCCGGATCTGGGGCGATTCGGAGGAGCTGACCGTACTCCAAGCCTGTATCCAGAAGCTGGTGGACAAGAAGCTCAAGCTTGTCAACGTAGTCCAGGTCATGCTCATCCGTCGGATTCTCCCGTGCCAACGACGGGGCTTCAACATGTGGGAGTTTGATCCGGCGCAGCACCAGACTCTGAGCGGGATCTTCGACACTACGTACGAAGATGTCTGGAAGGTGCTGTTCAAGGGCGCCGAGGCTCCCGCATCCGCTACCGAAGATCGCGGGTTCCGCTCGCAACGTCCAGCTGACGAGGTAAGTGATTTTGCCACTTGTTTTCCATAGTTTGACTCTATGCGGGATCTAAACACCCTTTACCTTTGACGGGACTGGCTGGCGAAGGCCGAACGGACTATCTGTCTGGCCCCATTGCCAGAGGACCCAGCGGACGCCCGCCTAACAGGGCTGCTGGCTCCGGCACCCCACATGGTGCCGGAGAAGAAGGCCAAGAAGAAGGCCACGGGGACTCGGAAGAGTTCCCGTTTTCAGGTGCTATCGGATGATGAATCCGAGGCCGAATCCTCCCACCAAGGCGAGGAGGAGAAGATGAAGGCCTCTCCCCTAGCAGGGGGAGGGAAGAAAAGGAAGGCCTCCCCAACAAGGGAGGCCGAAGGGTCCAAGAAGGGAAAAACTCTTCCCCCGGACTGCTCCGCCAACGCCAGTGACGACGACGAGGACTAGCCTCCAAGGGCCAAGCCCCTGGCGAGATCGTAAGTATCCGGACTCCCGAATAACTTCAAGGTTTATATTTTTCGCCACATAATGTCTTTCTAATGCCGCATACAACCCTGCAGTCTGCCTAAGGATGATCTTCCCGCTTCATCGAGCGGGTCCTTAGGTGCGTCGGATATGGATTCTCTTCCGACTGCCTCCACCCCCCGTGACGCGGACGATGCCGAGGTGGGATCCCAGGAAGGGACCCACTAGGAGGAGAGGGCCCCGGAGGTGTCGCAGGACAACCTCCCGGACTTTGCACCGGACTCGGCCCCGGAACCCACAGTGGCTCCGGAGTCCGGCGGGCGATCCCTTCGTAAGAAGGGCAAGACCGTGACGCCGGCAGCCTCCGTCCAACCGGAGGCGCCGGATAGCTTGCTGGAGGCACTCAATGGCTCCTCCATCGAAGAGGAACACCGCACCGTTATAAGTGCGGTGATTCAGAAGGTGCAGCTCACAAAGAGCGGGCTGACTGAAGCCTGCAGCAGCCTTCTAACAGGCTTTGAGGTAAGAATTTCAATATGTATAGAATGGTACCGCGTAGACAGTAGCCCCTGATGCTCGGTTCGGTGTTCGGAAAGAAAAGCCGGACTGAGGATCTAAAAAGATATATGCAGGAGTCATAATAAATATGTCAATATGGGATTGCAGGCTGCGCTGCTGACCTCTACCGCACTGACTGCAGAGGTCAATACTTTGAAGGAAAACCTCGAGCAGTCCGAGAACGAGCTTGGCCGTGCCAAGAAGCAGCTCGAGGACAAGCAAGGTGAGTAACACCTTATTAAAATTGTACCTTACAGAAAAGGATTTTGGTTGCAAAAGAATGACAAGGATAACGTGGGTATTGCAGGGGCCACTAACGAGGTGGCGACCCTGAAAGAGGCGGTGGCCGCGGCTGAACACAATGCGGCCGCGGAGCGCACTGAGCGAGAGAAGCAGGAGGCGCGGGTGGCGGACGTACAACAAGAGCTCCAGGATCTCGTGAAAAAACATGAGAGCCTGGAGCATGACTCGAAGACTCGAGAGTCTGACCTTGCAACGGCTCTTGAGAGTGCCAAAGCCGCTAAGGCCGAAGCCTACAAGGCCCTCCAGGAGATTGAGGCGGTGAAGAAAATAGCAGCGAGTAAGACATTTTTCATGCAAAGTAAGCATGTGAGTGTTAGTTACCTGTTGCTTATCCGAATTCGGAGCTCTCCAGGAGCGTTCGCAGATCTTCCTCGCAGCGTGTCTGATGCTGTCACATTCTACCGGGCCGAGGAGGGGAGCTCGACAGAGAAGGTCTTCTGGTCTCAGTGTGCTGAGGCCGGACATCCGGTGCCCCTTAGCGACCAGCTGAAGCAGCTGGTCGAGCTCCACGAAGCGGCCGAACATGCCATGAGGGGCCTCATAGTTCGGCTGTGGCCTAATGAGGCCATGCCTGGAGCTACTTCGGCCTGGTGCGGCGGCTGGTGGATGCGTGCCCGTGGGTTGAAGTCATCAAGCACTCCGCCTGTATTGAGGGTGCCCGTCGGGCCCTTGCCCGCGCAAAGGTGCACTGGGGCAAGATGGATGCCCAGAAGCTTGTGATGGACCCGCCACCAGAGGGCAAGGAGCATCGCACGCCCGAGATGTATTATAAGAGTGTGCTAAAGGGCGCCCGCACTATTGCGGGGGAGTGCTCCAAAGATGTAATTTTTGAGTAGACTCGCATTTTATTATCCTGTGCACTGAAAACTTAGTTCATATGCACTAAGCAATGCTTGTTAATTTAAAATATTACCTTCTGTGCGGCTGTTTATCAAATCTGAGAGATGGCAAGTCGTCGGCTTCAGCCCCCATGCCACGAGTGCTGGGGTGTTCGGGATAAACTTGAGCACTCTTGTTCCCATTTTTGGGTCCAACTAGGGAGGCGCTGAACACAGTGAACAAGGCAACCGGACTTATAATGCTTGAACACTCTCACTTAGCCATAGAATTCTATAATTTTAAATTTCGGCGAAGCCCCTAGTCTTCGGAAGGCCGAATTTGGGGCGCTATCCATGCCTGGGCTGGACAAGATCCGGCTCCTCGCTCTAAGCGGCATAAGTCTTTAAGGACTCGCAAAAACCTCTTCGAACAGGGACCGGCTCTCGCCTCATCATGACGGTCAGTTTTAGCTTTCTCCACTGAGGCGTTAACCCAGCTCAACTGGGGCGCAATCGCAGTGGTTCTCCCAGTGCTACCTTAGCCGATACAACGGAACGTAAGGTACCAAAACATGGGAGCCGGGCAAACCCAACTATTGACCAAAGACATGATTCGGAGCCGATGCATATAATGCTATAAGTTCGGGGTGCCGCACTTGTGAAAGTGTTCGGACTTATCACACCATGATGCAGGAAACATAAGCCCCTGGTGTGTTTTAACCGTACCAAAGTGTACGGATGTGACATGTCGTAAATGAACATATATATGAAAAAGAAATGCAATTATAAGCAAAAAGGTGCTGCATTGTTTTATTCAATAAGTGCTGCTATGAATGCAGAACGATACAAATATTGCGATAAGCAAGGGATGGGACTGTTAAACATGTCCCCCTCCAGGGGTAGGCCGCGGATTGGTGTATAAAAATGCTCGTAATGGATACCACCTGTATATTCGTTGTAGCCTTTATCCGTCCCTGGCTATTGCATCGTGAGTTCGGCAGGTCTGCTGCCGGACAGGGCTTCTGACGAACAGAGTCCTGTGGGTAAAAAATAAAAGGTAAAAAGAAAAAAAAAGAACGACACACTTGAGAGCCCCTGGTGTGGTTGAGCCGCAGTCTGGGCTTATCGTGGTTGTGCCCCTCTCCCCATGCCCATGGTATCTTCAGAGCATAATGGTGTACGCGAAGGACCTGCTTTGATGTTTTGCAGGGGATGGGGTTGGGGCCGCACTGCTATGCATGCTCGGAACGTGCCAGGTGGTCTTGTTGTAGGTTACTCCGGGTGCGCTTAGCTATGTCCGGCCGCTTAACGGCCAGACTCGAGAATTGCCTTAATAGGCTGCATTGTACTTCTGCCGCGAGAGCCGCTGTATGTTCCTCCGTTCGGAGAGAATGTTCAGTGTTTCCGTTGACCGTGATGACTCCTCGAGGGCCTGGAATCTTGAGCTTGAGGTATGTGTAGTGCGGCACTGCGTTGAACTTTGCAAACGCGGTACGTCCGAGCAAGGCATGATAGCCGCTGCGGAACGGGACTATGTCGAAGATTAACTCCTCACTTCGGAAGTTATCCGGGGATCCGGAGACCACTTCCAGTGTAACTGAGCCTGTACAATTGGCTTCTACACCTGGTATGACGCCTTTAAAGGTCGTCTTGGTAGGTTTAATCCTTGAGGGGTCTATGCCCATTTTGCGCACTGTATCCTGATAGAGCAGGTTCAGGCTGCTGCCGCCGTCCATCAGGACTCTGGTGAGGTGAAATCCATCGACGATTGGGTCAAAGACCAGTGCGGCAAATCCGCCGTGGCGGATGCTGGTGGGGTGGTCCCTTCGGTCAAAAGTGATCGGCAGGAGGGCCATGGATTGAACTTCGGGGCGACTGGCTTCCATCGTGTATACGTCCCTGAGTGCACGCTTCCGCTCCCTTTTAGGTATGTGCGTTGCGTATATCATGTTCACCGTCCGCACCTGTGGGGGGAAACCCTTCCCTCCTCTATTGTTCGGCGGTCGGGTATCTTCCTCGTCATCGCTATGCAGCCCCTTGTCATTGTTTTCGGCAATTAACTTGCCTGCCTGCTTGAATACCCAACAGTCCCTATTGGTGTGGTTAGCTGGCTTTTCGGGGGTGTCGTGTATCTGGCACAAGCGGTCGAGTATTCTGTCCAAATTGGACGGACCCGGAGCAGTTCTTTTGAATGGCTTTTTCCGCTGACCGGGTTTAGAGCCTCTGAATCCTGCATTGACTGTCGTATCCTCACTATTGTCGCCATTGATGCGATGCTTGTTTTTGTTACGACGCGACCTGCCATTTCGGTCCTTGAAATCCGGACTACCAGAATTTTTGCTGAGGTTGTTGCTTCATGCTAGCCAGCTGTCCTCACCCGCGCAGAAGCGGGTCATGAGTGATGTGAGGGCTGCCATGGATTTCTGCTTTTCCTGTCCCAGGTGCCGGGCAAGCCACTCGTCGCAGATGTTATGCTTGAAGGCCGTGAGGGCCTCCGCATCCGGACAGTCGACGATTTGGTTTTTCTTGGTTAAGAACCATGTCCAGAATTGTCTGGCCGATTCGTCTGGCTGTTGAATTATGTGGCTTAGGTCGTCAGCGTCTGGTGGTCGCACATATGTGCCTTGGAAGTTATCGAGGAATGCGGCTTCCAGGTCTTCCCAACTCCCAATTGACTCTGCTGGCAAGCTGTTAAGCCAATGCCGGGCTGGTCCTTTAAGCTTGAGGGGGAGATATTTGATGGCATGAATATTGTCACCGCGGGCCATGTGGATGTGAAGAAGATAGTCTTCGATCGAAACCGCAGGGTCTGTTGTGCCATCGTAAGATTCGATATTCACGGGTTTAAACCCTTAGGGGATTTGATGATCCATTACTTCATCTGTGAAGCATAGTGGGTGTGCGGCGCCTCTGTACTAGGCGATATCACGACGGAGCTCAGAAGAACTTTGTCTGTTTTGTTCGACCCGGCCGGACTTACTGTGTCCGTTGCGACGGCTGTTGTCAAGTACCGTGGGGCGCCCACGCGATCCATAGATCGATCTTGATTGTCTTGCCTTGTCCTCCAATATATCTTGCAAGTCCGGAGCGTTCCCCTGTGGCCTTGTGCTTTTCGAGCGATGCCGGGGTACGGGTCTAGTGAAGGGCCTAGAGGCCTCTCTGTCGCGACCACGGGGTGGTCGGTCAGCCGTATTGTCTCCTAGTGATGCGGGTTCATACGCTTCCTCCTCTAATCGGGGGAGCAGCTTGCGTTTAGGGTAGCTTTTGGAGGGGCGTTCGAGCTCATGCTCTTCGGCCACGAGGAATTCAGTCCATCTGTCGGCTAGCAGATCTTGATCAGCTCTATGCTATTGCTGCTTTTTCTTGAGGCTGTTCGCCGTGGCTATAAGCTTGCATTTAAAATGCTCTTGTTCGACGGGATCCTCAGGCTAGACGAATTCATCGTCGTTGAGGCTTGCTTCGTCTCCGGAGGGAGGCATATAATCCTCTACCTCTTCTTTGCCGCTCTCTCATGAGGGCTGGCGTCTCCATCCTCCTGCGCTAGATCTTGCTGGAGTGGGTTGTCTTCGGCACTGTCCGGTGTATTATTATCTCCGGTGCCGGAATCTTCATTCTTGCTATGGCGGGATTTAGAGCGGCGCCGCTGACGCCGGCGCTTGGGCTGTTTCTTGGAGGAGTCATCCTCCTCTGTTCCTTCGCCATTCCCATCCTTTGGGATATCCACCATGTATATGTCATATGATGAGGTGGCTTTCCAGTGCCTGGTAGGCGCTGGTTCTTGGTTGTCTCCGGCATCTTCGTCCATACCATTGATGTCTTCGGGGTCGTAGTCTAGCATGTCGGTTAGATCGTCGACAGCGGCTACCAAGTGGGTAGTGGGTGGGCTTTGAATTTCTTCGTCGTTCGCATCCCAACCGTCCTGACCGCAGTCTGGCCAGGGCTCTCCTGATAACGAGAGATACTTTAGCGAACTCAAGATGTTGCCAAAAGGTGAGTGTTGAAAGATGTCCGTTGCGGTCAACTCCATGATTGGCGCCCGATCGGATTCGATCAGAGAGGGCGCTGGAGGTTCGGAGTCCGGCAAGGAGTCTAGCACCTCGGAGTCACGAGCTTCATGAGGGACAAGGTCATTGCTCGGCTCCATCTCTGTAGAGGTTGCAGCCCCCGAGGCGGTGTCTGGCCATCTGTCCTCGATCTGTGCAGCCGGCTCCAAATTGAAGATTGGAGCGGGTTCGAGTGCAGCCTCCAGGGTACTGTCCGGCTGCAGAGCTAAATCATGCTCGTCGTGACAGCGCGACACGCTCGGCTGTGGCTGGAATCCATCGAGGATCAGGTCCCCGCGGATGTCAGCCGTGAAGTTCAAACTTCCAAATCTGACCTGACGGCCAGGGGCGTAGCTTTCGATCTGCTCCAAACGGCCAAGCGAATTGGCCCGCAGTGCAAAGCCGGTGAATACGAAGATCTGTCCGGGGAGAAAGGTCTCACCTTGGACTGCGTCGTTGATGATGGTCGAAGAAGCCATCGTGCCTATCGGTGACGACACAGAGGAACTCTCAATGAAGGCACCAATGTCGGTGTCAAAACCGGCGGATCTCCGGTAGGGGGTCCCGAACTGTGCGTCTAGGCGGATGGTAACAGGAGACAAGGGACATGATGTTTTACCCAGGTTCGGGCCCTCTTGATGGAGGTAAAACCCTACGTCCTGCTTGATTAATATTGATGATATGTGTTACAAGAGTGGATCTACCACGAGATCAAGGAGGCTAAACCCTAGAAGCTAGCCTATGGTATGATTGTTGTTCGTCCTATGGACTAAAGCCATCCGGTTTATATAGACACCGGAGAGGGCTAGGGTTACACAGAGTCAGTTACAATGGTAGGAAATCTACATATCCGTATCACCAAGCTTGCCTTCCACGCCAAGGAAAGTCCCATCCGGACACGGGACGAAGTCTTCAATCTTGTATCTTCATAGTCTTGGAGTCCGGCCGATGATGATAGTTCGGCTATCCGGACACCCCCCTAGTCCGGAACTCCCTCAGTGCACATGATATTTCGCTTTGCACAACTATGAAGAAGCAAAGAAGATCCTAGTGGCCTCTCTTAAGTTCGACGAATATGTTCTCATTTGCTGGAAACAAGTTATTGAAAGAACAAGTGAGCAAGGACACCCACCTATCACCACTCAGAATGACATGAAGGAAGTAATGATAGCAAGATTTGTGCCAACTCACTATACAATAGACCTCTTCAAGAAGCTCCACCTACACAAGCAAGGCAAAATATTGGTGGATAAATACTATAAAGAGGTGGAAATAGCTATGGTAAGGGCAAATGTCAAGGAGAATAAGGAGCAAACACTACTAGGGAAAACCCTAGTAGTAGCGCTTGAAATACTTATAACAGTAGCGCTGGGTCTAGCGCTACTAGTAGTAGCGCTTGTTGAGGGCAAGCGTTGCTGATAAGAGTAAGTGGCAGCATCGTTTGTTTTGAAAAGCGCTATCTAACTTTTTTTGTATTTTTGAAAATGCAGCTTATTGTCGTTGTCTTTGTATAGGTTTTATATACAATACTTTCATCATATGATTTATGACCATGATTAGCTATTATTTAATAGTGGGTGAAATGAACATGGATTAGATTCAAATGGAGGCAACATGTGGTGCACATCGAAAGTACTACTAGTCCAAACTAGATCAAGTTTGGATTAGTAGTACTTTGGATATGCACCACATGTTGTCTCCACTTGAATCTAATCGATGTTCATTTCACCCGTTGATATATATAATAACTCATCATGCTCATATATCAACTTAGCATCATGCATAATCATAATATTAAATAACCCATCATTGGTATCATAATAACAAGTCATACTCATCATCATCATACACCTTCTACTCGTTATCATGATAACAAGTCATACTCATCATCATCATAGTCATCTAACCAACCCTACTTAATTGTTCTTAGCACATGATCAGGAGTATTAGCTAGGATCTACTTCCTTCGTCCCAAAATGTAGACGTTTTTTGATACTATGATAGTGTTAAAAAACGTCTTACATTTTAAGACGGAGGGAGTAACTACCTTGTCTTAGGTAAAATATCATAAAATAAGATAGGCCCTGACTCTCCATTGTGGAGAATGGAGATTATCCTGTCTCCAATTCTTGCGCGTCACAAAATGTTGCTTCCAAGTACCTCCCTATGACTTCATCGGTTTTAGAAATCCGGTATGAACAGCTGCAATGCGTAGGATGACCTGGCCGTAAGCTCATAACATCAAGGCGACCTTTCGGAAACATTAGATGCGGCACACAATCCTTCAGGATTTTCTGTTGAAAAACATAGTAATAACTTTGTAGTTAGCAATGTAGTTTAGTTTTAGAAGAATTTATGCAAAAGATGCATGGATGTCGTAATAGTAAAAAATCTTACCATGCCATCTCCATGGATGTTATCGTAGTTCAACACGTGCACTAGTGGCACGTATTGACCATAATGTGCAGGAGTTTGATTATAAATATTGTAATTCTCAAGATCATTAATAAATGATATCAGATGATTTTTCTCCTGATAAGTTAATTCTGCGCCATCGGTCTAGTAGGTTCTGTCTACCATCTTCCGCACATTCTTTGAAGAATGAAATAAGCTATCAATTGAAATAAACTGTCAACTATTTTGAAATAAACAATATAAATTACTTAATAACTATGTTTGAGAAACTCACGTAGCGGTAGAATTGGAAGCATATCAACAAGGACCCAAATGTCCATATTGTCTTCCTCGATATCAGGATCACCAAGATCCATGGTGACAACCATACCCTCATGAAAATCATATGCCTTGCAAAGTGTTTCCCAATTGGGGCAACCAAAATGGGATACGCTCACAGAATTGTATAGATTTACAGGAAAATCAAAACCATGATGGGTCCTTAGGTGAACTATCTTTGTTTCCCATTTTTCATGATCTTCAAAATCCATCCTCTCCAAGACATAGCATCTTGCATGGCATGGGATAAGCTAGTCGAATTGTAAAAGATGAAAATTACACGTTGAAGAAGAAGAAGTCGAGCTTAATTACGAAAGAAACACTTTGCGTCGTTGCGTACCGTTTCAACATCGACGGTCACCTGGAGCTTAATGCTGAAGCGCCGACCTTCAACCAAGTGAGGCATGTCCCAGAAACCCTGGTTGTCGCCGCACTAGGAGCACTTCGCGAGACTTTCGTCGTCCGACGACATTTCCTATGTTCATAATTCAAAGATTAAACTTCTAAAATTCAATATATGTACTACAAAAACTAAATTAGATCATTATTATTCAACACGGGTTGACTATCGGTCCGTCGAGTCTTTTTTTGAAAACTCTCAGCTCACGTGGTGTATATATTCGACCATTGGTGATGGTCGCTCCTCCCTTCGTCCCCGAGTGCATTAAACCAAAATATCTAGCACACGGGAATGAAGGAGAAGCGACCCCCATGACAACAGTCGGCATTCTTGTTCTCTCATATATGGTGGGCACACTCCCTCACTGATTTTTCGACAATCGGTGATGGTCGTTACTCCTCCTTCCCCTAGTGCATAACAAAGGTCTAGCACAAGGAGAAGAAGGAGAAACGACCCCCACGACAACAGTCGGGATTCTTCCTCTCATATATGGTGCAGACTTTCTCCCGAACTCATTTTTTGATTGTCATGTATGGAGCCTCGACAAACTTAATTTCAACCTGAAATGTCGTTTAATTATCTTTCTATAAAATCTAGGCCACTCAATATTTCCTACATATTCTAGCACAAGTCATGCCAAACTCACAGAAAAATCCGGCATGATCTTTGCTAAAAAAGGACATATTGAGCGCCTTGCCGGAACCAAAATTAATCAACACTCCAGCAAAACATAGGCCACTCGGAGGTGTTACCTTCAAACATGGCCACTTGGGGAAGCACATATCCTATTTGCATTGAAACTTGATGGTCATTGCATTCAATGTTGATGGTCATTGCATTTCAATGGTTGGAAATATGAACAAAAACATTTCAAAATATCTTATAGGACTCATATTGACATGGAGATTTAGCTGGTTTCACCTCGAGGTTGGAGGGGGTTGGTGACGGGGACGACGGCGGTGACGACATGGCGATTTGGATGCAAAAACAAAATATAAATAAAAACATTATTATCCTCATCTTAGGACTTAGTGAAACCCTATAAGCTATCAACTAATGTAATGCATATGCTTTGCATAGTGCTCTCCAATTCGAGCATTCAAAATAGGAGTAGTTCTCCAATTTGAGCATTCAATAAGAAAAACTAAATCATAAAATAAATTAGTACTCAAATTAGCATGCCTTCAATAAGAAAAACCAAATCATCTCTTGCGTTCATACGTCGAATATTATCACGAACACATCTCGAATAGTATCATACATATAAGCTCACTAATACAGCTAAAACCTTATCGAACGACGGGTATCGGAGCGGGCGGTAGAAACTCAAAGAGAAGGAACCATCACAGGATCATAGCTCTAGTGAGATCCCTGAAGAACCTGCCAGGTATTGGAGAACCTTCCCTCCAATGCAACCATGTATGGACGGACGGAAGGTAGCACATCCCAGTAACAGCCAGGCAGAGCCCAGTCCCAGACATGGCCCCTCTGATAAAGCAGGCCTCCTCCACCGAGTCGACGACGAGGATGCAGGATAGGCATCGTTGACGTCGATGCGGGAATAATTTCTTTAATTAAAAATAAAGTAGTTCTATTAACTTTCTTACTAAAAATAAACTAGTTCTATATTAAATTTTAATTAGATCATCAAATCGCATATACCTAAATTTTCTTACTAAAAATAAACTAGTTCTATTAATTCAACTACTTCAAGTGAACACTTACTATAAATAAAAATAAACTGGTTCTTACTAAAAATAAACTAGTTCAACTAGTTCTATTAATTTTCTTACTAAAAATAAACTAGTTCTATTAATTGAACTACTTCTTACTAAAAATAAACTAGTTCTATTAATTTTCTTACTAATTCTGTTAAACACTTACTAAGAAAAGTAAAAAAAACTATATTGAATTTTTCTCTAAACTAAACACTACTGCCCTAATTAACATCTAGTTAAACCCTACTGTCCTAACCCTAATGCCCTAGTTCTTAAGCATCTACAAGTACTAACTAATTAGATGAACCCTAGCTAGATACTTAAGCATCTACAACTACTTAAGCATCTACAACTCCTTAAAGGGGCTCCGCCAACAAACGCCTGAAACGTATAAAGGGCCAAGATTGCACCAGTCCTACTCAATCCCAGCAGTTCATGATGGCAAGTTGGTCAATAGCTCGGAAGAGTAGACGTGCAGCAGGATGCGGCCCCGGCTTCTATAAACCAATGTCAATATCTGCCCTATTTTTCATCCTTCCTCATGCACTTTCTTATGATTGTATTCTTTTTAGTTTCTCTCATAGTAGCTCAGCATGTAACAACTTGTGGTTATCAAATAAAGAAATGATGCCCTCTAAAGGTATTGCCTACATTGTTGTTCAAGCACTGCCTTTGCACTACAAGAATGGCTTTCTAGATACAACCATTATTGGGCCTCGTTCCCCTCCCTTACAAGTCTGAAGTTTTCACTGTCTCGGATTTTGGATTTATATGCATCAGTTTTGAACCTAGATTCTGGTCAATAGTTGGGTTCCCCGGCTCCTACGTGTACCCCTTATATTCCCGATGAATTTGGCTAAGAGTGTAACGGGAGAACTACTGCGATTTTGCCGCCAGGTTAATTGGCAGAGTGCCTCAGTGGAGAAAGCTGAAAACTGACTATCTAGGTAGGCGCAAACTGGTTGGCAATCCACAGACCGCATTAAGCGACGTGACGATAGAGATCCCTTGTGTTAAACAAAGGGCTTTTTAGCCGAAGTGCGTCATGGCCTAAACCTCGGCTTGCCAAGATGACCACTTCCCATATAGGGGGCTCGTCATCAGCCCCCACAATAAAACTCCTAGGGCCAAGTAAAAGTTATCAAGCCACTATAGTCCGATTGCCTTGTTCCTATGAGCATAGACCACCTCCGGGTACCGAGATGTCACAACCCTAGACTTTTTTTGTAATTGGTTGCATCAAATCATTCATGCATCATGTTCAATGTTCAAGTAATTTTGAAATGGGGATGTTCAAACCCTAGCACCAACTGAAATCCAACTAGGATCAAAATAAAATATTTTCAATAAACCCAAAAATGCCCTTCAGAAAAGTTCATGATTTTTTAAAAGGTGAAAATATCTGCAAAAAATGATGCACATATATCGACGACATTCTCGAGTTTTTTAATTAATCCATATTGTAATTTAATTGCAGCAAATAAAAGCTATAAATAGTTATCTAGCTTCAGATATTTTGAAAATAATTGTGGGTCACTCGTATATTGCAAAGAGCTCCCACAAATAATTTTAGAATTTATAAAAATGGTTTAGTGCCTAAACTAAACCAGAACAAAGAAAGAAAAATAGAAAAAGGAAATAGAAAAAGAAAGAAACTTACCTGCCCCACCAACGTGTAGCCAGCCCAGTTTCAGAGGCCCAGCCCACCAGGGGCTGAGTAGTCTTCTTCCTTCTCCCAGGAGGATAGATAGGTGTCTGGTGAGCACCATCGTTGCCCTGGCCACTTCCTGCTTCCCCGACCCTTCAACCGACACCACGACGATGCCCTTGATCCCTGGTCCACTTCTCACTCTCTCTCTCTCTCTCCCGTCCCTCTCCTCCTCTCCAATGCTCGTCCCCGAGGCACCTGAGAGCCCTCGCCGACCACTCCAGCTCGCCCGTGTGGCCACAGTCATCCCCTCGTCGTGCTGCAATGTTCAGGACCTCTGCGTCAACCTCGTATGCATGTACATCAACGTTAGCAACCGGAGGAACACGAAATGGCGGCCCTCAAGCTCGTCCCCATACTCGGCCCCGACGACCGCCGTTGCTAGATTCGCCGACCTCCGAGCACCCCCCGAGCATGCTGACCTTCTCTACCGCATCCCTGTGAGCTCCTACATCTCCTCCCGTTCTCGCCCCCTCTGTTGCCGTCCGCTAACTACCGCCCCGCCATGGCCGAACACTTGCTGCCACTGTCGTGAACCTCGCCATTGCTAGTCACCCCTGCTGACCAAGCCAAGAACTTGGACAAGCTCCTGACATCCCGTAGATATTGCTGAGCGTTGCAGTTTGCTTGCTCACAACCCGCAGCACCTCGCGCCGAGCATACTCGTGCTCCGGTTGCTGCTAATGTCACTGTGGCCACCGCCTCTGGCCACCCCAGGACCATTCACTGCCACAGATAGATACGCCGCACCACTAGCTATCTGACGCACCCAGCCACGCGTCTTGACACCACCGGGAACGGCTAGATGGGCATCATCGCCGTGTTCCCATTATCACCGGAGTTAATTCGGTGATGTGGAAAGATTAGGTTAATCTAATTAATGTGATTAGCCTATCTATATACAGCGGCCCCCGGCCTACTAATTATTTTGGTTATGTGTTAACTAACCCCTGTCAACTGGTTTATTAATGACATATGGACCTGGCATGTTAGGTTTGACCTGAACCGCCATGTTAAACTGCTGACATCATAGTGACAAAAAGCTGATGCAATACAACATTTTATGGAATTATTTTAATTTATTAGCTAGGAAATTCCCGAAATTGCTTTAAACTTCAGAAATTCATAGAAATTCAACTGTAACTCAGATTGAAATAATTTATATATGAAAAATTATCAGAAAAATGAGAAGAATCTATTTATAGTATTTTCATGCATGTTTAAAGAACTAATACCTGCTGATTAGGTCAAATCAATTAAAGGGCATTTTAAATGCTTCTTTTGGATTTTGAATTTGAATCTTTGATTCAAATGAACTTCAACTAACATGGTAGAATTTTGCATTAGCTCAAACACTAGCATAATGCCATGTCATGATCATGCATCATATTGTTGCATTACATTGATTGTGTTCTTTCTTATTCTCTGGTGTTTGTTCCCTCTCGGTAGATGTTGTTCCGACATTGAGATCAATGTGACTAATGAAGAGCTATACTATATTCAGAAGTTCCAGGCAAGCAGACCCCCATTGAGCATTTTGATATAATCCCACTCTCTCGCTCTTGCTCTCTTTTATTGTTTAGGACAACAACAATTCAACGGTTACATGTTGCAGTAGTTGAACACATTCCTCTCCATGACCTGTCTTTGTCATAGTAAATAGTTGAGACCCACTAGCATGAGTAGGAGTTGTTTGAGCCATGATGTGCCTACTCATTCATGCTTGCTTGTGTATGCCTACTATGGTTAGAGTTGTGTCAGGTCTGATTCATCTGAGATGGATTGGGATGGTGGTGAACATGTTCTACTGTTGAGAGCTAAGTGTGTGAACATGATTTGGTAAAGGTACCGTTGAGAGGCCACGTAGGAGTACATGGTGGGTTGTCTCATTGAAACCATCCTCGGGAACTGATTTCTTTGTTTGTGATCCAAGATAGCTACTAACACGCATTGGGCCCGAAACCCATGGACCCTCTCGACTTATTAATCCCCTTGATCTTCATCTAGGAGTTGCAACTAGTTTTTGGAGTTTGTTGGATATGTGTTGAAGGTCGTGCGTAGCCCTGACCCTAGGGGTGGGCTATGATGCGGTAGATGCAACGTGGCACGGTATACAAAGGCTCCCATTTCATGGGCTTGGGAACCCTGCACACATTGTTTGAAGCCGTAAGTGAAACCTCGTCCGGACTTCCTTTACGGGTACAGCCTCAAATAGGCGATAAACCTGGACTAGAGTCTTGTGTGGTTAGTCCGGTCGTGGATGACACCCTTGCCGGCCTTCCGCTTAAAGGTTGCCGAGTACAAGTCATGTAAATGGTGATAAGTGGTGAGAGTGGGTGTGAAGAAGTACACCCCTGCAGAGTAATATGATATGTTCGAATAGTCGCATCCGTGGATATGGACTACTTCCAAAGCTTATATGGTTCATAGATAATTCAAAGTGGATACCCTAAAATGCGCAAGATAAGTGTGAGTGCTATGGTTGGCCTTCTCGTAGGGAGATGGGAGCGGATCCATAGTGGTGTATTGATATGATGAAAATGAGGACTCGTGTGTGCTTTCTTGCCTCAAAGAAAATACTGGTAGTCGTAGTATAGGATAACCACTGAGTCAAAACGGGTTTGCTGCTATTAAACTCCACCACCCCTTGTTCATACTGATGCATAAGTAGCTAGTTATGATGTAAGTCTTGTTGGGTACATGTGTACTCACATTTGTTAATTTATGTTTTGTATAGATACTTCAGTCTCACTAGTAGTTCCTCGTGGGCTTCAACGACTAGCTTGTGTGTCCCAGACAGAGGTCTGGCTCCTATGGAGGGTTTTGTAGCTAGACAGGCTTTCTAGCCTTCTTTCTTTTTAGTTGTCTGTACCCAGACAAGATTATCTTCCACTTGTGCTAGTTGCTTGTATGACTTTGTATGTTGGGCCATGAGACCCATGTTTGTAATACCATGCTATGTATGGCTCCCGGAGCCTTTTAATTAAATACTTTGAGTCATAGAGTTATGTTGTGATGCCATGTTGTATCTGCACATATCGAGCACATTGTGTGTATGTTATAGAAATGCTTTGGTATGTGTGGGATCTGACACCTAGTTGTTTATTCTTTGGTATCCTTATGGGGAAATGTCTCCTAGTGCTTCCAACTGAACACATGGATTGATTGGCATGTGTCTTATTTGCTCCTGTGTCCATCCCTATGGGGAAATGTCAAGCAGTGTTTACCGGAGTCCTGATAGCTTGCTACAGCCCGGTTACACTTGCTACTATCTGACACGTGCATTGATGGGTCATGTATGCGTGTCCCTGCAAGTTTATGCCACCATGAGTTTATGACTAGTCATGTTGAGCCACGTTCTCGGTGATATGGATGCTAACGACACAATCATATACGTGAGCCAAAAGGCGCAAACGGTCCAGGCTAAGGTAAGGCTGCAGCCATAGGAATACCGTGCATGAGGCCGCAAAGTGGTATGATGTGTTACATGCTAGATCGATGTGACATAGGATTAAAGTCCTGACAGCTTTGGTATCAGAGCCTGACAGCATGTTGGATTACCAAGCCAAACTAGTCGAAGTCGTGTCTAGAAATGCTTTAGTTATATAAGGGAATTGATTTTGGAAGGTAACATAAGGCTTGTTTTACTCCTTTACCTTATGCACTTCTGTTCCGAGTCACCCTCCTCTTTCCTACGGGGTTAAGAAACTAGGCTTTCTTATCTATCTATAAGGATGATGAGTTACCATGCTGGACAGTTATAGGAAAGTAGTAGCTTTACCGGTTAAGTGCTTCCATAAGAATCCATTTGTTGTGTTGTCAGCTGTCTTGTAGGTTGCCTCATATTCATGATGGTACAACAGTTATGCTGTCTGAGTTAGCCAAGGTTCTAAGTAGTCTGGTGTATTTGAAAATCTTTCCTCTCTGTTTCAATGTCCTTTTGGGTCAGATTAACCACACTAATTGGTGTGTTGAGCTACTCTGTTGCCTCGACATATAGGTTGAAGTTATAACGAGACTAAGATATCTTAGAGAACCACCTAGTAATCTAGCCATGATTTGTGTTCCCAGTGTGATGATTCTAGCCACCATTCTCGAAAGCATCTCGTGATGTTAACTAGTTAGTAGGTATTCTATTCGTGGGTTCTTGAACCCAAGATTCACTCTACATACCTTGTGTTGATAGTGTTTGCTCATTCCTTTAGGATATTAGTAACTTTTGTGATAGTCCTTGAGGTTTGTGGTATACCGTTCTTCCCATACCATGAGCCAATATGGCAGAAGTTCTTTTCAACCAAAAGATCACAACCACAGTGCTCTCAGCGAGTTCTCCAATATATATTGTGACGCTGCAAATCCTACCTTCTGCATGGATTATCTGGAAGAAATGTGTTGAGCCTGGTTTGACATGCCAATATATACATCCGCAACTCAAAAATCATGTGTTCCTCTGAGTTGTCGCTCTACAGTTGTATTCTAACCTCCGTCTATCAATTGGTAGTCAAGACTATGTGTCCATTCATGTTCATCGATGCCTACTATGCTTGTGGTCCGTCAATCCATTATATTCTAGAATGACTAGAGAAACAAACTCTAGCACCTCATCCATATGAAGGACTGGGTCAAAGTGGTTGTAATCCGCAAATCAAAATGCCAATCCAGTGTTTGTTCTATTCTACCTTCTTTATGTCAAGAATATCGTGGGAGTTGCGCACTATCCTATGAATTCTTGATGTAGTGATACTTCTCGCCATTATTATTCATTCCTCGGTCCCCGTGTTGTTGAAGCCAGAATACTGACAACTTGAATGTGATGTGTGAAATCAATACTCCTAGCCACTCTGTTGCTTGGTAGTTAATGGAAAATAATCTCATTCTTTGCGTGTTTGTTATTGAATTATCATTCTAAGATTGATCGTGCTTCCTAGTCCTCATTTAAGGTGCACTCTTGGGTCAATGAGTTAGGATTGTGTCAACCCCTCACTCTTTTGATCATATCGTCTTGCCTTCGAAAGCAAGTTTGTTCTCTAGCGTAGTAACATATCGATGGTTTGTGGTTTTCCGAATATCCTCTCGGAAGTATCACTAGGTTGTCCCCTAACCGTTATGCTGAACTCGTGATCAAGTTGGTTTTTTCCTAAACCACCCCTTCTCCAAGAATCAATGTTGGATACCCCTCAATAAGTTGGTTAAGCTAAACAACAACTTGGAGAGTTGGAAGATAGAAGCTTCACCTAACTTAGTTCATTTGAAAGCATACCTTCTGTGTGTGTGTGTGTGTGTGTTGAAGAAAGATGATGTCTTCATCGATTGGCCTTCATGATCAATTGATGATCTATTATCTTATCCAATCTTTGATTTGTGTTTGGGATATCATCAAATCAAATCAGAACCAACAAAGTTTGTAATGTTGCCTTAATCGTGGATGTTCCTCGATCATACCCCATTGTATCATTTGCTCTGACCAATACTATCACCTTCTTCACCTAGTTGTGGAATTCTGTCTTTATTGGAATTTTGATGAATTACTGCTGAGCCCATCGGCAACATCCTTATTTTCTCCAAAATATGTGTTGACGATTAAGCTAGTGTTGGAAACTTTTGAAAGCACTTTCTTCATTCTAGCTCATGAAGTATTTGTTTGACGAAAGAAGTGACTTCCTCTAATACACGTGCATTTTTTGCAAGTTGCCGCCATAAATTCGAGAAAGTTAGTTTTTCTTCCTGTGGAATCATTCCCAGTTAGTCATAAATGTGCAAAGTATTCTATGGTTTGGTAGACCGATCATATCCATTCCATATGTATTCCCTAGCACACAAACCCATTGATCTAACTATTCAAGGAGAAGAATTTCCTTCTGAAGAGCTAATCTGGGCTTATGTAAGGACTTCGATATCCTCGATTATGGTTCCCCACCTGCACTCGGTAGTATTTTATTATAAGACTACTATGTGGTCATGCTTGTCTGGGACAACGTGTTCACATGTGTGTAGCAGAACCCGCTCATGTTTTGGAGCTTACTACATAGTTCATTTCCTAAGAATCTCGCAACGTCATCTCGTCCATTTGTGTTGCACCCTTTCTTTTCAGACACGCTGAGTATGGAACATCCTGACGCTAATCAGATCTGAATCTCAGGCAGATATGATGGTTGGAATGTTTCCCAAGAATTATGATATTGGTCTTTCTAAACCGGTAAAGGGGAAGTTCTGGCCAACACACCTAGCAAGAAGACCTAGTATCGAGTATCTTGCTTGGAAGAGTTGGTCGTTTCCCCATGAGGATTTCATATGTATTATTCCAAAGTTATTCCCTATGGATCTTGTGTTTTTTTAAGTCCGACCTATACTTGATGGCCATGTTAATGCTTTCAAGCATGATCGTGGTATATAGTACATCAAGGAGAACATGAGAAGCAGAGTGCTAAATGTCTCTCGGTCGATCATCCAAATTTTGTTTCTTTGTCATTGTCAAGGTATAATCTTAGAAAGTGTTGTCTTACTTGGCATCTACACCCTCCACCATTATTCATCGTGGTAGTTGAGGAAGTCCTGGATTAAGGGGTCCTCGGGCTATTGGCCTGCCATATATGGGTCGGACTGATGGGCCTCAGTGGGGATGAGCTAGAGTGTGGATCCGTGGCCGGATAAGGAATCTTCGAAGCCGTGGTGTGCCCTCCAAGCCAAGATTAGGCAGGATCTTTCCTTCCTTGTAACCGATCGCTTGTAAACCTAACCTACTAGTGTCTATATAAATTAGGGGGATTTAGTGTTTAGGCTAGAGAAACATCCATAACCCCATCAACCTAGGGTTGAGCTCGCCTGATCTCGAGGTAGATCGACTCTGTAACCACATCATACATCAAATACAATCAAGAAGGGCATAGGGTTTTAACTCTTCGAGAGGGCCTGAACCTGGGTAAACACCATGTCCATCATCCCTTGTTCCCCATTGATCCTAGATCCACAGCTCTGTACCCCCTACCCGATATCTGCCGGTTTTGACACCGACATTGATGCTTTCATTGAGACTTCCGCTGTTGGGTCGCCGAAGGCAATGGCTCGCCTGATCATCAGGCAGGGCATCAGCTCTTGGGACCTCTTTGTCCCAGGCCAACTCTTCGCATTTGGCAGTGTCGTGCTGCATGCCAACCCCACAAGTCATCTGGACCAAATCAATAATTTTTCCCCTCAGCACCGGATTCGATTCAGTAACTTGGAATACATTGCGGACGCCCGAGGTGATCTGGTCTTCACCAGATTCGCAACCTCCCCTATACCCCTATGGGCCCTGCCATGTCCACTTCGGAGTTCTCCCCCGATTTGATCTGCGGGTCGACTTTAATCCTTCACCTGGCCTCGAGTCCGGATGGTTCTACCCTGAAAGGAGACCAAGACTCCCTTTCAACTGTGCCCGTAACAACCGTCGAAGACCTAGCTTTGGACCTCAAGACGGGAGTGGATGTTCGAACTCCAAGAATCACGCTCGGCCAAACCCTCTCCTAACGACACGCCTCCGGCTTGAGCCCCTGCGATGCGTCGACGTTCGATAGCAAGGAATCATCCCTGGCCGAACACCCCTCGACAACTCGGCTTCAAGCACAATACAAAAACAGTGTCCAAAGACCAGGTTTTTACCTCGGTCTCTTAAAACTGTCCGGTCCCGGTCCCCGAGATTAACTCGGCCCATGGAAACCAAGGTCCAGTCAGCGGACAGATTATTCCTTGCCCTGCCATGTCGGAGACTAGCCCTAAAAAGGCACTGCCTACCATCCCGGCGACCCTTGCCCTATTAAACAAGGTGATGGACCGAATCTAGATGATGGCTTTTCGGGAGGACCCGCCCCCAGCTTGCATTCAACACCCTTTGAGGCAGATTTCAGGGAATTTTACGTCCCACCCACCATTCACTTAGTGGCCATTGTCGAAGACCTAACCAACATGTTGGATTACACCTCGAAAAATGCTGAATACATGGACGAGGACAGCAGAGCCATGGGTAACACCCAAGCTACTCCCCCCATCACTCGCCGCTGGATGGCCGCGTCCACCTATGATGTCTACATGGTACACACTCCAAAAGAAGACGACGGCACCCCTGGGAAGGATAAAGGCAAACCCAGCGATGAGCCGCCGAAGCGCCGTAGACAGCGCCGCCACTCCAAGGCACATCAAAGCCATGCGAGCAACATACACACTAGAGAAAATGCCATCCTGTACAATGCGGACAACCTTGACAACCCCGGCACTAACGAACAACCACAAGTCAATCATGAGATGAACGAGGATCCGCTCAATCCTAAATACCTTGACAACTCCAAAGACAACAATTACCTCCCCCTTTCAGAAGAGGAGGTGAGTTTGGTTGACGAAGATTACATCGTCCCCCAAGACCCATTGGATCAAGAGTGGTTCTAGCGGTAGCTCATTGCCACTGTGTGCAGCCTGAAGAAACAGCGACAGAAAATAAAGGCCAAATATGATACACCTAATGAGATATGGACTAAAGTCCTGGACGCCGAAGAGGCATACAACCACAAGCAGTAGACGAAAAGCTACAGCCGCAATTAGATGATGAGGTCATACAGCCAGCACCTCCAAGGTACACTCAGGCAGATCTACCAGATCGCCCCTCAAGGATGGGATCCACCTAGTTGACAAAGCTAACACCGCCCCCTCCGCCTTTACTTGGATGCTCGGGCAGGCCTTACAAGGTCCATCTACGAGCCCAAAAGAGATCCTCCTGCTAGAGGGACGGGAATAAATCCTGGCTAGACCAAAATGATAGAGCCTGGGAACTACAATGAGCCCGGATGACAGATGATCTCGGGCACAACATAGCCCGAATCAAGGGTGCCGCTCACCCCCTTTGCTTCACAAATAGAGTGACATAGCATCAATTCCCAGAAGGATCCAAACCTATGAACATTAAGCCGTATGACGGGACAACAGATCCTGTAGTATGGATCGAAGATTTTCTATTACACATCCATTATGCTCAAGGGTCCGTCCAAACACTGGCTGAACAACCTTCCCGAAGATTCCATAGGGTGTAGGCAGGATCTCGAGGAGACCTTCCGAGCCAACTTTCAGGGCACTTATGTCCGACCCATGGACGCCGATGACCTGAGCCTAATAATCCAGCAACCCGGTGAGTTAGCACGGCAATTTTGGAACCAGTTTTTGACCAAGAAGAACCAGATCATTGACTGTCCGGACGTCGAAGATATAGCCACCTTTAAGCACAATATTCGGGATGAATGGCTAGCACACTAGCTCGGCCAAGGCAAGCCGAGAACGATGTTCGTGCTCACCTCCTTGATGACCCACTTCTGCGTCGGAGAGGACAGTTGGTTGGCTAGTAGAAGCACCAACCCTGATACCCCCGGCACCTTAGATGTCGGGGACGGGAATGGGAAGCCACGAAGGAACAAGAAAAAATGCCGCCATAATGACGGTGAAGCTACCGAGACGGCAATGAATATCGAATTTCGTAATCCAAAGTTTGGGTCACGGAAAAAGCCTTTTAAAGGCAACCAGGACGGCCCAACCAAGCTGGATGCAATCCCGAACAGGCCGTACCAGATTCAAGGCACTGCCGAAAAGCCCACCAACCACTCCAACCGCAATTGTTGGGTGATAAAGCTGGCCGGCAAGCTTCAAGCCAAAGACTCGGGAAAAGCCCACGAAGCAAGGATGATGAGGAATCCCGTAGGCCAAATAGTGGAGGACAAAAACCCTTCCCTTCTGAGGTCAATACAGTGAAAATGATCTATGCCACCCATATACCAAGGAAGGCGAGGGAGCGCATGCTGCAGGGCGTATGCGTCGTCGAGCCCGTAGCGCCAAAGTTCAACCCTCGGTCGGCTTGCTCGATCACCTTTGATCGCAGAGACCATCCGACCAGTATCCGTCATGGACGATCAGCGGACCTTGTACTGGACCCAATTATTGATGGGTACCACCTTATGAGAGTCCTAGTGGACGGGGGCAGTAGCCTCAATTTGATCTGTGCAGACACGGTGTGGAAAATGGGGATTGATTTATCAAGAATCAAACCAACAAACACCACATTTATGAGGGTTATTTCGGGCATAGAGGCCCGATGATCAGGAATGGTAACTCTTGATGTGGTATTCGATTCACCAGATAACTTCTGAAGCAAAGACTTGATCTTCGATATCACCCCATTCCGCAGTGGTTGTCATGCCCTCCTCGGTTGAACGGCGTTCGCCAAATTCAATGTCGTCCCGGATTACGCCTACCTCAAGATCAAGATGCACAGTCCCATGGGTGTCATAACAATCAATGGCAACACAGAGCATTCACTCTAGATCGAGGAACACACTGCGGTCCCTGGCAGCCGAAAACCAAGCCGTCGCCAATCGGCTGAAGTATCAACCCGTCGTAAAGGCGAGAGATACAACTAAATGGGCTCAAGCCGTATCCCCTTCATGGGAGCCCTCATGCGTTCACCGCAAATAGGGACGTGTACATCACAGCACGCCCGCCTGCGTCGTGCTCTACATACTAGCACAACTTCGCGCTCGAGATACCATGGGTGGCCATGGGGGCTGATATCGAACACATATCTCCACGTGTTAGGCTCAACCGAACTACGGCATCACCACGTCCTCAAATGACCACGGGTACGACTCCGGACTCGCTCAGCGTCAAGCTATGTTTAGCAGGGCTATATCTCAAGGCCCCTATTGAAGGCATCCCTCGCCAGCACACGATGTTCATAGAGGACCAACTCACACCCCTCCATCTCATAGAAGCAAAGGCGCAGACATGCAGCAGGGCACAACTAAGGCTTCAACTCACGAATCAAGGTCCTGTGTAAACCTTTCTCAATAAAATTTCTTTTTCTTTTTACATATCATAAATGCCTCAGTGGTTTGAATTATACGGATAGACATCCAGATCTTATGGAAATTAAAAACACCTTTTACAGTGTTTGGGCATCGACATTGTCTAGCCCTTCTCTCTCTTTTTATTTCTTCCGCTCCTCAAATAGCTAGGCAGGCACACAATTTGTAACAAACACAACTTGGTTAATTCTTCGAAGGCTTAATTTTCCCATCAGTTCTATGAACCAAGTTCGACACCACTTTTCGTTGTTTGTTAAGCATCTCGGATATTGCATTATATGCAGCAGTTCCAAACTATGTGTTGGGTTAATAGTTGGGTTGCCTGGCTCCTATGCTTACCGTCTTATGTTCTGCACGTTTGGCTAAGAAGGTAAAGGGATAACCCCTACCATTGTGCTTCTGGATAGTCTGGTCCAGCACCTCAGGGGAGAAAGCCAAAAACTGATGATTATAGTGAGCGAGAACTGGTCAGCGATCCGACGATAAGTGCTGAACTAAGAAATCATTGGCAATTTATCTATGTCACACGAACGGTTCGTCCTATCACAAACCAAGTGGTTACAAAGGCATGCATAGGCTCCCTTGTACAACGCAAAATTCTGCGGGCTAGTCATTAGCCCCCACTGTCAAGCTCCTATGGCTAAGTGAAAGCAATAAAGCCGCATAGTCTGATTGCCTGGTCTCTCTCACGCACTACCTCCTTCGAGCACCAAGACGTTGGCTAAGGGTAATAGTGCGGAGATGAAACACCCCTCGTACTACTCACTTGGGGGCTGAATCCGATGACTGGTAACTTTCAGAATAATAAACAACAACATAGCAGTCAAAATTAAACACCACAATATATAACATAAAAACGGACCGCATTATAAAGCCAAATGTTCGGGTGACTACTTGATACAAAATCATTCAATGATTACATCCTTCGAACACTGGCCCTCTATCGCCCGAGCACCTTCCATAACTTATGCGAAGAACAGTTCGGGGTGGCGGTGCTCCGTTCCAACTGGCGGAGGACCAACGGCCATATCCATTGGCTTGATCTTCAGCCAATGAACCATGGTCTTCGCGAAGGACAGCCTCACACCTTCAAGGCACGCGGACCACTTCATGGTGTCAATCTACGGCGATGCATCACGCAGCCTCTGCACCAAGCCAAACTAGCTGTCCGGAATAGGCTCAGTAGGCCACAACTGGACACAAAAGATACTCTGGGGCTGTCTCGGCCTTCCGGTGCAGCTCCATCAGCTACTTCATATGGTTACTGAGGAGCGTAGGGTGTTCGGGTGCCTAGAACTTCGAAGAGAAAAGCCACTGTTCGAAGTCCTTCTCCCACGTCACGTAGTGCTCCGCCACAGCAGCCGCACTGTTTGGAAGCTCGGCAAAAAGGCTTGTGGAGCGCTAGACCCACGTCAGCAAGGCGAGCCTATTGCCACCAAAAACACTCTGCAGTAAGTACTTCTTACCATCTGTGAATTGCCCCACTTAGTGGAGCTCCTCCCGGACACCCCGCACCTCGATCCTCACCTCTTGTATCTCATTCTCCGCTTCAGATAGCTCGAAGGACTCCTCTTTTTGCCTTTGCTCAAGAGCCTCACATTTCGTGACAACATCCTTGAGCTCCACCTGTACTTCGGCTACTCGAGCCTCATGCTTCTCGCCAGTGGTGTTGGCCTTCTCAAGTTTGGCCACCACCTTGTCAGCAGCCGCTCTCTTTTCGGCCGCCTCGTCCTCGGCCCTCTTCAATGATGCCTTCAAGCCCTTAACCTTGGAGGCAGCAATTGCATTCATCAAACACCATATGCTCAGTATACAATCCGGAACATGAGTGTCCAACGGTGCTAACTATGCACTTTGATAGAAGCTTACCTTGCGCCTCATCAAGCCGTTTGTTGACGAGGTCGAGCTCTTGATCGGAGATGAGCTTCCGATCTATCTCCTCCATGGCAGCAGCATTAGCAGCTGTGGTCAAGGATGATGCCTGCGAAATCAAGTCAACTAGAAGTGCAACCCGTGCATATGCGTGGCTAGACGTAATAACATTTAGTTGTGTATCATGTGAAGTAAAGAATACTTTTTTGAGAGAGAGTGTGTGTGAGAGAGTAAACAATATGCTTCTCTCTTGCACTCCATGTTCTAAGTGTCTTTGCACTAAAAAAAGATCATTCACAAGGACTTAAATAAATCTAAACATTTGTAGCTCATACTCCTACTCGAACCTAAAGATCTCTTTGTCACCCAACTTTTCTCTGGTTCATTATTTTCGAGTTCTACATGTCATGCCTCCAAATGCTTCATTGATAGCTAATTAGTCCGGTGTCTATGTGCTTGACCATCCGTGCAAGCAATTGCATTTGTCGGTATATGTTAACTGAGGTTGTCCAACTCTCTCTCTCTCTCTCTCTCTATTTATATATATATATATATATATGTCTATCTCTCTGTCTTCGTGTCAGTCTTTTTCTCTCCATAGTTTTTTGTCGTGTCTATGTTATTTTGCATTTATCCATGTCTTCCTAGCTAACAAAAATGTGTATTAAATGTATGATATGATTAAATTTTGCAACATTTTTGTTAAAAATATTATGGCTTGCCCTTTTTTCCTTACCCATCTAATTTTCCAGTGGATCTTGTGCTATTCTTTACATTTTTATAGTGGAGTTAATTAAAGAAACTTCATAAATCTCTCTCTCTCTCTTTCTCTCTCTCTCTCATCATGCCCATGTTTTTATCAACCTACAAATTTCAACACAGTTGGAACACTATTAAAGTAGTTGATGGGTTGCCTACATACAATCTTTGTCACTGTACAGAAACACCCTTGTGCATCCTTCATGTGATATTGTCGTTGACACGAATAACATACTTGGATACACAATGTCATTGATTCTTATACATGTTTTAGATAATCCATATTGTTACTTTTTGTCATGTTCTTGTATCTGCACTACCCCCAGCTCGTCCTTGTTCTATTCATGTCCACCCCTTTTCCTACACTATCAACATATGCATAGTGATATATCTAGCACATGACTCATCTTGCTCATCAACGTAAGTGTACATATATACATGCATCGAGAAATAAAACACATCTATTTAGAGCAAATTAGGAAACTAATATATTTTGTGTGATTTATTTCCTAAGACCCTTGCTGCTTTAGCGATATCATTTTCTGACGCTCGCACATATATATAGCATTACATGCATAGATCCTTATATATTTTTATACATGCACGTAAAATTTGAGTGTTTTCTGTGATCTTCTCTTCTGCTTTATGCTATTCAGGCTACCATGCTTTCCTTCTCAAGTGTAGGTTCCTCATCTCCATTCCACTTCTTTATACCTCTTTTCCTATAATGTCAAACCATGTATCTTGATAAACCTATTGCATACTTTATCTTGTTGGTAGTACATAAGAGACTACTTGGTAGAGGCAAGCTCAAGTGCGTAGGCCTCATAAGTATTGCTTTCTCGTTTCTCCGTGATAGTTGGCTAAAAAGTTGTGCTGCACTTGTGGCTCTCGTGATTGTGCGGCGTATGCTGTCATGACTTGTTGAGTATCTCGCGTGCCGCAGATGTTGTGGTCGATCCTGCTGGTGTGAAAGATGCACTACGAAAACATGGAGTGGCGAGATCGGTAACTACCATGCTCATGGCACCATCGCTGGTGCAGCAACTGTGGTAATCCCTCTGGTAATAATGTTTTTGTCCTGGGTACTCAAGAGTCAAGATCTTCTTTTTCCAGGGATGCTGGATACTAAATACTAATTTACGTGCTTGTGCTATATAGCCAATGCAAAGCACAATCGGATTCAATATTGGCATGATGATGAAGCATGATATCATCATCTTTTCTTGCATGCATGTTTTTTCTTTTTGCGTGCATGTTCTTGAACTACCCATATTTCTTTACGTGATATGAACTTGGGCAAGTCCATTCTGGACTCGGTCTTGACATGCTATATGACCTGCCCATATTTGTTCGCGTGATATGAATTTGAGCGTGTCCATGCCGGACTTGGTTTTCTACATGTCAACTATTCAAAAACAAAGACTTAGATGAGTTCAAAAATTGTAAAATAATAGACTTATGTGTATGTGCCAATGATAGACCTTTTTGTACATGACTAATATTGTGTGTATCCATTTCAATTTTCATCCTTTATTCTCAACCGTTCTTATTAGAATCAATGAATTAAAAAAATTAGCTTATGTCGATGAATGTGACGGCTCGTTTGTGATAAGGACATGGCTACCGCAGTTACACCCATATCCCCTGTTGTTTTACCTCTTGGAGCAATTGCTAGAGCTCGCATACGCCAATTAAATTATCAGGTACTTTCGTTTCTTGGTAATGTTTCTAGTGTTCATGAGAATATGATGCTGCCTAACTTAGATACATTTGTGTTGCTTGCGATTGAAGGGCCTAGCATGGACAAGAAGGATGAACATTGGAGCATGGTCAAGCACGGAGATGAAGGTGCATGCGAAGAGAACAAGAACGGAGGTTCAAGTGGAGACTTCCGAACTTTGAAGCCACCATGATGACATACAAGAAGATGGACAAAATATACAAGATGGCCTTTCATAAATTTCGTCCATAGCTTATTATTGGTGTTGCGCCACCTTATTTTCGGACAGGCCCATGTAATCTATTTTTAGAGTCCACATTGTAGGGGAAACGACTTAGGAGGTGTTTTAGTCCCACCTTGCCAAGGGTGGACGAAATGCCCTCTCTTTTTCCTATAAATACAGCCCTTAAGGCGTCATTTAGATTTGGGACTTGTTTAGTTGAAAGTTAGCCAACGCAACTTCGTGTACTTCGTTTGTGTCCAACGACCAGACCAAGACCACTTTCGGATCCCCACCATTATCAGTACTTCATCCATACTTGCAATATTCAGATTGCTTTCTCATATTCTTGCTTTTTCTTTGATTGCTTGCAGGAATAGACCTTCGTGGTCAGGCTGATCGTTCTTCCGGCATCGTCAGTAACCTCCGGAAATTGGTTTAGTGATTGCTAAGGCGCAACGTCGTGCACGTTTGTAGTCGGATCGTCAAAGTCGACTCCACAAAATTGATAGTTATCATCTCATCGAAAGATCAGGACCCTCGCCTCTATCAAGTGGTATCAGTTTTCAGGTTGCTTGGTGAGATTTTCTAGTTTTCCATAGTCTAGATCGCATATATCCTTCATACATAGAGTCCAAGAAAAAGCCACAAAAAAGTTACATTAGTTCATTCGTATCCGAGATAGTCTGAGACTTTCGCTATTATCACTTAGCTTTTGCATTGTTGAATTTTCAGTTGCATCGTGTGTTGAGTTGCTGGTTTTAGTGTCTAAACTTTTAGAGTTTCGAGTTCTAGTCACGTTTTGTTCATACCGCATCCGCATCCATATACACCATCATCCACTTCACTGACATCTTTTGCCGCCGCATATATTATTGACCGCCATCACCATCATCCATCCGCCATTATCATATGCCGCCATAATCGTTCGTTCGCTGGAGCTTGATTCTTCTTGAAGTGAGAAAAAAATAATTGAAAGAAGAGAGAAGAAATTCATTGTGGTGCTTTCGCTGCTAGTTGCCACGTTTTGGAAGTGTCCTTGGATAGGAACGAAAGCCAACAGCAACATCGGTAGAGAGAAGTTCGAAAAAACTGCAGCTCGGTTTGGCTTGGGAATTGTTTCCCATGTTGCATCTCTACTCCTAATGGAGCAGTTGGTGAATAGTCTCCATGGTTTAGTTTGGCTGGTTTTTCTTTGTCCCTCCTCCCACCACCCCCTCCCATCCTGGTCCATCGGTTTATTTTTCTCTCCACTCTTTATTACAACCAGGACTTTCCTAACATATAACAAATCACGGATCTAACTTCCTTAAATTATTCATATCAATTTGTCTTAGGAAACAAATAACAAAATTTTAAGAAACAAATAATAGATTTGAATCTAACTTTCCTAACTTATCTAAATAAATCGATTTCTCTCATTAGTGAAATTTGTTTTAGGAAACAAATAACAGAAACGTCACAAACTTTCCTCCCAATAAATAGTTTCTTAACATTTGCAAACTTTCCTAATTAGACACGTCACAAAAGGGCAGGTACTAATATCATGTTACCAAACAATAAAACCCCATTTGCATAGAAATCAGTTCAAAATCCCAACTTTCCTAAAATTTTACCTTTCTTTGATAACGTCCAATATTTCCTATGTTTTCCACCTATTGAAGGAAATCACCCCTCCATCGATATTAGCATTTTTTTGGAATGAGATCTTCGGGTTATGATTTTTTTGCGATTCTTTCCAATTATGACCTCTCCTTCCGCTCCGGCTCCTTCTCGCATAATCACATCCACCACAGCCAGCTGATGCCACCCTTGACCTCTTGCCTCTCCACACCTTCTCCTGCACCTCCTCCTCGTACTCCATTGACAATCCCTCCACCACGTTTTTCCACGGTGGTGCCGAAGGCATGGCGCAACAGCATGCCAGTGGTAGAGCAGCGCATAGCAGCAGGAACAAGCACGCACCAGGAGAGGCGAGCGGCCGACGGTGGAGGGCAGAGATGCGGCCGGCGTGGCTGAGGGGGCGGCCGGCAGAAGATGGCCGCGACAGGAGGCGGTGCGAGGCAGGGGCGCGACAGCGGGGCGAGCGAAGCAATAGGCGGCAGCAGACGGGGTGAGCACAGCCAGCGAGAGTGTGACGCGCGGCCAGGGTGTGCGTCGCGCGGGGCACAGTGGTGCAGCGGCTGTGGCGAGCGTGATGGCAACGGCGGGCGCGACAGACACGGTGTGGCACGTGTGTGGGCATGGAGAGGCAGAGAGGGAGTGGCCCCACAAGCGTGGAAGAAGAGCTGAAGGCTTGGGCATGGGCGCGCATAGGAGCGGGCATGTGCCACGGGGCAATCCGAGGAGCTCAATGGCTACACCTGCAATGGCCATCGCGGACGGAGGTTCTCGGCCACGGCGAAATACCTAACGAGAGCAAACGAGAGGGGAAACTGGGGAAAGGCAAGAGGATATCACAGCGGTGTCAATGGCACCCTAGGGTAAGACAAGGGAGGTCGGGGCGGCGCGGATCGAACGGCAATGTGACAGTGGCCGAAGGTTGAGGAAGACGGCAACGAAGTCGATCTGGGGGTGCTAGACTTGATCTCGTTGGCGCAGACAAAGTAGCGGAGGCATTCGGAGCTCCTCGACAAGCTCCTAGCCAGCAGGGAGGGCAGTGGCCGTGTGGACAGGGTCGGTCATGGTGGCCGTGGCATCTGACTTCGTCCAGATCACTGGGATCGAGCGAGCGAGGAGGAGTGAGGCCATGGGGGCAGGGGAGGCAGGGCATCACCCTTATCTATTCCCCTTCGATGCCGGCAAGGTGGTCGGGCGGGAGCCCGACTCTGTAGCGACGGGCTCGGGGAATAGGAGAAGACGACCATGCGGGGACTGGATCACTGGGCTGGTTCGGTGGCAAGGCCCGGGGGGTAGGGGGAATCCCCTTTTTCATCGTCCTTTTGGTTTTTAATGTATTCTAATCTGTTTCTCCTTTTAACACCTTTTTCTATTTATTCCTATATCAACTAAATGGATTTTCTTAATTTTGAAACTATGCACACAATTCGAGCACAATATTTTCAGGTGGCACAAAAAGTTTGTGGCCAAAAGGAAATACATAAAATTAGGTTTATATTTAATTTGTTATTCTAACTACTGTTGGACCTCTTATTAATTTGACAAGATTTAATTTTTGGGTCAATAATGTTGGGCTCAACATGTCAAAGATTAGTGGAATTTATAGAATATGGTGAACATTTTAGTTTTACTATTTGATGAAATAATTTATTTGACATTATTTTAAATTTGAATTGGGCTTTGATTTTTATCAAGTGGCAGTTTGGCTTAGCAAGCCTGATGACATGGCATCATTAGGGGGAGGTCACTGTAGCTAACGACTTGAGGTGTTACATAATCTTCCCATTTCTGAAATTTCATTGTTAAATGATTGGGGAATATATCACACTATCCATTAGTTCAGTCGAGCTCACCACAAGTCCACACATTATTGCCAATTGAGTAAGTCTCATTGGCGGGGAGAATGGGCTATGTGTGTGTGTGTGTTAGAGAGAGAGAGGGGGAGAGAGTGAGGAAGAGGGAGGGGGGAGAGAGTGTGTGTGTGAGGATTTGATGGTAAAAAACGTCGCCAATGTCGTAATATTGAACTCTTAAAATTAATGTGGCCCCGTTGCAACGCACGGGCGTTCTTCTAGTTATCTATGGGAAGGAGGATTTAAAGGGTTGGTGTTGTATGTGTTGGGATTGATTTCGTTGGACAAAGTGAGGGGTACTAGTACTACAAATTCGTTTTGGCAAGTGTGATCATCACAAAGAAAAAAAAGGAAGGCAAAACGAATTGAGAGAAATTTGTATAGATTCTGCCATAAATTACTTCAATTTTGTGCTATTCGATCATGTTAAAAAGGCAAGTCTGATCATCACGCGGAGAGATAAGTAAGGAAGGAGAAATATAAGGAAAGCATCACGTGGCTTGATATTGTGGAAGAAATCTCATTTTTGTTGGAAAGTGTTGATATTTCTTTAATTCGGAATCAAAGCCAGCTTGGATCAGCCAAAAAAATAGCAAGGTGCAAGATTTTGTTTGGCAGTTTTACTTTGCAAGGCTGGTATGACCGAAAAAAAGGAACATATTCTGGACGTGTCCCTGAAGAAAATATAGAAAAAAAACATACGATCCTGATCGGTTGTGCATGCATATTTAGGAAGTTGTGATTGGGGGAGTCCTGGATTAGGGGGTCCTCGAACAGCCGGACTATATACTTTGGCTGGACTGCTGGACTATGAAGATACAAGATTGAAGACTTCGTCCCGTGTACGGGTGGGACTCTCCTTTGCATGGAAGGCAAGCTTCACAATTTGGATATGTAGATCTCCTTCTCTGTAACCGACTCTGTGTAACCCTAGCCCCCTCCGGTGTCTATATAAACTAGAGGGTTTAGTCTGTAGGACAACAACAATCATAATCATAGGCTAGCTTCTAGGGTTTAGCCTCTATGATCTCGTGGTAGATCAACTCTTGTAATACTCATATCATCAAGATCAATCAAGGAGGAAGTAGGGTATTACCTCCATCGAGAGGGCCCGAACCTGGGTAAACATCGTGTCCCTCGCCTCCTGTTACCATTAGCCTTAGATGCACAGTTCTGGACCCCCTACCCGAGATCCGCCGGTTTTGACACCGACATTGGTGCTTTCATTGAGAGTTCCACTGTGTCGTCACGAGAAGGATTCATGGCTCCTTCAATCATCTTCAAAGATGCGGTCCAGGGGGAGATTTTCCACCCTGGACAGATCTTCATATTCGGCGACTTCGTACTGCGGGCCAACATGCTCGTCCATCTGGAGCAGATCGATTGCTATGCCCCTGGCCATCTGGTCAGGTTTGGAAGCTTGAACTATACTGCCGACATCCGTGGAGACTTGACCTTCGACGGATTCGAGCCCATGTCAGGTGCACCAAATAGTCACAATGAGCATGACTTAGATCTGCGATCAGACAGTGTTCGGGAGATCACGCCTGCGGCTGCCTCAGCCGTCAATCTGGAGCAGATCATGCCATCGGAGGACGGGTGGATGGACCCCGCCACGGAGGCCACACACTCATCGGCGCTAGAGCCGAACACAGACTTCACATCCAAAGAAATCTATCTCATCGGACCCTCGGACTCGTCTCCGGCCACGGGCTCCGAATGGCGTACGTCCATGCCTATCAAATCTGATTGGGCACCGATCATGGAGTTTACCTCCGCGGATATCTTTCAACACTCGCCCTTAGGCGACGTGCTAAATTCATTGAGGTCTCTCTCTTTGTCAGGAGACTCTTGGCCGAACTATGTCTGGCTGGAGTGGGAAGCGGACGACGAAGAAATTCGTTCCCCACCTACCACCCACTTAATAGCCACTGTCGATGACTTAACCGATGTGCTTGACTTCAACTCCGAAGACATCGACGGTATGGACGATGATGCAGGAGAAGAACAGGAACCACCGCCCACAGGGCGTTGGACAACCACCTCATCATATGATATATATACATGGTGGATACACCCAAGGAAAATAACAGCAAGGATGCAATGAAGGATAATCCCCTTGGGAAGCCACCAAAGCGACGACGTAGGCGCCTCTCTAAATCACGCCACAGTAAAAACAGTGATAACAACCATAGTCGACTCCAAAGGAAACGATGACCCCATGGACCCAGCGATGGAGCAGGATGATCCAGGGGACGGTGAACATAGTCCGGAGCCGACGTCCGATGACGCCAATCCCGAGGGTAAAATTCATCAACCTGTCTCCAGAAAGGAGAATAGTCCGGACGACGATGCCCTCATCATCCCGGAAAAACACTTGGAACAAGAGAAACTCCAAAGAAGGCTTATTGCCACCGCAAGGAGCTTGAAGAAGCAGAAGCAAAGGCTTAAGGCCGCGCAGTATACGCTCAACCGTAGATGGAACAAAGTGCTCGACACTGATGAAAAATACAGTGGTGATCACCACACAAAGAGCTATCCAAAGCGCAAGCTGCTGCCCGAATTCGACGACGAGGCTATAGAGCCCATCCAACCGAAAAATAAAATGGCAGATCAGCCGGACCGACCACCCCATGGCCGTGACAGGGCGGCTAATTATGCCGCACACAAGTCAGCACACAATTTACGCGAGCTCTTGGACAAAAAAGACGGTATGGCAAGGTCCATCTATGGATCTAGGAAGCGTGCTCCGGCGCAGGATCACAGCCACCAAAACGATCATATTGATCAAATACCAGGTCAGAATCAACAGCAAACACAAAAACTGTCGACAGCAGGCCATGACACATCCAAATACAGGGGTGCTGCGCACCCCCTGTGCTTCACTGATGAGGTGCTGGACCATGAATTTCCAGAGGGATTTAAACCCATGAATATAGAGGCATATGACGGAACTACAGACCCTGGGGTCTGGATTGAGGACTTTATCCATCACATCCACATTGCTCGCGGAGATGATCTCCACGCCATAAAATACATTCCCCTCAAGTTAAAAGGACTAGCTAGGCGCTGGTTGAAGAGCCTCCTCGAAAACTCAATTGATAGTTGGGAAGAACTTGAGGATGCTTTTAGGGCCAATTTTCAAGGGACCTATGTCCGACCTCCGGATGCAGACGATTTAAGTCACATAATTCAGCAGCCCAGAGAGTCAGCCCGAAAGCTTTGGAAAAAATTTCTCACTAAGAAGAATCAAATCGTCGACTGCTAGGATGCCGAAGCCTTAGCGGCTTTCAAGCACAGTGTCCGGGATGAATGGCTTGCCAGACACCTCAGCCAAGAAAAGCTGAGGACAATGGCAGCCTTAACAAGCCTTATGAACCGCTTTTGCATGGGCGAGGACAGTTGGCTGGCCCGTACGTAGCGGCACCAGTGACCCAGGCACATTTGAAGTTAGGGATGGCAATGGTAAGCCACGACACAATAAAAAGCGTCAAAACAATGAAGACATCCCAGATAACAAGGCGATCAATGCCGAATTCAAGGGCTCTCGACCCGGTCAACGGAAAAAGCCATTCAAAGGCAGCAGAGATGGACCATCCAGCCTAAACAAGATTCTAGACAGATTATGTCAGATTCCTGGCACCCCCGAGAAACCTGCAAATCACACCAACAGAGAATGCTGGGTTTTCAAGCAGGCTGGCAAGCTAAACGCCGAACACAAAGGGAGGGAGACGCCAAGTGAAGACGAGGATGAGCCTCGCCAGCCAAACACTAGGGGACAGAAAAAATTCCCACCAGAAGTCAAAATAGTAAATATGATTTATGCAACTCACATACCAAAGAGAAGGTGCAAACGCACACTCCAAGACGTATACGCTGTAGAGCCCATTGCCCCCATGTACAATCCTTGGTCCGCCTGCCCGATCACTTTTGATCGTAGGGATCATCCGACTAGTATCCAGCATGGAGGATCGGTTGCCTTGGTGCTCAACCCAATAATTGACGGACACCATCTCTTCCGAGTCCTTATGGATGGTGACAGTAGTCTTAATCTGATATATTAGGACACTGTCCGCAAAATGGGGATAGGCCTGTCAAGAATGCCAAAGTAATACTACCTTTATAGGAGTAATACCAGGCGTAGAGGCCCGCTGCACGGGCTCTCTAGTATTAGAGGTTGTATTTGGTTCTCCCGACAACTTCAGAAGCGAATAACTAATCTTTGACATCACTCCATTCCAAAGCGGCTATCACGCACTACTCGGAAGAATGGCCTTCGCTCGTTTTAATGCAGTACCGCACTACGCTTATCTTAAACTTAAGATGCCCGATCCACGTGGCGTCATCATAGTTAGCGGAAATACAGAGCGTTCCTTACGTGCGGAAGAATATGTGGTGGCTCTAGCAGCCGAACACTGAATGGCCTCTCCAACCAGAATAAATGGTCGGTCGTCAAGACCATGGACACGGTTAGATGAGTCCGCTGCTCGAGCAGATGTAACAGCCCAGATAAACCTGAGCTTGGGTCGATGGATATACCCCCATAGGTGGTGCTAGGGGCCACCCGCATGTAAAAAAGCCCATAGTTCGGCTTGACCCTATTAATACAATAACAGATTGCATTTTCATGGTTCGTTCAGAATAACCAACCTTTCGCACGAAGTCTTTCACCTGGGTTTTTCCTTTTACAGATGATCATCATGCTACACCCTTCCAGGATACGGCACAACAGAGACAAAGGTGCAGACGTGCAGCAGGGCCCCGCTCAAAGGTTTCTTTTTAGATTAAGACCTTGCATAAACCTTTTTTTTCTTAAATGTCTCTTGTTGCTTCATACCCACCTGACACTTATCACAACCGGGAGGTACACTGGCGTTATTGGCATTTCGTCAAGCCAGACTAATGCATGTACCTCGAAACTCAAGGCTCATTATCGAGGGCGTTACTCAGCCCAGTATATGTTGTAAAGTCCGAATACCTAAGGGAGTGTTCAGCATCGCGAGTTTGCATATGCATTAGCTCTGAATCATGTCTTTGGTCAATAGTTGGGTTTGCCCGGCTCCCGTATTTTGCTACCTTAAGTTCTGCTCTATCAGCTAAGGTGGCACCGGGAGAACTACTGCAATTGTGCCCTGGTTCATCTGGATGAGCACCTCAGTAGAGAAATCCGAAAACTGACTGTCATGATATAGCACGAGACTGGTCAACCACTCGATGACTCAGCGGAATCTTCCGATTCCTCCACATTAATGCAGGACCGGTTTCCCAGTCATGTACGTACGCGCATCGTATTCAGATGAACGCGGAAGTACCAGGGGCTATATAGTAGCCCCACTGTCAAACTCCTATGGCTAAGTGAAAGTGTTAAACCTATAAAGTCTGATTTCCTAGTTCACTACGCTATCACCTCCTTAATGGACCAAGACGTTGGATCAAGTGTGATTACTCGCTTTTTCGAACACCCCCGCATTATACGCGTGCGGGATGAAGCCGACGACTGCAAACTTTCAGGTTATATACATACACAAACGGCCGCACAGGAGGCACTATAATACTTTCGGGAAAAAGTATAGACACAACCTTTATAATCAAAATAGCATTGGTTTTACAATTCAGATACAAGTCACCCGAACATGGTACTCTTCAAGCACTGAGCCTCTATTAAACGGGCGCCTTCTAGGACTTCTTCAAAATAGTGCTCGGCCGGGTCCTGGCCTCCCGCCGGACCCCGGGTTGCAATAGCGATGGCCTCCATCCCTTCCCAATATGTTTTGACACGGGCAAGAGCCATCCACGCACCCTCTATGCACGCCGACCTCTTCACAGTGTCGATATGCGACACAGCACCAAGGAATCATTGCACTAAACCAAAATAACTGTCCGGCCTTGGTCCCTTCGGCCAAAGATGATCCATGACAGACCTCATAGCAAACCCGGACAACCTATGGAGCTCGGCCCACTCGGCCATTCATTCATTCAACGGCAGCGGACGTGTCGGAGCACTGAACTGCGACCAGAACAACCTTTCCACCTCATGATCTTTCTGATCCTTGAAAAACTCAGTCGCATCAGCAGCACTCTTTGCCAAGTTTGAGTATGCGTCTGCAGCACTCCATAATTTATCCAGAGGGGCATACTTCGGATCTCCGAACTTCATCCGCAACAAATAGGGCCTCCCAGCCGCGAAATTTCCGGCTTCACAAAGCTCCTCCCTCACCCCTCTAATTTTAGAGCGAGTTTCCTTGGCTGCTTCCAAGGCCTTCTTCAGGTCAGCCGCTTTCGCTTGGCTTTCCTTTTCAAGGAGCTCATATCGGCCGGTGACATCTTTCAGCTCAGCAGCCATCTTGGCTATTTTCTCTTTGCTCTAGTGATGAGCAACCTGTTCAGAACTTAACTCTTCGGCCGCCTTTAGGGCGGCCGCATCACTTATACTGGCTTGTTCTTTGGCTCGGGCAAGTTCCGCCCGACGGGTCTCCACGGCAGAAGCTCCATCTCCAGTCACAACATATTATAGATACTAGCATGATGCTCCTCTTAATATTTGCTGACTACCCGAAAATACATACCCTGTGCCTCGTCAAGCCGCTTGTTCACAAGCACTATGTCGGCATCCGCCACGTCAAGCTGCCGCTTCAGCTCGCCAAAATCAGCAGTCCGGCCAGCCGTCGGACCCTCAGCCGCCTGCACATGAAAGCAGCATGGTCATTACCTGGGACTATCATCCTCTGTTTGCCACCTCTGGATGGCAACCAGAGTCTCAGGGGCTACTATCTATACAGAGCACACCTAGCATGTGCGGTACCGTCAAAAATACACATATATTACTTGGCGTACCTCAAAGCCTCTTAGCAGGCTCGTAAAAGCTTCATTCAACCCATTCCTGGTGGACGAAATCCTCTCAAGAACCATACCTATTAAGGTATGATGCGCCTCTGAGATAGCCGCTTGCTCCAGAAGACCCATCAGTGTGTTCGGTAGTGCACCAGACTCTTTTTGTTGCTCTCCCTAGGAGCCGAATACTCCGGACTTCGGGCGGCCGAAGAGTAACCTTCTGGCCTTGGCGGATCAGGAGAAATCCTCCGTGACGACACCTCGGGGTCATCCGCCCTATGAGGCAGGGAGGCAGGAGGAGGCGTTTCGCTCTCCATCATCTCTAGAAGAAGATCCCCCCAAGACAAACTCCGTTGAGAAGGGCTACAAGCCGGACTGCAAGATACATTTGTTTTTGACACTAGAAAACAGCAGGAGAGGCTCCTACTGTTAAATTTTATTAAATGTTAACTGAAGGTTAACATGATCACCTCAGAGGTGCTTTACAACAGTCATTTACAAAAGAAATAGGGCTAGCCACTTTGGGCATCCCCAAGAAAAAAATTCGAAGACAGCTAGTAAGAAGTGTGATCAACTAGTGTGAGAGAGTTCTTGTACCCTTCCAAGAAGGTCAAGCTCTGGGGGTTTATTCTATAACCTAAATTTATGAAGTCCTCCTTCAATTTCCTCAGCCAATCAAGATGTGTAGCCACTTCTCCTTCAAAAATAAGCTTGTTTCTCTGTTTCCATATATTCCAGGATGCTAGGGTGATGATTTCTTTGAATAGTGGTCTCTGCCATCTTTCTTTGGCATGGTCATGCCTTGCTTGCATATCCAAAAGATTATCCCATTCAATACCAAATACCTCCCAGCACCTTACAAAAAATGGGCATTCATAGAATAGATGATTATTTGTTTCAAGAATAGCATGCTAACAAAGAGGACAATTATGATCATCACCAATATTGAAGTGTCGTCTCTGCAATAAGTCCCTTGTGTTTATTCTGTCGAGGAGCATTATCCACGCAAAAACCTTGTTCCTCATAATACATTTTGATTTCCATATGGATGTTATGATTTGAGGTGCCTGCATGTTCCTGAACATGAAGTCATAGAACTTTTTTGGTTTGTATTTCGTGTCTCCCCAACATAGAATCCATTCATCTGTAGTCATCTGATCCAGTACTAATCCGGCCAAAGTCATCTGAAGAGTCTCCAATTCTGTCCTGGCCTCCAAAGACAAAGTTAACATGAAATTATCTCCTGGTGAACTGTTGTTATAGAACTGTTCCAGAGAGATGTCCTCATTCACAGCGAAGGAAAACAGGTGTTCATGGGTGTTCATTAAAGGTTGTTCTTCCAGCCACACATCTTTCCACAGAAGCACTGTGTCTCCCGCCGCCGGCATACAAGTTGTGATCCCACAGTACACATCAATCAGCGAGAACACATCACGCCACCAGAAAGAGCAAGTGCTTGGTTTGGCATGAGGAGGGACTCCATCGGAGTAGTAAGCATCCCAAATAATCATCACCCACAGAGTGTCATGCTTATGCATAAACTTGTGCAGGTATTCGAGCAGTAGGGCATTGTTTTGAATTTGAAGGTTGATTACCCCAAGCCCACCTTTCTTTTTAGGACGGCAAACAAGGTCCCATGCAGCAAGTGAATGTGTTTTAGCATCTCTGTCAATTTCTTTTCTCCATAAACAAAGTCTTCTAGCTCTGTCAAAGATCTCAATCAATATGAGTGGAAGTATGAGGAAACACATCTCAAAAGAGAGTAGCGATGAGAGAGCTGAGTTGATAAGCTGCACATGTTCTCCATATGATAACCAAATGGCAGTTCCCGTTAGTCTTCTCTCAATTCTGTCCACTAAAGGCATTAGCTTCTTAACCGTGGGTTTAGTTGTTCCGAGTGGGAGACCAAGATACGTGAACAGCATTGATCCAACTAGACACCCAAAAACTCTGGCAAGTTCTGCAAATTTTTGCTCCTCCACATTTATTGGCATTAGTTTTGACTTGGAGTAATTAATTTTTAGACCGGTAGCACGAGCGTAAGAATCTAGGATGGCTTTAATTGTTACCAGTTCTTCTCCATTGGCCGGTAGCACAATTAAGGTATCGTCGGCGTACTGGACCACCGAGAAGTTTTCTGATGCAGGCTGATTAATTGGCAAATTGATTAGGCCCTCGGACTAAGCTTTATTTATTAGAGATTGAAGAAAATCCGCTGCCAGCACAAAAAGTAAAGTTGATATTGGATCCCTTTGTCTCACTCCTCGCTTGCATTTGAACTCCTTACCGGGTATACCGTTAAGAAGAATAGACGAAGATCCTGAATCAAGCAACATCTTTATCGACATGCACCATCTATCATCAAAACCTTTGCATTTAAGCATTTTCAAAATGAACTCGTGTTCCATAGTGTCAAACACTTTTTCGAAGTCTAGTTTCAGAATGACGATCTCATTTCCAGAGTGCTTACACTGATGCAAATACTCGAATGCCCAACCGAGACAATCTTGTATTGTCCTAGTCTTTAAGAAACCATATTGGTTTCGGTGAACTGTTTTAAGGATCCACCGTTGGAGTCTTTCAGCTAAAGTCTTAGTAATCACCTTGAGCACACAATTCAACAAGGAAATCAGCCTATAGTCGTTAACTGTTTTTGGGGTCAGCTTCTTTAGGATCAAGGTAATTAGAGAGGTGTTGAGACAGCTCAGGTTCACTTTACCTTCCCAAAAGTCTTGACAAAGTTGATAGAAATCCTCTTTAATAATCCCCCAACAAACATTTAGAAAAAGACCGTTAAACCCATCTGGCCCCGGTGCTCGATTAGCAGGGATTAATTTTATCACATGATCGATCTCCTCTTTGGTGAAAGGGACAGAGAGCTCCTGAAGACCTTGACATTTGTGCACTAGATCTGCAAGCTCAAAGTCAAACTCAAGATGATTAGAAACACCCATTCTATTTTTAAAACACTCACAGAAAGCCGCTGCTTTTTCATCATGATTTTCAATAATGTCCCCATCCGGTAGCATCAGATTGGTAATTGAATTCCTTCTCAGTCTTTTAGTAGCACGAGCTTGGAAGTATTTAGTGTTTTCCTCCCCCTAAACAGCCCACCGAAACGTCCAACATTTTTTCCAATACTCACTATGGTATTTTAACAATCGAAGCAAGTGACCTTTAAGAATGAGTCCGAAGTTTGTTCCAGGAATGGTTAAAATACGGATATCCTCCAAATTATCAAGCTGCAATAAAATTTTGTTGCAGTTTTCAATGAGTAACTTGAGCTTAGAGATGGATTTACTCCACTTTTTCAGAGCATTTCTTAGTCTTTTCAGCTTAGCAGAGATTTTAGTGGCACTAGATGTTGCTTTAATTGGGGCTGTCCATGAATCTTGAACAACTTGCAAGAACCCCGGGTGAGACGGCCAAAAAAATTCAAACCTGAAAAGCTTACTTTTAGGGACAGCTGTATCCACAGACAAGACACATGGAATGTGATTAGATATTGGCCGTGCAAGAGGTTTTACCACAGTGTTTGGGAATTTCAAAATCCATTGAGGATAGGAAAAGAACCAATCCAATTGTTCCAACAAAGGAATATCCTGCATATTGCTCCATGTATATTTCCTTCCTTTAATTGGAATTTCCAAAAGTGCAAGCTCACTAATAATTTCATTGAATTTAATGATATCATCCACATTTCCACCTTGAAGATTCCTGTTTTCTAACGATCTCATGCAGTTGAAATCTCCCATGAAAAGCCACAGATCGTTCACGTCCACATTTAAACCTTCCATCCAATGAGTAAAAACAACCCTCTCAGGACCATCACACGGTCCATAAATGTTAGATAATAACCAAGTACCAACATACATGTCTCGATTATTGTTCTGAGATATGAAGCAGGATATGTTACCAAAGTACTTTTGTTCACTTACGGCTCGGTCGAGGGCTGGCCCCCTTGCGGGCGCTGTGCGGTAAGAAAGGGGTAGGGCCCCCTGGCAAAGGCATCTTCACTCATTTGGAAACCTCCGTTTCCAAATCTTCAGAGGCGGCCCTTTTCTTCTTTTGGGGAGAGGGGATTCTAGATTCACCTCCCCGATTATCCTCTTTCGTGGAGATACTAACTCCCCCGGTTTGGATGTGTAATGTCTGAGGCCCGCTCTCTGCCACCCTTCATCTTCTCCTGATGGCTCTTGATATGGTGCGCGCTCAAGCATCCTGGTTAATATAGGATCCGGTAAGCCTTCGAGAAGGAGGGCCGAACACCTGATCCTATCTACCTTTCTTATCCAGTCCTGGCAGAGAGCAATTTTTCAGAATGATGTTGTGTCAAATAAAAAGACAGCATGTTCGGTCACGGAAATACTTACTTGGGTATCCGGACGGTTGCAGTTGAGACCCGCATCCTCGGTGGTGTCCAGACACTTTATTCGTGATCCGAAGAACAATCCATACATCTCTTCGAGTGTCACGCCGAAGAATTGTTGAATAGTTTGCGGTCCTTCCGGGTTGAACTCCCACATACGGAGAGATCGATGTTGGCATGGCAGGACCCGACGAATTAGCATAGCTTGCATTACCTTGATAAGACTGACGTCCCTCTTGAATTGATCTCGAATGCGGCTTTGCAATGTCAGCACGTCATTAAATGGCCCCAAGTCCAGCCCCTTGTTGACGCATGACGCCAGTTGTGGTGGAGGGCATGAGCGGAAGGTGGGGGGGCGCCCGCTTTGTACCTCGAGGAGTTGTAATGTAAAACAACTCCTGTTGCCATAAATCGGAAACCTCTGGGAAGGAACCCTTTAGCCATGGGGCATCGGCGCCTTTGCTTATTCTAGCACCTCTGCACTCTGCGTGTCGCCCATCGATCATCTTCGGCTTCACATTGAAGGTCTTGAGCCATAAGCCGAAGTGTGGGGTGATGCGGAGGAAGGCCTCACACACGATGATAAACGACGAGATGTGAAGGATGGAATCTGGAGCTAGATCATGGAAATCTAGCCCATAATAGAACATGAGCCCTCTCACGAAGGGATCAAGACTAAAACCTAGCCCTCGGAGGAAGTGGGAAACAAATATGACACTCTCGTTGGGTTTGGGAGTGGGGATGACCTGCCCTTGAGCAGGCAGCCTGTGCGGGATTTCGGCGGTGAGATACCTGGCCTCCCTAAGCTTCTTGATGTCCTCCTCTATGACAGAGGAAGCCATCCACCGGCCTTGAAGGTTGGATCCGGACATGGTTGAAGATCCGAAGCGCTTAGCCTGAGCCTTGGGTGTTGGAACTCGAGGTGGGGGAAGGGAGGGATCGAGCGTGGGAAGAAAAGGACAGACCCTGGCCCCTTTATAAAGAAGGCGAAGATCAAGCGTCCCCAGCATGGCTGTTTGGAACCTGCCTAAAATCAAGGAGTCATACTAATAAGCACGGTTGGGTTACCCATGCCCGTATTGATGAGAATCCCATGATAAGGGGAACACGTTCTCTGCTTCGACGAGACATGCCAATAAAACCGCCTCGCAACACGTGCAGTGGCAGGCTGGTTGGAAAAAATAGTTCGAATAATGACTGGGCTGTGGCGTGATGTCATGCTAGGAAAAGTTGTTAGCAGATTAGATTTGTGGGATATTGTGCTCTCTATGTTGGTATGTGGAATTTGTTTTGCAGAGCTGGGCACGATCCTCGTTTTCAAAATCTTCTATGGAGTATTCGGAGAAGGAACCCGCCTTGCAATGCCAAAGACAATCTGCGTGCCAGACTCATCGTCATTGAAGCCTGGTTCAGGGGCTACTGAGGGAGTCCTGGATTAGGGGTTCCTCGGACAGCCGGACTATATACTTGGCCGGACTGTTGGACTATGAAGTTACAAGATTGAAGACTTCGTCCCATGTCCGGGTGGGACTCTCCTTTGCGTGGAAGGCAAGCTTGGCTATTCGGATATGTAGATCTCATTCTCTGTAACCGACTCTGTGTAACCCTAGCCCCCTCCAGTGTCTATATAAACCAGAGGGTTTAGTCCGTTGGACAACACCAATAATAATCATAGGCTAGCTTCTAGGGTTTAGCCTCTATGATCTCATGGTAGATCAACTCTTGTAATACTCATATCATCAAGATCAATCCAGTAGGAAGTAGGGTATTACCTCCATCGAGAGGGCCCGAACCTTGGTAAACATCGTGTGCCCCGCCTCCTGTTACCATTAGCCTTAGACGCACAGTTCGGGACCCCCCTGCCAGAGATCTGCCAGTTTTGACACTGATAGTGATCACAGAGAAAAACAAGGAACAAATCTAGTTCCACAGAATTAGCTCATCGTTGTTTGTTTTGGAAAGACTAGTTGGCCACGTTGGTATTTGGAAAGAGTGGAAAAAAATAGTGCACAGTTACCTTATCTCTTACGTGGTGTTTGTTTCAAAAAACAATTGTTTCCCACGCATAGGAGTACTAATTGATTTGGTTTCGAAGACAATTGTTTCTTTCCTAGTCTGCCACGTTGGACATTGAGTAGGAAAAAAAGGAGCGATGTTTGGACAGTGCTGATATTTTTGGTCCGGTTGAAGAGTGAACTTCGAGAAAAAAAACACGTGACTAGTAGTACTACTACTTGAAAGTTGTGAGGCAAAAAAAGGGGGAGTCAAAGAAAAAGGTTACGTGATTTTCTAGCACTACTTGTTTGACTATCCTCTTTTGATCTAGCGGTTAGTATTTTCATTTTGGTTCCAGTTGTGAATTCGTCTGTGTCTTAGGTTCGCGTCTCTAGCACGGTCTAGTCCTAGGACCAGCACTCGACCACTTCAAACGTACTTTTAGCTTGAATTAATTAACGTGGTTGTAGCACTTTTCCCACATATATAAAGCCAACCCATCTTCACCTATTTCTACACCGTGCATACATACGTTCACCTGGCAATCGCTTTACCAGACTTTTGGAGTTATTTGATACCGCTGGTTGCCGATCACCACCTGATCATGGTAAAAACTTGTAAGACTTTGATTTTTGCTCTACTGTGAGCGTTTTACCACCACATCCCAATAGTTCATAGGAACATTATTTTTGGATTTTATTTCTTGTTTCTACTAATCATGGCAGGTTCCGGAGGCACTTGGGCTTCATCGATCACGGGAGATGTGCCATCACCTCAAAAAATACAACCGCCATCACAAGAGGTACAAAGACATCATAATGCACACAATTAGGTTCTTGTTTCCATGCCACCTTTTAATGGTCATTTTAAGCCTGATTTATACATTGAATGGGAGTTCGAAATAAATGCTATATTTGCTTCGCATAATTTTTTTGAGCATATAAAAGTTAAGCTCGCAGTTGGTACATTCACTGGTTTTGCTATTGTTTGGTGGAGTGAACTTTGTCGGTTATACCTTGATTATGTACCTAATACTCGGGATGATCTAAAACTTGTCATGAGAGATAGATTTGTCGATGTATATTATACTCGTGGCATGATTAAAAAATAACAACATTTAAAACAAGGTAGTGACACCGTAACAAAATATTATGATGATTTACAAACTACCTTGTTGCACTCCTTTTTAGAGGAAACTGAAGATGATTTTATGGATAGATTTTGGGGAGGGTTAAACAATGATATTCAGGAGATACTAATGCATGAAGAGTTTTATCCTATGGACCGTTTGTTCCATCTTGCTTGCAAAGCTGAATAGGAAATAAAACAACGTGTTGTCCACAAGGAAAACAGTCCCAAGGTGCACATTCCAAGAGTTGATACGGTTATCCCTTCAACTACTAGGCATACTACGACAGACACATCCATTGTTGTGAGGACTACATCACCTCCGCCATGTGACACATCACCATCGAGAGTGCCTACATCATCAGAGTTGACCATAAGAGGTAATGACAAAGGTACTGATCTTCCACCTCCACATGAGTATGATGAATGTCTTGCCAATTTAGATGCACCATGCGATGAGCTACCTACTACTTTGATCACACCAGCTATTTTAGAGGACTATGTTGATGATTTGACTTTGCCATGTGATCAAACAATTTTGAGTGACCCCATTGAATTAACTGTTGATGCAAAAGAATCATGTGAATCAGGGAATAAATCAGATTTGGATCAAATACATTTGAAAATAATTATGCCAATGTTTAATCATTTTGATATGACCTCTAATCTTGGTGGTGGTTCATCAATGTTGGGATGGTTTAATGATATGCATTGTCAAACTTTTGATATTAATAAGAGCTTCACTTATATGTGCAAACTGAGTTTCAATATTTTCATGCCTTTGACTTGTTGTGATAATATATTGTCTTTATATTTCATAACTTTTTAAGGGTGCTCTTGTTTAACAATGTCACTTGTGCCCCAACTGAAATCAGTAAAAGTGGATGACATATACATATACAATGTGTACACCTTGTCTCTTTTGTTAGACACATTTCAGATTAAGAAACACCAAGGACGGCTTTGTTTTCAAGAAGGGGAGGATGATGAGGACATGGCTACCGCAGTTACACACATATCCCCTATTGTTTTACCTCTTGGAACAATTGCTAGAGCCTGCATACGCCAATTAAATTATCAGATACTTTCGTTTCTTGGTAATGTTTCTAGTGTTCATGAGAATATGATGCTGCCTAACTTAGATACATTTGTGTTGCTTGCGATTGAAGGGCCTATCATGGACAAGAAGGATGAACATTGGAGCATGGTCAAGCACGGAGATGAAGGTGCATGCGAAGAGAACAAGAATGGAGGTTCAAGTGGAGACTTCCGAAATTTGAAGCCACCATGATGACATACAAGAAGATGGACGAAATATACAAGATGGCCTTTCATAAATTTCGTCCATAGCTTATTATTGGTGTTGCGCCACCTTATTTTCGGCCAGGCCCATATAATCTATTTTTAGAGTCCACATTGTAGGGGAAACGACTTAGGAGGTGTTTTAGTCCCACCTTGCCAAGGGTGGACGAAATCCCCTCTCTTTTTCTTATAAAAACATCCCTTAAGGCATCATTTAGATTTGGGATTTGTTTAGTCAAAAGTTAGCCAACACAACTTCGTGTACTTCATTTGTGTCCAACGACCAGACCAAGACCACTTTGGTATCTCCACCATTATCAATACTTCATCCATATTCGCAATATTCATATTGCTTTATCATGTTCTTGCTTGTTCTTCGATTTCTTGCAGGAATAGACCTTCGTGGTCAGGCTGATCGAGCTTCCGGCATCGTCATTAACCTCAGGAGATTGGTTTAGTGATTGCTAAGGCGCAATGTCGTGCACGTTTGTAGTCGGATCGTCGAAGTCGACTCCACCAAATCGAGAGTTATCATCTCATCGAAAGATCGGGCCCTTGCCTCTATCAAGTGGTATCAGTTTTTAGGTTGCTCAGTGAGATTTTCCAGTTTTCCATAGTCTAGATCGCTTTTATTCTTCATACCTAGAGTTCAAGAAAAAGCCAAAAAAAAGTTAGATTAGTTCATCCGTGTCCGAGACAGTCTGAGCCTTTCTCTATTATCACTTAGTTTTTGCATTGTTGAATTTTCAGTTGCATCGTGTGTTGAGTTGCTGGTTTTAGTGTCTAAACTTTTAGAGTTTCGAGTTCTAGTCACGTTTTGTTCACACCACATCCGCATCCATATACACCATCATCCACTTCATTGACACCTTTCGCCGCCGCATATATTATTGACCGCCATCACCATCATCCATCCGCCATTGTCATATGCCACCATAATCATTCATTCGCTGGAGCTTGATTCTTCTGGATGTGAGAAAAAAATAATTGAAAGAAGACAGAAGAAATTCATTGTGTTGCTTTGGCTGCTGGTTGCCACGTTTTGGAAGTGTCCTTGGATAGGAACGCAAGCCAATAGCAACATAGGTAGAGAGAAGTTCGAAAAAAAACTACAGCTCGGTTTGGCTTGGGAATTGTTTCCCACGTTGCATTATCTATGGGAAGGAGGATTTAAAGGGTCGGTCAGATCTTTTGTACTTGTTGGGATTGATTTCGTTGGACAAAGTGCGGGGTACTAGTACTACAATTTCGTTTTGGCAAGTGTGATCATCACTAAGAAAAAAAGGAAGGCAAAACAAATTGAGAGAGATTTGTATAGATTCTGCCATAAATTGCTTCAATTTTTGTGCTATTCAATCCTGTTAAAAAGGCAAGTCTGATCATCACGCGGAGAGATAAGAAAGGAAGGATAAATATAAGGAAAGCATCACGTGGCTTGATTTTTGGGAAGAAATCTCATTTTTATTGGAAAGTTTTGATGTTTCTTTAATTCGGAATCAAAGGCAGCTTAGATCAGCCAAAAAAAGCAAGGTGCAAGATTTCGTTTTGCAGCTTTACTTTGCAAGGCTGGTATGACCAGAAAAAGGAAACAAGATCCGGTTGGAGGTTTCCATATTCTGGACGTGTCCCTGAAGATAATATAGAAAAAAACATACGATCCTGATCGGTTGTGCATGCATATTTAGGAAGTTGTGATCACAGAGAAAAAGAAGGAACAAATCTAGTTCCACAGAATTAGCTCTACGTTGTTTGTTTTGTAAAGAGTAGTTGGTCACGTTGGTATTTGGAAAGAGAGGGAAAAAATAGTGCACAGTTGCCTTATCTCTTACATGTTGTTTGTTTCAAAAAACAATTGTTCCCACGCATAGGAGTACTAATTGATTTGATTTCCAAGACAATTGTTTCTTTCCTAGTCTGCCGCGCTGGACTTTGAGTAGAAAAAAAGGAGCAGATGTTTGGACAATGCTGATATTTTTCGTCCGGTTTGAGAGCAAACTTTGAGAAAAAAAACACATGACTAGTAGTACTACTACTTGAAAGTTGCGAGACAAAATAAAGGGGGGTCCAAGAAAAAGGTTACGTGATTTTCTAGCACTACTTGTTTGACTATCCTCTTTTGATCTAGCGGTTAGTGTCGGGGATATACCCCGTGGCGTAACCCGGCCGGAAGTATAACCCGGCCGGACTGGACGACTCACTAAGTGACCCGCCCGAGCCTGGCGACTTGTGGGTGACCCGGCGAGTGGGTCAGAGGAACGACAAGACCCGGTGGCCCAGAAGGCGATTTATGGAAGGCCGAATATGTTATGGTAGGCCAGTTTATGAGGAAAGCACAAGGAATATTTTCCTACAAAGGAAGCAAGACTAGGACTCCACTTGTAATAGAGTAATCCTAATCGAACTAGGACTAGTCATGCAAAGCGCCCCTTCAACATATATAACGAGGGGTAGCGCTCCCAAAGGAGGGACAAGCAAGAAGAAACAATCTCTAGGGCTAGACCCAAAGAGCCGGCTTACCGACGACTCCCTCATGACCATAATGAGACCTAGCCACAAACATCATGTAGGATTGTTACCGGATGATGTTTCCCGGGGCCCGAAGCTGTCTAAATTCTTGTCTTATGTTGCGTCTCTTGATTCCGCCCAACCCCTCTCAAGCTACCACATAGATGCGTTGGCCCCGCGACTAAGTCCTCATAGTAAGGACATCTACCATGACAATTCCACGACAGTTAGTATTTTCATTTTGGTTCTGGCCGTGAATTCGTTTGTGTCTTAGGCTTGCGTCTCTAGCACGGTCTAGTCCTAGGACTGCACTCGACCACTTTGAACTTATTTTCAGCTTGCATTAATTTACATGGTTGTAGCATTTTTTCCCCACATATATAAAGCCAACCCAGCTCCACATATTTCTACACCGTGCATACATACGTTCACCTGGCAATCGCTTTACCAAACTTTTGGAGTTATTTGACACCGCTGGTTGCCGATCACCACCTGCTGCATGGTAAGAACTTGTAAGACTTTAATTTTTGCTCTACTGTGAGCGTTTTACCACCACATTCCAGTAGTTCATAGGAACATTTTTTTTGGATTTTCGTTCTTGTTTCTACTAATCATGGTAGGTTCCAGGGTCAGTTGGGCTTCATCGATCATGGGAGACGTGCCATCACCTCAAAAAATACAACCGCCATCACAAGAGGTACAAAGACATCAGAATGCACACAATTAGGTTCTTATTTCCATGCCACCTTTTAATGGTCGTTTTAAGCCTGATTTACACATTGAATGGGAGTTCGAAACAAATGCTATATTTGCTTCGCATAATTTTTCTAAGCATAAAAAAGTTAAGCTCACGGTTGGTACATTCACTGGTTTTGCTATTGTTTGGTGGAGTGAACATTGTCGGTTATACCCTGATTATTTACCTAATACTTGGGATGATTTAAAACTTGTCATGAGAGATAGAATTGTCGATGTATATTATACTCGTGGCATGATTGAAAAACTACAACATTTAAAATAAGGTAGTGACACCATAACAAAATATTATGATGATTTACAAACTACCTTGTTGCACTCCTTTTTAGAGGAAACTGAAGATGATTTTATGGATAGATCTTGGGGAGGGTTAAACCATGATATTCAGGAGATATTAATGCATGAAGAGTGTTATCCTATGGACCGTTTGTTCCATCTTGCTTGCAAAGCTGAATAGGAAATAAAACGACGTGTTGGCCACAAGGAAAATAGTCGCAAGGTGCACATTCCAAGAGTTGATACGGTTGTCCCTTCAACTACTAGGCATACTACGACAACCACATCCATTGTTGTGAGGACTACATCACCTCCACCATGTGACACATCACCATCGAGAGTGCCTACATCATCTGAGTTGATCATAAGAGGTAATGACAAAGGTACTGATCTTCCACCTCCACATGAGTATGATGAATATCTTTCCAATTTAGATGCACCATGCGATGAGCTACCTACTACTTTGATCACACTAGCTATTTTAGAGGACTATGTTGATGATTTGACTTTTCCATGTGATCAAACAATTTTGAGTGACCCCATTGAATTAACTGTTGATCCAAAAGAATCATGTGAATCAGGGAATAAATCAGATTTGGATCAAATACATTTGAAAATAATTATGCCAATGTTTAATAATTTTGATATGACCTTTAATCTCGGTGATGGTTCATCAATGTTGGTATGGTTTAATGATATGCATTGTCAAACTTTTGATATTAATAAGAGCTTCACTTATATGTGCAAACTGAGTTGCAATATTTTCATGCCTTTGACTTCTTGTGATAATATATTGGCTTTATATTTCATGACTTTTGAAGGGTGCTCTTGTATAACTATGTCACATGTGCCCCAACCGAGATCAGTAAAAATGGATGACATCCTGAAAAGATCAAGCCATCGAGTAGATTGAGGCGCCTAGGCGGATCAAGGATGTGCGTCAGCTCACTGGCTGTGTTGCCGCCATGGGCAGATTCATCTCCAAGTCTGCTGAGCGTGCCTTTCCCTTTTTCAAAATCTTGAAAAAGGCGGGCCCGATGGACTGGAACCCAAAGGCCGAAGCAGCTCTATAGGATTTGAAGAAATACCTCTCCTCCACACGGATACTTGTTGCGCCTAAACACAAGAGCCGCTGCTGCTGTATCTAGCGGCAACGAATCAAGTGGTTAGTGTCGCGCTAGTGGCGCAGAGGGAGGTCGATGAAAGGGCAGTGGCAACGGAAGGACTGGCGGATGGAGATCCGGAGCTTCCCCCGGCAGGGCCTGGCACCGGCAAGGCGAGGCCCCCGGCAGGGTCTGACACTTGCGAGACAGGGCCTGCACAACCAAATGAAGTGGCGCAGAAGAAGAAGATGATGCAGCACCCGATTTACTTTGTCAGCTTCCTCTTGAAGGGGGCTAGGTCAAGGTACTCCGGTGTGCAGAAATTGCTCTTCGGCCTCCTTATGGCCTCGAGGAACCTGCGTCATTACTTCCAAGCACACGAGATCACCGTCGTCACCCGCCTCCCGTTGCAATGGATACTGCATAACCCAGATGCAACAGGGAGGATTGTGGAATGGGCCTTGGAGCTGTCGAGCTTTGGTTTGAAGTTTGAAAGTACCTCGACGATCCAGAGCAGAGTCTTGGCAGAGTTCATTGCAGAGTGGACCCCAATGCCCGGCGAAGAGATCCAGGAGACCACTCTTCCCAGGAAGGAAGCAAGTCGCAACTGGATTATGTACTTTGACGGGGCTTTTTTGCTGCAAGGCGCCGATGTTGGTGTGCTGCTCATCACACCCACTGGAGAGCACCTCAAGTATGTAATCCAGATGCACTTTCTGAGGTAGATGTCGATGAACAACACTGCCGAATACGAGGGGTTGCTTGCCGGTCTCAGGATCGCGGCAGACCTCGGGATCAAGAAGCACATCATCAGGGGTGATTCACACCTTGTCGTCAGGCAGGTCAGTAAGGATTATCAAAGCCTGTTGATGGATGCCTACGTGGATGAGGTGAGGAAGCTGGAGGAGCATTTTGACGGTATACACGCAAAGCATGTTCCCCGAGTGGAGAACGACATCGCCGATTACCTGTCGAAGCGCGCTGCCTTCAAACTACCTGTGGAACCAGGTAATTTTGTGCTTCGGTTAACTCAACCATCTGTTGAACCATCGACAGAGCAGAACAAGTGGAGGAAACCAGGCCCCGGCAAGTACTTTCCCACCGAGCTCGCAGGAGCAGCTGGTGAAAATGATGCTGTGGACACTAAGCCTGCCGTGGGGCAACCAACTCCGACAGGGCATCAAGCCCTGGCCGTAGAGACAGCCGCTCCCATGGCAGAGGAAATGCCTTTAGTCCTTGCCGTCGAGCCCCAGGCTCCGGCATGGGCACAGCATACCGTCCAATTCCTCCAAACAGGGGAGCTTCCTGAGGAGCAGGAAGAAGCTAAGGAAGTAACCCGTCGGTCTGCCATGTATTAGTTTGTTGACAATGTTCTGTACAGAAAAAGATCAAACAGTGTGAAATTGAAGTGCATTCCCCGGGAGGAAGGACTGGAGCTGTTGGTATAGATACATGGAGGCATATGTGGCTCCCACATAGGGTCGAGGGCCCTTGCCGGCAAGGCCTTCCGGCAAGGTTTCTTTTGGCCCACTGCCCTACAGGATGCAACGGCACTAGTAACCAAGTGTGAAGCATGTCAGTTCCATTCAAAGAAGCTTCATCAGCCAACTCAAGCCCTTCACATAATCCCTCTCTCCTTGCCATTTTCGTTCTGCGGGCTCAACATACTGGGTCCTTTGCCCCGCGCTGTCGGGGGCTTTGAGTACTTGTACGTTGCAATTGACAAGTTCACAAAGTGGCCGGAGGTGGAACCAGTGAGGAAGGTGACAGCGCAGTCAGCTGTCAAATTCTTCAAGAGGCTAGTCTGCCGTTTTGGTGTGCCAAACAGAATCATCACCGACAATGGCACGCATTTCACAAGCCACACCTTCATGCAATACACCCAAGACCTCGGCAGCAAGGTTTGTTTTGCTTTCGTGGCACACCCACGGAGCAACAGCCAGGTGGAGAGGGCAAATGCTGAAGTACTGTGAGGCTTAAAGACAAAGAATTTTGAGAGGATGCACAAGAGTGGAAGGCGCTGGATTGATGAGTTGCCGGCGGTTCTTTGGTCAATCAAAACAACGCCAAATCGAGCCACCGGCCAGACACCCTTTGCCCTGGTATATGGGGTAGAGGCAGTTCTCCCCACAGAACTCACATACGGGTCACCTCGAGTGCTCGCTTATGACGAGCTTGAGCAAGAGCGATTGCGGCAAGATGACGCGATGTTCCTCGGGGAAGATCATTTTCGGGCGGCTGTGAGAGCAGCATGCTACCAGGAAGCCTTGCGCCGCTACCATAGCTGCAAGGTTCATGCCTGAAGCTTTGAGGAAGGCGACCTTGTTCTTCAGCGCGTTCAATCTGCCAAGAATTCCAACAAGTTGACGATGAAGTGGGAAGGCCCTTTATTGGGTAATACAAGGCACCAGGCCCGACGCAGTCCGCCTGGAGACCGAAGATGCCATTCCACTAAGCAACTCCTACAACATCGAGCATCTTCGCAAGTTTTACCTAGAAGGAGCGGTTGTCGGGCCCCCCGACAGACCACCTTTTGTACAAGCCTTGCCGACAAGGCATGTGACCCTCTATACAAAGCCAGGTGCAGACCCTGAGCATAAATAAATGAAGCGCTGGCGCCCTAAGTTATAGCATGCATGCTAGGTTGATTCTCTCCCTCGGTTAGGGTTGATAGTGCTTAGCGGCGACTAACCCCTAGCAGAGAGGTCGAGTTTGCGTCTCTCTGTTCCTTTACGTCCTCTTTGGTTCGCAGGGTACATGGACATTTCTACTGAGCTATTTGGAAGAAAGGGAACAAGCCGGTGCTCCAGTCCCGGCAAGCCAAGGTTGCCGGGGGCTGCAGACATAAGGGTCCAACAATGGCAAGCCAAGGTTGCCGGGGGCGGCAGATTCAGATAAGTCCCTCATCCCTATTGTGCATTTCTGTATGGAATTGGAACATATGAAACCTCATTTTATTCCTAGGCCACCGTGCTCCCCTTTTCCTGTACCCAATCCCTGGGTCGGAACTTGGTTGTAGTCGCGGTGACAAGGAAGCAAACAAAGGGCCTAAGCCTACTTCCCCCTGCCTTCGCCAAAAGCGTGAGTATGATCGTATGAAGTAAGGAGATGACAAGGCCTGTTGCCGGGCGGCAATGTTTATCTTGGAAATAACAAGGATGCATTCCTTTGCATGGGCCTCGCTCACGCACAAAGAACCCGGCAAGAACCCTTTTTTTGTTAATACGTCCCATACAGGTACGGTTCGTACGGAATGTAAACATGAGCAAGGGGATTACAAGTTTTAAATTTAACTAAGGCCCGTGGGCTTACAAACTAAAAAGAGATAAGATGTGCGTAATCCCTTTCTTGTCCCTCTCCTCAGGAAACGGAAAAAGATAGCAGGAGGGCAAAAGGAGTGCCTAGGCGAGGTACGAGCAGCAGAAGACGCCAAGAGAACATATTGGTGGCTGCCTAGGAGAGGGCTGGTGATGATGGTGCCGGGAGAAGAGCTAGAAGATGAGGCAGTGGGCCGCCAATATGCTATGAAGGCGTCGGTGCCATCATACTCCAACTTGATGGCCCGCCACCCGCATTCTTCGTCTTCTACGGCCTTCCCACGCCAGCCGCCCAAGGAGGCGACCCCGGGAAGTTCAAGGAGATGGCCCCACCCCCAACAAATTGCTCTACCAGGAGGAAGGGCCAGGTGCAGATGCTGCTGCTGCTGCCGGCGCCTCCCAGGGACGGTGTGTCCGACGCCTAGTATGACCCATCATCCTCCAGCTTGATGCCCTCGTCGTCGTTGTCGCTGTCCTCCTCGCCACTCTCGCTTGAGGAGGAGTCTTCATCGGAGGAACAGCTCTCCAAGCAACACCTTAGGCGAGTTCCCAAGTGCCCGAAGACCTGGACAGAGAGTAGGCCGTTCTCCATTAATTTGAAGTGGAGAGCGAGCCCCTCCGATAGGCTCTGGACATGAGCGAAGGCCTTCCACCCATGATGAAGATACATGACATGGGGGCGGGGAAGTCAACATCGACCCGCATGATGCCATTCCCGCAGCCCCTCATGTGCAACCTCAGAGCCTGTGGCGGGTCGAGCTCCATCTCCGAGCGAACAGAGTAGGGAGACGAAGGCGACGACGCCCTGGCCGGTGCAACCTGATGATGAACTCATGGGGCTGGTCTCCGACGTGACACTCCATTAGGGGAGGGGCCTCTGGCGGAGGCGAGGCCGGTGCGCCACCCCGTCCTCCCCTTCCTCGAGCGCCACGGCAGCCTCGGCCTCGCCCCCTCCCCCTTCTTCTCATGGCCCGCTCTTCTGCCACAAGCTCTTGGGAAGGAGGGGCACGCTATCGAGCAGAGACCCTCATCGCCGCCATCGGAGCAACGATGCGCCCTCTCGCCATAGCAATGGATGGAGAATGGAGACGAAGGGGAGACGTGGTGGAATGCTCCTCTTCCTCCTCTTGAGTCCCCTTTTTATAGCTGAGCGGAGAAGGCTAAAAGACTATCTCTGCGTCCTAGAAGAGACCGCTCAGATCCGGCTCATAAAAGTGGTAGCAGACAAGGCCATCGACCGCCCTCCCCGCCCAATTGAGGGCGCGTGAGTATCGGCCCGCGCACGCCTTCCCATATTCCATGCGTCTGTCACCTACCCTGCACCGTGCATGCGGCGTACGTGGCATAAGGAGCGGGCATAGTGGGAAACGTCGAACGACGGTTCCAAGACGAAGAGAGTCAATGAATGGCGGCTCTACCGTTCCGAGGGAACACGCAAGAGCCTCTTTACTGTTCACCACGGATGACACAAGCATGCAGCAGTCATTCTGCGCACGACCCCACGTCACGCACGACCCTCCATGTCATGCATTCAACACGGGTCGTGCGGAAGCGCGGCGAACGAAGTAGTTACCGTGGAAAAAATCCGCCCTGCCTGCCCGTGCACCGTTCTGGGCCTAGTCCAACAAAGCGTCGTGCTTATGTGTGGCCCAGGACCAGGGGCTCCTGTGGGTGTACAAAAGTAGGGGCTCTCCTTTGTACCCCTTCACTTGTGCACGGGCAATCGGAGCCGCGCCCACGGTCACACTTAGCAGGGCAGAGGAGGGAAGCCAAAGCCACAAGACAATCAAGGCAATGCCAAGACCTGAGACACAAGAAGCAAGAGGGGGAGGTAGACTCCCCCCGGCAAGACCCTTGCTGGGGCAACTTGGCCCACGCCAGCAGAGCGCGCCACCCTTGAGCCCAGGGGTTCCAACACCATCAACCACTATGGAACCAAGGCTAGGGAGACACCTCCATGGTGGTATGCAGATCTTCGTAAAGATCATAAGCATGCAAGATCAGATGAAGAACAGAAGACAACCATCCTCGGCAAGATCCTTGCTGAGGAAATCCACGAGACCTCTGGCAAGATCCTTGCCGGGGACGACTACGATGCCACGGCAAGACACTTACCGGGACCCCGGCAAAGACCCTTGCCGAGGACATCAGCGGGGCCGCGGCCAGGCCCGGACCTACCAAGACACCGCCGCCGCTCCCCATGCAGCTGCTAACCCAGCCAGCTAGGCGAGCACCTGCGTGACAACGTGCGGCCTCTAGACCAGCTCAGCAAGCACCTGCGTGGTGGCATGCAGATCTTCATGAAGACACTGCCATCGCACCAGCTCAGCAGCCTGCCAGCTTATATGGCGCCACACGCCTCATTGGCCAGGACATGTGTTGAAGCAAGGTGAGGCGGCGACGGCTGGGACGAGCTTCCTCGCCGTCCCCGATAAAGCAAGAGGACAACTAAGTAGCGCATTTAATGCGTTTTTTCCTGTGATGCCAGGCGATAAGCTTAGCCGTTGTACACTTCCCACCTCCTGTGTGCCACTGTGGCGTCCCCTTTTTCTATAAAAAGAGGCCCGAGGCATACTGGAGGGGTATTCGGCTCTTTTCGACTACGCACGCACTGTACCTAGTTGAAGAACACAAGAACACTCAAATATACACCAAAGAAGGACTAGGCTATTACGCATCCTCGCGGCCCGAACCTGGGTAAACGATCTTTGTGCTGGCTCCTAGACCCACTCTTTTCACAGGCTCATGCCCACCGACCGTAGTAGGGATTCCAGTGATCCCACAAGTGTCGTCTCCATCGACAACCGCACCCATGAGGGCGCGGTGCCCATCAATGATGACGGAGTTGTTTACCAGCTCCTCCAGCGCGTCCAGCCAGCCCGTCACCACCTGATTGTTGGTGTCCGGCATGGTTGGCGGGACCTCAACCCCCTCCCCAACGAAAGGCGGGACAGGCACCTATGAAGGCCTTTGGGGCTCGGGTGTGGCCGGCTGGGAGGGTCCAGATGGCCCAGATTCTTCTCCCGCATTAGGCAGGAGGGATGCACCCTCCTGGTGTTCGGTGACCGAGGCGTCGGCCTCAGGCATGGTGGCATCGCCATCTTCCCCCAGACAGGGAGGATTCCTTCGAGAAAACACTTCCTCGACCTCTTTGGGGATTAGGGCCGGTGCGGAGCATGACGTGGATCCACTGTCCGCCAATTCGAGGGGCGGAGACATCCCCTCTGAGGTCTGCTCGGTGGGGTGGTTGCGCGGTGGGCTATGATGTCAAACGATCAACTTCCATGAGTAAGGATTGTCAAAAATAAAGCAACTAAAATGCCAAAATACGTACCTGGAAGCAGGGGGCTGGATCCTAGGTTCCCTATCCAGAACCTTCTTGGACGGCACAGACTCCTCTTTGGAGTCTGAACTGTCGGACATGATCAGCTTGGGCATGCACTGCCTCTTCTGGGTCTGAGGAGGTAGCTCCACCTCAGCATCCCCAGATGTCGCCCTCTTCTTGGAGTGGGTGGAGGTGCTTTCCTCCTTGTCCTTTTCCTCATCCCCATATTGGGTAGACAAGGCGGCAGTGTCTCCGGACTTGGTGTCCGGACGATCTCTTCGGTGGAGGCTCTCTCTCTGGTAAATCCTTCTTCTTCTTCCCCTTCTTTTCTAGAGCCGTGTAAGGCGCCGTGACCAGCAGCCCTTCTGGTTGAGCCGATCGAGGCCCTTCAGGAAGAGGAGTCGGGCTACTGATCTTCTCGGACTTATTGAGCTAGCCCTGTAAAAACCAGAAATAGATGTTTAGACCGGATTTTGTGCAGTACTCCCGCCCGAATATGGATAGGAGAAGGGGTCAATTGCCTTCTTCTGCTGGGTTGTGGCATCGAGGCTGTTGTCTTCATTCTCTCCAGCCAGTCCTCCTGGGACTTGAACAATTGACCCCAAACTTTGTCGTGGGTTGACCCATAGAGGTACTGCATGGTGGCCGGATCATCGGACTTGTAAGCCCACATGGGGCTGGCCCATTGTTGGCAAGGAAGGAGTTGGCGCCTGAGCATTATCTAGACCACATTGGTTAACTTGGCATTGGCCTCGATCACCTCAATGGCTGACCCCCAGTTAGGGCCGTTTTGGGTCCACGAGGTCAATCTCACTGGGGGGCAGATCTGAATTCGGGAGCGGCCGCCGAGGCCGCATCCCTTGGTTCTGGGATATAGAACCACTCCTTTTGCCACACCTTGATGGTGTCAATAAACCGACCCTTCGGCCACTGGACTCGGATCAGCTTACTGATCATGGCTCCTCCCTAGTCCGCCTGGGCGCCAGTGACCACCTTAGGCTTGACGTTGAACACCTTCAGGCACAGGCCGAAGTACAGCTGAACTTGCAGGAGAGGCTCACAGACGATGATGAAGGTCGAGATGTGGAGGTGAGAGTTGGGGGCTAGATCATGTAAATCTAGCCCGTAGAACATCAACCCCCTCGCAAAGGTGTGCACTGGATATCCTAGACCTCGGATAAAATGGGGAAGGAATACCACCCTCTCGCCCCGCTTGGGCATGGGGATGATTTGGCCCTCCTCGGGGGCCTGATGGGCAATGTCGACCAATAAGTAGTCGGCTCGCTTCAACTCCACGATGTCATTGTTGGTGACGACGGAGGCGTCCCACTTGCCATTTGCGCCGGGTCCGGCCATGCCCGGGGCTAGGGAGGAGCTAGACGGGATTCGCCGCGGAGCAGAAAGGCAGGGCGCTGGAGCTCTAGAGATTGCAAAGGCAGTAGAGGGAGGTGGAAGAAGCCATAAGATGTTAACTGTAGCTGTTCCCCTCTTTATTGGCCACGGAGGAGCCAAGGGTTCCCCTTTCCATGCCATGGGCTTCTCCACTTCCCTATATACTCGCGACGTTATGCGCGGGTGACGAATAGAAATCATTGATCATATCCCCTAACAACGATGCAGGATCCCTTCCTTGATGAGGCGTGCCAATGGAGGGGCGGCCTCGAGCCACGCATCCAGAACTGCCAGCCGTTGGATGTTATGACTAGCCGCGACCCCTCGCTAAAAGTTCCAGTCGTGGGCATTGTTCACACTTGAGTACTTTTGCCTTCAGAGCTAAGTAAAGTGGACGCTTTAGATTCCAAACACCACCTAACTATGAGCACGCACTGGACAAGACGAATAACTCACCTCACAAGCCAAAGATCGTGAGGTATGCATATACTGGACACAAGCCCTGTCATTGGAGGCTAGTTCAGGGGCTACTGAGGGAGTCCTGGATTAAGGGGTCCTCGGGCTGTTGGCCTACCGTATATGGGCCGCACTGATGGGCCTCAACAAGGCCGAGCTATAGTGTGGATCCATGGACGGATAAGGAATCTTCAAAGTCATGATGTGCCCTCCAAGCCAACATTAGGCAGGATCTTTCCTTCCTTGTAACCAATCACTTGTAACCCTAACCCTACTGGTGTCTATATAAACTAGGGGGCTTTAGTCTTTAGGCTAGAGCAACGTCCGTCACCCCATCAACCTATGGTTTAGCTCGGCTGATCTCAAGGTAGACCGACTCTGTAACCACATCATACATCAAATACAATCTAGCAGGACGTAGGGTTTTACCTCTCCAAGAGGGCCCGAACCTGGGTAAACACTGTGACCATCGTACCTTGTTCCCCATTGATCCTAGATCCACAGCTCAGGACCCCCTACCCGAGATCCGCCGGTTTTGACACCGACATTAGTATGAGGAGTTACCAAGATCTTGGCATAGATGTTGGAAAAAACCGATGAATACAGAAATGCTCAAGTTTTTGGAAGCACACACAGTCACTAGGTTATATCCTCGGTATTAATTGGAATGTTCCTCCCGTTTGCCAAGTTGAGCTATAACTCTAGTTTCCTTTCCAAACTGAGTATGTCGTTTCTTCATACTCCTTCAAACGATCATTTGTGAATTGCCTTAGTATGCTATAGAGAGTTTCAATGATCTCTATATCGAAAGTAATTCTTTTTGCCACTTAAGGGAATAATTATATGAGTACCTCCCCTAAGGTGCCTCATAATGGTATCAAGGTCAACATAACTCCTCGCCACCTTGTAACATATCCACCATCCTCTTAAGTGTGGAATTGTGCCTACCAAATTATACCTTCGTTATCTATTTCTTTCCATACCTCTTGATGTGTGTTTTGTGTCTCAGCTCAAGAGATGTTCATACGTCTCAATCCACGAGTTGTTATTGAATTGCTGGATCTCCAAGAAGATCGATTCCTGTAGAGTTTCTTTCTGTCATCATCCTGTTGGGTGAGGATCTCAAAAGCAAAGATGTCAAGATCAATATCATGCAATGAATCAACATCTTCGAGAAAGGCAGATGGATCAAGAGATTGTGATAGTTTTGTGGCCCCCTTTTCCTCTTACCTCATGTCTTGAATCTCGGGACGAGATTCTTGTTTTGTGGGGGTGAGTTGTCACAATCCTAGAGATTGTTTGTAATTACTTGCTTAAAGTCATTCATGCATCATGTTCAATGTTCAAGTAATTTTGAAATGGGGATGTTCAAACCCTAGCACAAAATCCAACTAGGATCAAAATAAAATAATTTCAATAAACCCACAACGGCCTTCAAAAAAGTTCATGATTTTTGAAAAAGGTGAAAAGCTCTGCCAAAAATGATGCACATATTTCTAGGACTTTCTCGATTTTTGAATTAATCCATATTGTACTTGAGTTGGATAAAATAAAAGCTATAAATAATTTTATAGCTCCTGATATTTTGAAAATAATTGTGGCTCACTTGTATATTGTAGAGAGCTCCCACAAATAATTTCAGCATTTATAAAAAATGGTTTAGTGCCTAAACAATACCGGAACTGAGAAAGAAAAGTAGAAAAAGGAAACGGAAAAACAATGAAACCTACTTAGCCAGCCTACCTGTAGCCACCCAGCTTCATAGGCCCAGCCCACTAGGGGCTAAGTCGTCTTCTTCCTTCTGCTAGGAGGACAGACATGAGCGTGGCTAGCAACAACGCTACCGTTGTCACCACCTGCTTCCACGACACTTCAAGCGACACCAAAATGACGCCCTCAACCCCGTAATCCACTTCTTCCTCTGGTCCCTCTCCTCCTATCCAGCGCTCATCCCTAAGGCACACGAGAGCCCCTGCCGACCACCATAGCTCGCTCGCGTGGCCATCGCGATCCCCTTGTTGTGCTGCCACGTTCAGGAGCTTTGCATCGACCTCTTACGCCACTCCATCGACATCAGCAACCGAAGGAGCACGACATGGTTGCCTTCAAGCTCATCCCCATCGTTTTCCCCGACAAATGCCATTGCCTGATTTGCTGACCTTCGAGCGCCCCGAGCCTGCTAACCTTCTCTACCGCATCCCGGTCAACGCCTACATCTCCTCCCGTGCCCGCCCCCTATGTTCGCGTCCGCTAACCACAGCCTCGCCATGGCCGAGCACTCGCCACCGCCGCCTCGAAGCTCGCCGTTGCTAGTAACCCCTACCGACCAAGCCAAGAACTTGGACGAGCTCCCGACGTCTCGTTGATATTGCTCAGTGCTCCAGTTCGCTCGCTTGCAATCCGGAGCACCTTGCCCGAGCATATCCGAGTTCCGGTCACCGCTAATGTCATGCATGCTTAAACAACTTATACCTGCTGATCAGCTCAAATTAATTAAAGTGCATTTTTAAATGCTTTTTTTGGAGTTTGAATTTGAATCTTCGATTCAAATGAACTTCAACTAACATGGTAAAATTTTGCATTAGCTCAAACACTAGCATATTGGCATGTCATGATCATGCATCATATTGTTGCATTGCATTGATTGTGTTCTCTCTTATTTTCCGGTGTTTGTTCCCTCTCGGTAGACGTTGTTCTGACATTGAGATCAATGTCACCGATGTAGAGCTATACTATCTTCATAAGTGGTAGGCAAAAAAAAACCATTGAGCATTCCGATACAATCCCACTATATCGCACTTGCTCTCTTTTATTGCATTAGGACAACAATGATTCAACTATTACATGTTGTGGTAGTTGCACACATTCTCTGCATGATCTGTCTTTGCCACAGTAAATAGTTGAAACCTACTAGCATGAGTAGGAGTTGTTTGAGCCATTATGTGCCTACTCATTCATGCTTGCTTGTGTATGTCTGCTATGCTTAGAGTTGTGTCAGGTCAGATTCATCTGGGATGGATTGGAATGGCGGTGAACATGTTCTACTGTTGAGAGCTAATTGTGTGAACAGAATTTGGTAAAGGTAGTGATGAGAGGCCATGTAGGAGAACATGACGGGTTGTCTCATGGAAACCGTCCTCAAGAACTGAGTTCTATGTTTGTGATCCAAGACAGCTACTACCACGCATTAGGCACGAAACCCATGGACCCTCTCGACTTATTAATCACCTTTATCTCTTTCCAGGAGTTGCAACTAGTTTATGGTGTTTCTAGGATATGTGTTGGAGGCCTTCCGTAGCCCTGACCCTAGGGGTGGGTAATAATGCGGTAGATACTATTGGGGAACATAGTAATTTCAAAAAAACTCCTACGCACACGCAAGATCATGGTGATGGCATAGCAACGAGAGGGGAGAGTGTTTGTCCACGTACCCTCGTAGACCGTAAGCGGAAGCGTTATGACAACGCGGTTGATGTAGTCGTACGTCTTCACGATCCGACCAATCCAAGTACCGAACGTACGGCACCTCTGAGTTCAGCACACGTTCAGCTCGATGACGATCCCCGGGCTCCGATCTAGCAAAGCTTCGGGGATGAGTTCCATCAGCACGACGGCGTGGTGACGATGATGATGTTCTACCGGCGCAGGGCTTTGCCTAAACTCCGCGACAATATGACCGAGGTGGAATATCGTGGAGGGGGGCACCGCACACGGCTAAGGAACAATCCGTAGATCAATTTGTGTGTCATGGGGTGCCCACCTGCCCCCGTATATAAAGGAGCAAGGAGGAGGGGGCCGGCCAAGGGGAGAGGCGCACCCTAGGGGTGTCCTACTCCCACCGGGAGTAGGATTCCCCCTTTCCTAGTCCAACTAGGAGTCCTTCCAAGTAGTAGGAGTAGGAGACAAGGAAGGGGAAGAGGGAAGAGAAGGAAGGAGGGGGCGCCGCCCCTCCCCCTAGTCCAATGAGGGGGCGCGCGGCCTGCCTCTTCCTCTCCCCTAAAGCCCAATAAGGCCCATATACTTTTTCCCCCGTATTCCCGTAACTCTCCGGTACTCCGAAAAATACCCGAATCACTCGGAACCTTTACGAAGTCCGAATATAGTCGTCCAATATATCGATCTTTACGTCTCGACCATTTCGAAACTCCTCGTCATGTCCCTGATCTCATCCGGGACTCCGAACTCCTTCGGTACATCAAAACTCATAAACTTATAATATAACTGTCATCGAAACCTTAAGCATGCGGACCCTACGGGTTCGAGAACTATGTAGACATGACCTAGAACTATTCTCAGTCAATAACCAATAGCGGAACCTGGATGCTCATATTGGCTCCTACATATTCTATGAAGATCTTTATCGGCCAAACCGCATAACAACATACGTTGTTCCCTTTGTCATCGGTATGTTACTTCCCCGAGATTCGATCGTCGGTATCCAATACCTAGTTCAATCTCGTTACCGGCAAGTCTCTTAACTCGTTACGTAATGCATCATTCCATAACTAACTCATTAGCTACATTGCTTGCAAGGCTTATAGTGATGTGCATTACCGAGAGGGCCCAGAGATACCTCTCCGACAATCGAAGTGACAAAACCTAATCTCGAAATACGCCAACCCAACATGTACCTTTGGAGACACCTGTATTACTCCTTTATAATCACCCAGTTACGTTGTGACGTTTGGTAGCACCCAAAGTGTTCCTCCGGCAAACGGGAGTTGCATAATCTCATAGTTACAGGAACATGTATAAGTCATGAAGAAAGAAATAGCAACATACTAAACGATCAAGTGCTAGGCTAACGGAATGGGTCATGTCAATCACATCATTCTCCTAATGATGTGATCCCATTAATCAAATGACAACTCATGTCTATGGCTAGGAAACTTAACCATCTTTGATTCACCAGCTAGTCAAGTAGAGGCATACTAGTGACCCTATGTTTGTCTATGTATTCACACATGTATTATGTTTCCGGTTAATACAATTCTAGCATGAGTAATAAACAGTTATCATGAAATAAGGAAATAAATAATAACTATATTATTGCCTCTAGGGCATATTTCCTTCAGTCTCCCACTTGCACTAGAGTCAATAATCTAGTTCACATCACCATGTGATTTAACACCAATATTCATATCTGTATATGATTAACACCCATAGTTCACATCGTCATGTGATCAACACCCAAAGGGTTTACTAGAGTCAATAATCTAGTTCACATCGCTTATGTGATTAACACCCAAAGAGTACTAAGGTGTGATCATGTTTTGCTCGTGAGAGAAGCTTAGTCAACGGGTCTGTCACATTCAGAGCCGTATGTATTTTGCAAATATTCTATGTCTACAATGCTCTGCACGGAGCTACTCTAGCTAATTGCTCCCACTTTTAATATGTATCCAGATTAAGACTTAGAGTCATCTGGATCAGTGCCAAAACTTGTATCGACGTAACCTTTTACGACGAACCTTTTTTCACATCCATAATTGAGAAACATATCCTTATTCCACTAAGGATAATTTTGACCAATGTCCAGTGATCTACTCCTAGATCACTATTGTACTCCCTTGCCAAAACAGAGCAGAGTATACAATAGGTCTGGTCCATAGCATGGCATAATTTTATAAAACCTATGACTGAAGCATAGGGAATGACTTTCATTCTCTTTCTATTTTCTGCTGTGGTCGGGATTTGAGTCTTACTCAATTTCATACCTTTGCAACACAGGCAAGAACTCTTTCTTTGACTGTTCCATTTTGAACTACTTCAAAATCTTGTCAAGGTATGTACTCATTGAAAATCTTATCAAGCGTCTTGATCTATCTCAATAGATCTTGATGCTTAATATGTAAGTAGCTTTACTGAGGTCTTTCTTTTAAAGAACTCCTTTCAAAACACTCCTTTATGCTTTGCAGAATAATTCTACATTATTCTCGATCAACAATATGTCATTCACATATACTTATCAGAAATGTTGTAGTGCTCCCACTCACTTTCTTGTAAATACAGGCTTCACCGTAAGTCTGTACAAAACTATATGCTTTGATCAACTTATCAAAGCATATATTCCAACTCCGAGATGCTTGCACCAGTCCATATATGGATTGCTGGAGCTTGCATATTTTGTTAGCACCTTTATGATTGACAAAACCTTCTGGTTGCATCATATACAACTCGTCTTTAAGAAAACCATTAAGGAATGCAGTTTTGACATCTATTTGCCAGATTTCATAATTTGTGGCAATTGCTAACATGATTCGGACAGACATAAGCATTGCTACAGTTGAGAAAATCTCATTGTAGTCAACACCTTGAACTTGTCAAAAACCTTTTTGCGACAAGTCGAGCTTTGTAGATAGTAACACTACTATCAATGTCCGTCTTCCTCTTGAAGATCCATTTATTTTCTATGGCTTGCCAATCATTGGGCAAGTCCACCAAAGTCCACACTTTGTTCTCATACATGGATCCTATCTCAGATTTCATGGCCTCCAGCCATTTTTGCGGAATTTGGGCTCATCATCGCTTCCTCATAGTTCGTAGGTTTATCATGGTCTAGTAACATGACTTTCATAACAGGATTACCGTACCACTCTGGTGCGGACCGTACTCTGGAAGACCTACGAGGTTTTATAGCAACTTGATCAGAAGTTTCATGATCATCATCATTAGCTTCCTCACTAATTGGTGTAGGAATCACTGGAACTGATTCAGTGATGAACTATTTTCCAATTCAGGAGAAGGTACAATTACCTTGTCAAGTTCTATTTTCCTCCCACTCACTTCTTTCGAGAGAAACTCCTTCTCTGTAAAGGATCCATTTTTAGCAAAGAATATCTTGCCTTCGGATCTATGATAGAAGGTGTACCCAACAGTTTCCTTTGGGTATTCTATGAAGACGCATTTCTCTGATTTGGGTTTGAGCTTATCAGGATGAAACTTTTTCACATAAGCATCGTAGCCCCAAACTTTAAGAAACGACAACTTGGGTTTCTTGCTAAACCACAGTTCATATGGTGTCGTCTCAACGGATTTAGATGGTTCCCTTTTAACGTGAATGCAGCTGTCTCTAATGCATAACCCCAAAACGACAATGGTAAATCAATAAGTGACATCATAGATCGCACCATATCCAATAAAGTGCGGTTACGATGTTCGGACGCACCATAACGTTGTGGTGTTCCAGGTGGCGTGAGGTGTGAAACTATTCCACATTGTTTTAATTGAAGACCAAACTCGTAACTCAAATATTCATCTCCACAATCAGATCGCAGAAACTTTATTTTCTTGTTACGATGATTTTCCACTTCACTCTGAAATTCTTTGAACCTTTCAACTATTTCAGACTTATGTTTCATCAAGTAGATATACCCATATCTGCTTAAATCATCTGTGAAGGTCAGAAAATAATGATACTCGCCACGAGCCTTAATACTCATTGGTCTGCATACATCAGTATGTATTATTTCCAACAAGTTTGTTGCTCGTTCCATTGTTCTGAAGAACGGAGTTTTAGTCATCTTGCCCAAAAGGCACGGTTCGCAAGCATCAAATGATTCATAACCAAGTGATTCCGAAAATCCATCTTTATGGAGTTTCTTCATGCGCTTTACACCGATATCACCCAAATGGCAGTGCCACAAATAAGTTGCACTATCATTATTAACTTTGCATCTTTTGGCATCAATATTATGAATATGTGTATCACTACGATCGAGATCCAATAAACTATTTTCATTGGGTGTATGACAATTGAAGGTTTTATTCATGTAAACAGAACAACAATTATTCTCTGACTTTAAATGAATAACCATATTGCAATAAACATGATCAAATCATATTCATGCTCAACGCAAACGCTAAATAAAATTTATTTAGGTTTAACACTTATCCCGAAAGTTTAGGGAGTGTGCTATGATGATCATATCAATCTTGGAACTACTTCCAACACTCATCGTCACTTCCCCTTCAACTAGTCTCTGTTTATTCTGTAACTCCTGTTTCGAGTTACTAATCTTAGCAACTGAACAAGTATCAAATACTCAGGGGCTACTATAAACACTAGTAAGGCACATATCAAGAACATGTATATCAAATATACCTTTGTTCACTTTGCCATCCTTCTTATCCACCAAATGTTCAGGGCATTTCCGCTTCTAGTGACCATTTCCTTTGTAGTGTAAGCACTCAGTTTCAGGCTATGGTCCAGCTTTCCACTTGAAGTTCCCTTTCTTTTCCTTTGCCCTTTTCTTGAAACTAGTGGTCTTGTCAATCATCAACACTTGATGCTCTTTCTTGATTTCTACCTTCGTCGATTTGAACATCACGAAGAGCTCGGGAATCGTTTTCGTCATCCCTTGCATACTATAGTTCATCACGAAGTTCTAGTAACTTAGTGATGGTGACTAGAGAATTCTGTCAATCACTATCTTATCTGGAAGATTAACTCCCACTTGATTCAAGCGATTGAAGTACCCAGACAATCTGAGCACATGCTCACTAGTTGAGCGATTATCCTCCATCTTTTAGCTATAGAACTTGTTGGAGACTTCATATATCTCAACTCGGGTATTTGCTTGAAATATTAACTTCAATTCCTGGAACATCTCATATGGTCCATGACGTTCAAAACATCTTTGAAGTCCCGATTCTAAGCTGTTAAGCATGGTGCACTAAACTATCAAGTAGTCATCATATTGAGCTAGCCAAACGTTCATAGCGTCTGCGTTTGCTCCTGCAATAGGTCTGTCACCTAGCGGTGCATTAAGGACATAATTTTTCTGTGCAGCAATGAGGATAAATCTCAGATCACGGATCCAATCCGCATCATTGCTACTTCTTTCAACACAGTTTTCTCTAGGAACATATCAAAATAAACATATGAAAGCAACAACGCGAGCTATTGATCTATAACATAATTTGCAAAATACTACCAGAACTAAGTTCATGATAAATTAAAGTTCAATTAATCATATTACTAAAGAACTCCCACTTAGATAGACATCCCTCTAATCTTCTAAGTGATTACGTGATCCATATCAACTACACCATGTCTGATCGTCATGTGAGATGGAGTAGTTTCAACGGTGAACATCAATATGTTGATCATATCTACTATATGATTCACGCTCGACCTTTCGGTCTCCATGTTCCGAGGCCATATCTGCATATGCTAGGCTCGTCAAGTTTAACCTAAGTATTCTGCGTGTGCAAAACTGGCTTGCACCCGTTGTAGATGGACGTAGAGCTTATCACACCCGATCATCACGTGGTGTCTGGGCACGACGAACTTTGGCAATAGTGCATACTCAGGGAAAACACTTCTTGATAATTTTTAGTGAGAGATCATCTTAAAATGCTACCGTCAATCAAAGCAAGATAAGATGCATAAAGAATAAACATCACATGCAATCAATATAAGTGATATGATATGGCCATCATCATCTTGTGCTTGTGATCTCCATCTCCGAAGCACCATCGTGATCACCATCGTCACCGGCGCGACACCTTGGTCTCCATCATAGCATCGTTGTCATTTACGCCATCTATTGCTTCTACGACTATCACTACCGCTTAGTGATAAAGTAAAGCAATTACAGGTCGTTTGCATTTCATACAATAAAGTGACAACCATATGGCTCCTGCCAGTTGCCCTTAACTTCGGTTACAAAACATGATCATCTCATACAATAAAATATAGCATCACGTCTTGACCAAAACATCACAACATGCCCTGCAAAAACAAGTTAGACGTCCTCTACTTTGTTGTTGCAAGTTTTACGTGGCTGCTACGGGCTTAGCAAGAACCGTTCTTACCTACGCATCAAAACCACAATGATAGTTTGTCAAGTTAGTGCTATTTTAACCTTTGCAAGGATCGGGCGTAGCCACACTCGATTCAGCTAAAGTGAGAGAGACAGACACCCGCCAGCCACCTTTAAGCACGAGTGCTCGTAACGGTGAAACCATTCTCGTGTAAGCGTACGCGTAATGTCGGTCTGGGCCGCTTCATCTCACAATAACGCCGAACCAAAGTATGACATGCTAGTAAGCAATATGACTTGTATCGCCCACAACTCACTTGTGTTCTACTCGTGCATATGACATCTACGCATAAAATCAGGCTCTGATACCACTGTTGGGGAACGTAGTAATTTTAAAAAAATTCCTACGCACACGCAAGATCATGGTGATGGCATAGCAACAACAGGGGAGAGTGTTTGTCCACGTACCCTCGTAAACCGTAAGCGGAAACGTTATGACAACGCGGTTGATGTAGTCGTATGTCTTCACGATCCGACCGATCCAAGTACCGAACGTACGGCACCTCCGAGTTCAGCACACGTTCAGCTCGATGACGATCCCCGGGCTCCGATCCAGCAAAGCTTCGGGGATGAGTTCCGTCAGCACGGCGGCGTGGTGACGATGATGATGTTCTACCGGCACAGGACTTCGCCTAAACTCCGTGACGATATGACCGAGGTGGAATATGGTGGAGGGGGGCACCGCACACGGCTAAGGAACGATCCGTAGATCAACTTGTGTGTCATGGGGTGCCCCCCTGCCCCAATATATAAAGGAGCAAGGAGGAGGGGGCCGGCCAAGGGGAGAGGCGCGCCCTAGGGGTGTCCTACTCCCACCGGGAGTAGGATTCCCCCATTCCTAGTCCAACTAGGAGTCCTTCCAAGTAGTAGGAGTAGGAGACAAGGAAGGGGAAGAGAGAAGAGAAGGAAGGAGGGGGCGCCGCCCCTCCCCCTAGTCCAATTCAGACTAGTCAATGGGGGGGGGGGGCGCGGCCTGGCTCTTCCTCTCCCCTAAAGCCCAATAAGGCCCATATACTTTTTCCCCCGTATTCCCGTAACTCTCCGGTACTCCGAAAAATACCCGAATCACTTGGAACCTTTCCGAAATCCGAATATAGTCGTCCAATATATCGATCTTTACGTCTCGACCATTTCGAGACTCCTCGTCATGTCCCCGATCTCATCCGGGACTCCGAACTCCTTCTGTACATCAAAACTCATAATCTCATAATATAACTGTCATCGAAAACCTTAAGCGTGCGGACCCTACGGGTTCGAGAACTATGTGGACATGACCTAGAACTATTCTCGGTCAATAACTAATAGCGGAACCTGGATGCCCATATTAGCTCCTACATATTCTACGAAGATCTTTATCGGTCAAACCGCATAACAACATACGTTGTTCCCTTTGTCATCGGTATGTTACTTGCCTGAGATTCGATCGTCGGTACCAATACCTAGTTCAATCTCGTTACCGGAAAGTCTCTTTACTCGTTACATAATGCATCATTCCATAACTAACTCTTTAGCTACATTGCTTGCAAGGCTTATAGTGATGTGCATTACCGAGAGGGCAAAGAGATACCTCTCCGATAATCGGAGTGACAAAACCTAATCTCGAAATACGCCAACCCAACATGTACCTTTGGAGACACCTGTAGTACTCCTTTATAATCACCCAGTTATGTTGTGACGTTTGGTAGCACCCAAAGTGTTGCTCCGGCAAACAGGAGTTGCATAATCTCATAGTTACAGGAACATGTATAAGTCATGAAGAAAGCAACACTACTAGGAAAATGGCTATAGATGGGATTGACACTAATGGCGCACCAGAAAGATGGTGCGCCATTAGTATATACTAATGGCGCACCACAATCTGATGCGCCATTAGAGTTTAAACAACTAATGGCGCACCATGCTACGGGTGCGCCATTAGTATCAATTTTTTTTTAACTAGTGCGCCTGTCCAAACATACTAATGGCGCATCCCGGCAAAGTGCGCCATTAGTAGTTGTAACTACTAATGGCGCACTAGGCAGCAGGTGCGCCATTAGTATAGAAACTTTTTTTTAACTAGTGCGCCTATCCAAACATACTAATGGCGCATCCTGCCCAAGTGCGCCATTAGTAGTTGTAACTACTAATGGCGCACCTGGCAGTGGGTGCGCCATTAGTATAGGATTTTTTTTTTGAACTAGTGCGCCTGTCCAAACATACTAATGGCGTATCCTGCCCAAGTGCGCCATTAGTAGTTGTAAGTACTAATGGCGCACCATGCAAGAGGTGCGCCATTAGTAAGTCGGCAGCAACAAGATATTTGGGACAGCCTCTCCTACCCACACACTCACTTTCTCCCCACTTCATTCTCTCCACCTCCTCCTTGTCTCGGGTGCCTCCTCTTTTTCACCTCATTTCCACCATAGATTCATTCAAATTAAGTGGTTAAATTACCTTGTTTTAATAGGTAAGTAAGGGGGGAAGCTATATTTAGGTTGTTCTCCTTACAACAATGTGCACATGCACTTTTTACGGCCTAGCTAGATCTATGTATGTTCGTGGTGTTGCATATGTTTGTGGTGTTGCATATGTGTTTGTGTTTGGAGGTGTACCGGTATTTGATATGCGATAGTTGCCAATATTTTGCCGGAATGTTGATTCATTTCCGTTTCGGCGAGAATTTTGGCATTAAGCATTCTTTTTGGTCCTATTTTTAGGGAAGGTCATGCCAAATTTTTGTTTGGTTCTAAAGTATCGTTTTGCTCTACCCCGCAGGCGACCATGGTCCGCACGATGACCGAAGGCATCGTGAATAGGTTTTTGAGGTCCGCGAAGGCCGAGATGCTTCAAAAGAACGAGACGGAGATAAGATGTCCGTGTCGAAGATGCAAGCTGAAGAGCCTTATTGCGGACCCGGATTCCGGGCAGGTGCGGGACCACCTGCTGTTGCGTGGTTTCATGGATGGCTATCGGTGGCAAGGTGATGAAGATGACTACGAAGTCGTCCATGCGGGCCGGGCAAGAAATGAGGAAGGGCAGCAAGACAACCACCGCGGCTCGGGCGGGCGAGAAGACGAAGAATCCCCAGGAGATGATCACGACTGTGATGCTGTACACAGTCATCATGTAGAAGATGCAGGACATGATGATGAGGAAGATGCCGGAGCAGGCGACGGGCATGATCATGAAGATGATGATGCCGGCGGAGCAGACGACGCTGGACCATCGATGGGCTGGGTGCAGGACCCTCATATTCAAGAGCTGCTTCTCAAGCAGACGGATAACGCAAGAGCTGCCGCCCGAGAGAAAGCCAAGATGGATCAACTTGAGTTAGACGCGGTTACTCCATTGTATGAAGGATGCAGGCCCGAGGATACCCGCCTGAAAGTAATGCTCATGGCCCTGGAGATGAAGGTAAAACACAAAATGACCGACGCATGCTTCGACGAGAACATGTCATTCTGGCACGAACGTCTTCCCAAGGGGAACAAGTGCCCGACCAGTTTGGAGGAGGCGAAGAAAATCGTGTGTCTTCTGGATTTACCGCACGTGAAATACCATGTGTGCATGAACAATTGCATCATTTATCGGGACGAGCACGCGGGGTCTACAATATGTCCGGTGTGCGGTGTCACTCGATACAAGAAGAGGAAGAAAGCTCCTCGAAAAGTGGTGTGGTACTTTCCGATCACTCCTCGTCTGCAGCGGTATTTCGCGGATCCTAAGGTAGCAAAGCTCCTACGTTGGCACGCGGATAGGGAGGAGAAGAAGCGAGAAGATGACGCAAATGATCCGGAGATAGATAAAAAAGACAAGATGCTGAGTCACCCTAAGGATGCGAGCCAGTGGCAAGCATTGAACTTCGAATACCCAGAATTTGGGAACGATCCAAGGAACATCGTGCTGGGCGCGAGCACCGATGGAGTCAATCCGTTTGGCAGCCAGAGAAGCACACATAGCACCTGGCCTGTGTTTGTGTGGATGTACAACCTTCCCCCCTGGTTGTGCATGAAGAGGAAGTACATTCACATGAGTATGCTAATTGAAGGGCCGAAACAACCAGGGAACGACATCAATCTGTATCTGGGGCTGCTGAAAGAGGAGCTTGACACGCTGTGGAAAACGCCAGCCAATACGTGGGACGCCGCAGAGAAAGAGTATTTCCCTATGAGAGCCGCACTGCTCACGACGGTGCACGACTATCTCGGTTACGGATATCTTGCGGGGCAGGTAGTCCACGGATTTTCTGAATGCGTAAGGTGCATGGATGACACAACGTATCGCCAGCTAGATAGAGATCCCGGGTCTTCGAAAACCGTGTTCATGGGACATCGAAGGTGGCTTCGCGACGATGACCCGTGGAGGAAACGCAAGGATCTGTTCGATGGTGAAACAGAACCCCGAAAACGCCCGTGTACGAGGAGCGGCGAGGAAATAGACAAGCTGTTGAAAAATTGGAAAGACTGCCCACTGCCGGGAAAGAAGCAAAAGGCGCCAGAGCCGGGAAAGAAGCGAAAGGCGCCAGAGCCGCTGCTGAAGGTATGGAAAACGAGGTCTGTTTTCTGGGACTTGCCGTACTGGAAGATCCACCGTGTGCCTCACAGCCTTTATGTCATGCATATCACGAAGAACGTGTGCGAGAGTCTGCTTGGTACCCTGCTCAACATGCCAGAGAGGACCAAAGATGGGCCGAAAGCAAGGGCAGACTTGAAATCAATGGGCATCAGGCAGGAGCTTCACGCTATATATGATGATGATGATGATGATGATGATGATGATGATGATGATGATGATGAGGCGAAGCAGGACACAGAAAGTCGTCGCAAAGGCAAAAAGGCCAAGAAGACCGGAAATGACTAACCTCCCGCGTGCTTCACTCTAAGTCAGGAGGAGATCGAGCAGTTTTTCACCTGCCTCCTAGGAGTAAAACTTCCTTACGGTTACGCGGGGAAGATAAGCAGATACCTAGACCCAGCGAAGCAGAAGTTCAGCGGGATGAAGTCTCACGACTGTCACGTGCTGATGACGCAGATACTTCCAGTTGCAATCCATGGGATCATGGACGCGCACGTCCGTGAAACGCTATTTGGCCTATGCAACTTCTTCGACGTCATCTCTCGGAAGTCGATTGGCGTGAGGCAACTCAGAAGGCTACAGGAAGAGATCGTGGTGATACTATGCGAGCTTGAGATGTACTTCCCGCCCGCATTCTTCGACGTTATGGTGCATCTGCTGGTCCATATAGTGGAGGATATCATCCAACTCGGGCCGACGTTCCTGCACAGCATGATGCCGTTCGAAAGGATGAATGGTGTCATCAAAGGATACGTTCGCAACATGTCACGTCCAGAAGGAAGCATAGCCAGGGGCTTTCTGACCGAAGAGTGCATCTCCTACTGCACGAATTATCTAGGCATCGAGAACCCCGTTGGTCTGCCCGTCAACAGGCACCTCGGCAGGCTCGCTAGATGGGGTCACCGTGAGGGTCGCCGCGAAATGCATGTCGACTTCGAGGGTCGACTCGCCGACTTTGAAAGAGCAAACCTAGTCGCGCTACAACACATAGACGTGGTCGATCCTTGGGTGGTAGAGCACAAAACCTTTATTAAAAAGACGTACAATGACCGAGGCCAACAGAGGATGGATGGAGATACACTCAAAGAGCACAACTCATGTTTCACGCGTTGGTTCAAGCATAAGCTTCTGTCGTACCCTTTACATGAGGATTCTTCCGCGGAAGAACAACTCATATTCGCCTTGTCACAGGGCGCCGAGCACAACCTGATGACCTATGAGGCGTACGATATCAACGGCTACACATTCTACACCGAGGCCAAGGACATGAAGAGCGATGGTTATCAGAACTCCGGGGTAACGATGGAATCCTACACCGGTAACGACAAGGACAGATACTACGGAAGGATCGAGGAGATCTGGGAGCTGAGCTACGCTGGAGAGAAGGTCCCGATGTTCCGTGTCAGATGGGCCAAGAACGTCATAAAAGAAGACCGGTATTTCACCACCATGGTTATACCCGAAGCCAAATCCAAGACCGCAGGCGCAAACGTCACCGCGAAAAATGAGCCATGGGTACTGGCTTCCCAAGTGGACCAATGCTTCTTCATTACCGACCCGCCAAAGCCCAGTCGTGTTGTCGTGAGGAGAGGCAAAAGGAAGATCATCGGAATGGATGGAGCTTACCACGGATCCGAAGACCAGGCGGCTTGAGCTTGTTCTGGTAAGGAATACACCCCCGCGTAATTAGCTCCATATGGTTGCATTCTAATTAATGAAGCCGAATTTCTAAATGGTTCACATTCCTTCCGCAGGCGACTGAAAGCAGTAGCGCGGGGTCGACTCAGAGCAACCCTTGGGACACCACTCTAAATAGGGGGTTGAATATAATGAAGAACAAGGATAAGCTCAGTAAGCCGACGTCAGCTGGTCGTGTGGCCGGCAAAGGCTTGTCGACAAAATGGGGGTCATACTATACCGCTGGTGTGCGGAAGGAGAAAAAGACCAGCTCGGAAAGCCAGGCGCGAGAGGTTCAAGAACTCAAGGCACAGGTGGCGCGGATTCCGGAGATTGTCCAAGAGCAAGTGGAACTACGACTCGGAGCGACGATCACCGCCCTTGTGCCTACCTTGATCTCGGGGTTGAGTGCGTGGATTGCGGGCGGCCAACAGGGGCCGCCCCCGATTCCTAGCTTCACGGCCAGCAACTCGCATAATGCGATGGCGGGGCCATTGGTGCCTCCGGCGGAGGCGGCATTGGTGTCTCCGACGCCGGCACGGGAGCTTAATGCACCCGGGTGTACGCCGGTCGGCACCTCTTCAGCAAGCGGCCGCTCCGTCAACTGCACGCCCGCCGTTGGCGGTGCCTCGACATTAGCCGAGCTCGACGCCATCATCACGGTAACTAATTAAGCCTCTCTCGGCCGAGGACTTCATCTCCTTGCCTTTGACTGGGCATCCCTGACGCCCTACATGTTTTCGCAGGGCGCCGCCGACGTTCCGTGCACTCTCCTCCACTTCGTGAACAACGAGTTGGTCGATGTCGCCAAGGGCAAAATCGTTCAACCGGGCAACCCCTTGTTCCACGGTACCCAGATGCCACCCAACTTGTTTAGGGTTCAACTGGTTCGGGTGCTGCCAGGCTGCGACGACTTGTTACCTCCGATTCGACCCGTCGGGGCCGACGATGATGACGTGATGACCCTCAGCGCCTGCCTGAGCTGGCCCCTGCTTTGGCCGAAGAGCCAGATTCGTTTGGGGACGGGGGACACCACCCCAAAGACAACACCGCCAGTCGTGCCGGCGCCAATTCGGCCCCATGGCAAGACCGCCGTAACGGTGCCGGACATCCCTATGCCACTGGATCCAAACATGCATATGGCACAGGATCAGAACGACGACGACGACGACGATGATACATTTGGCAACGTCGATCAGTACTTTGCCGAGCATGGGTACGATAGCGACTTCATGGGGCCTCCTTCTCAAGAACCAAACCCAACAAAAGACATGTGCGATCTAGCTCGTACCGCGGAGAAGCCAAGTTGCAACAGGCGCCGTCTGGCGTTCAGCTCTCAGGAGACGCCTCCAGCTGCCGACTTCACCGAGCCTCAGATAGGCGAGGTGCGAAATATTATCAGCCCCAACACACTCAAGAAGGCGGTCTGTGAGCAAAACTCGGTCCCATTACAGGAGAAGAAGAAGGCACGCAAAAGAAAGACTAAGAAGGGTGCGAGCCAGCCGGCACCGAGTACGATCCGTGCTCAGGACGGGCCACCTTCACCGCAGGATATCTCGAGGAGGGTGCATGTGGCGGGTAGGGCGATGCTACCACCAAATATGCTCAATGCTGCAACCGGTGCTATGCGGAGTCTGCACGACAGTGTTCTTTCTTTGGAGAAGCGGCGTCTCAGAGAGAAGGATGTGGCATACCCGGTTTTCGTGGCCAAGGTGCCAGAGGGCAAGGGCTTTGTGGATGGCGACATCGGGGGTACGATCGTCCTGCGGTTTGATGACATCTTTGCTATGTTTAACCTTCATCCGCTGCACTACACCTTCGTTCGGCTATTTTCGCTGAGTATGGAGATGCGGATCATTCGCGACAAGACCCCGGATATCGTGATAGTCGACCCCTTCTACATGCGTGCCAAGATCTTGGGCAGCGCTGGGGACCGGCAAGTCGCGAGTTCTTACCTCGAAGGCGTCATTCTGGCAAACCAAGATAAGGATAACTTCCTCGTGCCTTACTTTCCCGAGTAAGTCCTCCCCTCAACCGGCCCGTAACATATGAATTCTTACTTTTCGATCGTTTTTCTTTTAACATTCCGTGTTTTCTGCAGTGACACACGTTGCACGCTCATCCTCCTAAGCCCCAAATATTCCATGGCCACGTATTTCGACCCGGACCGTCAGTCGAACGTAGACTACACAAATGTCAAGAAGGTTCTTGATGATGTTCTCCCCGGCTACGCCCAATCTGGAGGCACCTTCACCAGGCCTATTCGTAAGTACGGCAAGCACGTGTTCTCCCACAATACGACGTTCTGCTGCGTCAAGCAGCCGCCTGGCGGTCAGAAGGGTGCCTACTACACCATCCATCACATGCGGGCGATCGTACGGGACCATCATCAACTTCTGCTACCGAGTAAACTCCAAGATTGGGCCGCGAGCGTGTCGGCAATCCAGGACGCGGACCTCCGACAAGAATTCTTTCGCATCCAGTCGGAGTTTGCGGAAATCATCCATCAAGATGTCCTTCGTACCTCGCGGCAGTTCTACCTCAGAAATCAACCGTCCAACAGTGACATCGACACAATGCTACAAATGCAGGATGACAACGCCCGTTCTTTCATGACTCCCACGATAGACGGCGGCTTCATCCACGCTCCGGTCCCTTGAGTCGAGTTGTCTAGTTCTGAAACATCGATTGGCTCATGTTGTAATTAAACTTTAATGAACTTGTAGTATGTCTCTTTGGTTTTGAGAGTCGTTCAACTTAGATGTAATCGATGCTATTAATGTCTTGCTTTTCTCTTCCGATCGTTCTGTTGCATAATTATATATTGCTTATGTATTGTCTGTGAATTGGTACTAACGTTTCGTTTGGCTAGTGCATAGTGATGCCGACGTATGTCGTGTACAAGGGTAAGGTTCCCGGAGTCTACGATGACTGGGAGGAGTGTCGGAGACAGGTTCACCGATTCAGCGGTAACAGTTACAAAGGGTACACCACTAGGGCCGAGGCCGAATCTAGATACGCCCGCTATCTAGCGGGAGAGGGGAGGGAGCGTTGGAGGAACCGGATGAAGATGAGTTTCATCGTGATGATGCTCATCGTGATGACCGCAGCTCTCTTCTATGTGATGGTAGTTTAGATGATCGATATCGACTTGTAATGCGAAGACAAACTCGCTACTCGCGGTCTCGAGACTTGTAATATAATGTTCTATCTTTGTTCGGTCTTTTTAATTCGGAGACTAATATGATGAATTGTATTCGGAGACTAATATGATGAATTGTATTCAAAGACTAATCTTCTATTGTATTTGATGAATCTATTGTTGATGTGTGCTGTCTATATTTTGTCAAATTATACATTTTGTAACCTGTGCAAAAAACAGAAAATAAAAAAATAAAAAAAAACCTAATATTCATACTAATGGCGCATCACACGACAGTGCGCCATTAGTATGACAGTGCATACTAATGGCGCATCACCGGGCAGTGCGCCATTAGTATACTGCGGTTACTAATGGCGCATCCAGAGGTGGTGCGCCATTAGTATGCCAAAGCACCTGGGTGTACATGCCAACTGGGAGGCATACTAATGGCGCACCCTCGCATATACTAATGGCGCACCAGGTGGTGCGCCATTAGTATACCAGATACTAATGGCGCACCAGCTGGTGCGCCATTAGTAAAAATTACTAATGGCGTGCTGTCAGTGGCGCACCAGTGATGCGCCATTAATGGCCATATTAGGTGCGCCATTAGTAGTGGTATTTCTAGTAGTGCAATAGCAACATACTAAACGATCAAGTGCTAGGCTAACGGAATGGGTCATGTCAATCACATCATTCTCCTAATGATGTGATCCCGTTAATCAAATGACAACTCATGTCTATGGCTAGGAAACTTAACCATATTTGATTCACGAGCTAGTCAAGTAGAGGCATACTAGTCACACTATGTTTGTCTATGTATTCACAGATGTATTATGTTTCCAGTTAATACAATTCTAGCATTAATAATAAACATTTATCATGAAATAAGGAAATAAATAATAACTATATTATTGCTTCTAGGGCATATTTCCTTCAGATACACCATGGCACGATGTACCAAGGCACCCATTAGGTGGGCTTGGGAACCCTGCACACATCGTTTGAGGCCATGAGTGAAACCTAGGTCAGACTTCCTTTACGGGTACAATCTCAAATAGGTGATAAACTTGGACTAGAGTCTTGTGTGGTTAGTCAGGTCGTGGCCAACACCCTCACTGTGCTATCGCTTGAAGGTTGTCGAGTACATGTCATGTAAACGGCGATAAGTGGTGAGAGTGTGTGTGAAGAAGTACACCCCTGCAGGGTAATATGATCTATTCAAACAGTCGCGTCTGTGGATTTGGACTACATAGAAAGCTTATGTGGCTCATAGATAACTCGAAGTGGATACTCTAAAATGCGCAAGATAAGTGTGAGTCCTATGGATGGCCTTCTCATAGGGAGACGGGAGTGGATCCATAGTGGTGTATTGATATGGTGAAAATATGGACTCGTGTGTGCTTTCTCTCCTCAACGAAAATACTGGTAGTCGTACTATAGGATAGCCACTGAGTTAAAGCTGGCTTGCTGCAGTTAAACTCCACAACCCCCTTGTTGATACTGATGCATAACTAGTAGTTCTGATGTAAGTCTTCCTGGGTACGTGTGTACTCATGTTTGCTTAATTTATGTTTTGTAGAGATACTACAGTCTCACTAGTAGTTCCTCGTGGGCTTCGGCGATTAGCTTGGGAGTCCTAGACATAGGTCTGGCTCCTACGGGTGGTCTGGTAGCGAGACAGGCCTTATAGCCTTCTTTCTTTTCAACTGTGTGTACCCAGACAAGATTAGCTTCCTCTTGTCCTTGTTGCTTGTATGACTTTGTATGTTGGGTCATGAGACCCATGTTTGTAATATCATGCTATGTATGGCTCCCCGGAGCATTTTAATTAAATACTTTGAGTTGTAGAGTTATGTTGTGAAGCCATGTTGTATCTGCACATATCGAGCATACTGTGTGTATGTTATTGATATGCTTTGGTATGTGTGGGATCCGACATCTAGTTGTTTATTCTTTGTAGCCTTCCTTATGGGGAAATGTCCCCTGGTGCTTCCACCATAACACGTGGATTGATCGACATGTGTCCTTCTTTGCTCCTGTGTGTGTCCCTACGGAGAAATGTCTCGCGGTGTTTACCGGAGTCCTGATAGCTTGCTATAGCCCGATTACACTCGTTGCTGACTGACATGTGCATTGCTGGGTCATGTATGCCTGTCCCTACAAGTTAGTGCCACCTTGGGTTTACGACTAGTCATGTCGGCCTGGGTTCTCGGTCATATGAATGCTAGCAACACAATCATATACGTGAGCCAAAAGGCGCAAACAGTCCCAATCAAGGTAAGGCTGCAGCCGTGGGAATATCGTGTGTGAGGCCGCAAAGTGATATGATGTGTTACAAGCTAGATCGACTAAGGATCGAGGTCCTGACACGAGATGTCGACCAAGGGTCAAAACTGGATCTTAGAACACCCTTTGGATATTCTACACTAGGCAGAAGCCAAGGACTTGACACTTTTACTTTAAAATGGTCACACCAGAGGCAAAGTAATTAAAACCCCAAAAAAGTACATATGTACGAAGCAATTTAAAACCATACTCATTCCATCAACCATTAAGTTTTATTCATTTCATAACTTTTGGCATCCTGAAGTGCTACATAGTAATACAAAGTGTCCTTTAGACACATGGCCTCAGTAATCCAAGCTCCCTCTACCTCGGGATAAAACTTCTTCGTGATGCGTGGCTTGTCTACCGGAGGACCCGTGGCATCCATCATTGCATTGACCTTTCGGAAGTGCTTCTCCAAGCAGGCATATGCCCTCCACCTTCCTTCAAAGCACGCGGACCTCCTCCAGCTATCGGTGCGCGAGACAACTCCTCGCAGGTGCATCAAGAGGATGAATAGGCTGGTTGAAAGGGCTTCGACAGGCCACAACACGATGCAGAGGTCTTGGAGCGCTAGGCTCGCCATGCAAAGCAACTCTGCCAGCTGCTTCATTTGATGATTTAGCAGTTGCGATGATGGACACACCGAAAACTGCCCCTAGAAGTCCTTCTCCATGACCTGCCAACTGGTCAAAATGTGCAATGACATCCACCAGGCCCAGCGGGAGATCCACGAAGGCTTCTGGGGAATGCCATAGTTGGGTGATCTCGATACACCGCTTGCTGCCAAACACACAATGTAATAAGTATTGCTTAGCCGAGGCGATTTGGTCCAACTGCTGGAGCACCTCGCAGTCATCCCAGGCCATAGTTTTGAGATCGGAATGGGCAAGTTGGAGCTTTTCAAGCTCCTCTTTCATTCGATGCCCCTCCGCCTGAAGCTTGTCATGTGCCTCGAACACACCCTTCAGGGTCTCCTCGACCTCCTGGACCCGTGCCCGGTCCTTATCACCCTCCATCTTCTCGGCGGCTCATGCCTCCTCTACCTTCAAAGCCATAACCTTATGTTGCTTCACCTCTTGCCAAGCTTTTTTGAACTCGACCTTGAGCACCTCAAGCCCGGCTAACGCTGCTATCAATAAAATAGTTCAGCCTTACTTTTCCTCCTAGCACAGATCTATCATGACTTTTTCGTGCAAAATATGACGCAAGTTCAAATTGCTTACCTTGAGACTACTTGAACTTATGGTTCACCAGTTTGAGGTCCTCCTGGGACCTCTCAAGCTTCCGATTCATTTCTACAATCTCCTTGGAGAAGGAGTCTCGAATCATGGACAAAATCTGCCAGCAATAATCATTATTACAAAGCCCACAATACAAATGTTGAAATTCTAGGATGACAGCCTCCAGCAGTGTCCTGGGGGCTGCATGACAAGCTCCTTTCAAGTTATATGACCCCAATGCCAGTTTCTGGAAACCAACTTTGGGCTCGTGGGCTACTCACTCACTAAGACATTTAGAAGGTTGTGATGACATGTCCTTGGGCAAGCACATAAAATTTCTAAACCCAAACAAATAAGCTAAAAGGGTGGAAGCATACCTCAAAGCTCATGACGAGGTTCCTGAAAACCTCATGCAAGCTGGCCCTCCAGGACCGTAAGCCCTACAACACCGTACCTATCATGGCATGATGCTCTTCCTTAAGGGAGGATCCATTTTGGGTATTCTCCATCTGTTCGGGCCACCTCGTTCTAGCCCGTCCTTGGGCAGCGGGCGGGGGTGGCGGGACAACCTCGGACCCGGGCACCGATGTGCCAGCCTGAGTGGTCTCCACCTGCGGTGGCAAAACTGAAGCAGATATCGGTTGGGCCGATGACTGGCCCAGTCCCTCTTTGACGGCCTCAGGGAGCTTCTCCCCAAGGTCTTGTTGGGCCGCAATGTCGACCTTGGCCATGACGGCCAACTATTCGGAACTCGCGGTGTTTTCTTGGGGGTAGAGTGGATGTCGCCTCCCCCAGCCCGTCATGAGACGGTGGGGAAACTGCGGGCTACGGATTCCCGCTGGCGGACGATAGCCTGCTCAAGGAACCGGGAGAACCGTTGGCGGACTGCACAAAAGAGATGCTTTATGACTTCACCATTATTAAAAGGACTTGTCTAGAAAGATGGATATAAAGACAATGGCTTACCCTCAGGGAGCCAGTTTTTCCTCCCCGTAGCAAGGGGGTAATCCTATGATTCATAAAAGAGCCTGGCTCTCTCCGATGACCTGCCGGCAACACTGGCCAAGGTCCCTCGGCCTCTTTGAGCCCTTGGGCTACAAGCCAACTTCAGCGTCTCCCAACACCGCACTTTTCCCCTTAGGGGGAGGGTTCTCTTCCTCCATGTCCTCCTCTGCGTTGTCCTTGTGGAGGGAGGAGGCATGGGTCTCCGCGGTCCGAGTGAGTGAGGTTGCTCCGCCCCGAGCACTCGCCTTGCCCTTTAGGGACTTTGTCCCCTTGGTGGGCACCACGTGTGGCTCCTCCGTGACGAGTATCATGAGTAGGGGAGTTATTGGCTCCTCTGGCAGTGGGGCTGGGCATCGCACCTTCTATGCCCAAGCCAGCCACTTCTGCATACATTAAGCATAAAGGATTCGTCAGAATCTACCCGTCAATGCAAAAGAGAAGAATTTGGATTCGTGTGCTAGAACACTTACTAGGGGGGCGTCGTGGCCGTCCTCAAAGCCGAGGTCCTCCCCTTGCTTGGGGGTCTTGTCCTCGGCCAGCTTTAGGAGTCACGTCTACATGGCTTCCAAGGTGGAGCGAAAGAAGGTGGTGAGGGGTGCATGTCCTCAGGCATTTATGCCAAGATCGGGGTAGCCCGAAGCTGGAGCGGGAGCATGCGGCGATTGAGCCTGACATTGATGACCTAGATGAGTTGGAGGTTCTTTGTGGTGGACCACCATTTGATCCTGTTGATCATGGCCTCCACCTCCTCTAGGTTCACAACACCTTTCTCCTTCTAGGACCTGGGCTTCCTTGGAGGCCTGTCCGAAAGAGCTGGGACCTTGGCCTGGCCTGGGGTGAGCGGTTCGGTGATGTAGAACCATTCCTGTGGCCACTCCTTCACCTTTTGATGAAGGTGCCAGTGAACCATTTGCCCCCATGATTCTTGCTTATCATAGCCCCTTCGCACTCCAAGAGGTCGGAGCCCCTGGACTGCGGCTTGATCCCAAAGATCTTTAGCCATAGGCCAAAGTGTGGCTCGCAGTGGAGGAAGGCCTCATAGACCCTGACAGAGGAGGCAAGGTGGAGAATGGAATTCAGGGCCATAGGGTGGAAAGCGACCCCGTAATAGAACATTACCCCACACATGAAAGGGTGCAGTGGAACCCTAGCCCTCGAACGAGGTGGGGGGGGCGAAGACTACCCACGACCCTATATAGGGGGCGGGCACTTGCTGGCCAGCGGTTGGAGCACTGGCAGTGATATCAGCGGATAGATACCCCGTGGTGCGTAGCTCTAGGATGGTGACATCCTTCATGATGGAAATACCTCAATGCACCTTGAGGTTGTCGGACATGACTGGTGCAGGAGGTTAGACTCGCTAAAGGAAAAGGGCGTGGGATCGGATCTGGTCGCTGAAGCTAGATGAAGCAGTACATGGGGAGAATGGGAGCATAGTAGGTTGCGCTATCCTCCCCTTTTCTCTGATAGGCTAGTGAAAGGCCAAGAGTCCCTCTTACTGCAACAATAAACATTCCACTCCCACCAAAGATGTCGATAAGCATATGGGGAGAAACAAAATCTTGATGATATCCTTGAGAAAACAGGCACGATCTCCACCTCGATGGGACGTGCTAGTAAAAAGGCTACCTCGGGCCACGATTTGAGGTAAGCAGTAATTGCTCGACCTATCGCGTGGTGGGCCGTTTCGATAAAGTTGTCAGGTGATACGTCTCCAACGTATCTATAATTTTATTGTTCCATGCTGTTATATTATCATTCACGTTTTACAATCATTTTATACCAACTTTATATCATTTTTGGCACAGACCTATTGACATAGTGCCCGGTGCTAGTTGCTATTTTTTGCTTGTTTTTTACTTCCCAGAAAATCAATACCAAACGGAGTCCAAACGCAGCGAAACTTTTTGGAGATTTTTCTAGACCAGAAGACACACGTTGGGCCATAGAAGTACAAGAGGGGGGCTCCGAGGGGAGCACAACCCACCTGGGCGCTCCGGGTTGTGCCCACCTCGGCTGCCTCCCACACCGCCTCTTTGCTCTATAAATACCTCGAAAAACTAAAAATCCTAGGGGAGTCGACGAAACACAATTCCAGCGGCCGCAAGTTCCAGAACCACCTGTTCCAATCTAGGCACCATCACGGAGCGGTTCATCATCCTCATTGGTGCCTCTCCGATGATGCGTGAGTAGTTCATTGTAGACCTTTGGGTCCGTATTTAGTAGCTAGATGGCTTCCTCTCTCTCTTTTGATTCTCAATACAATGGTGTCTTGGAGATTTATTTGATGGAACTCTTTGTGCGGTGTGTTTGTTGGGATCCAATGAACTTTGAGTTTATGATTAGATCTATTTTATCCATGAAATTTATTTGAGTTTTGATCTCTTATATGCATGATTGCTTATAGCCTCGTACTTCTTCTTCGAATCTTCGGTTTAGTTAGGCCAACTAGATCAATTTTTCTTGGCATGGAAAGAGGTGCTTTGTGATGTGTTTGCTCTTACGGTGCTCAATCCCAGTGACAAAAGGGGACATATGAATAGTTCTTGTCTACATCATATCCTCGTTCTTATTGCATTACTCCATTTCACCATGAACTTAATACACTAGATGCATGCTGGATAGCGGTCGATATGTGGAGTAATAGTAGTAGATGCAGGCAGGAGTCGTTCTACTTATCTTGGACGTGATGCCTATATAATGATCATTGCCAGGATATAATTATTTGAAGTTCTATCAAGTGCCCAACAGTAATTTTTCACCCACCGTATGCTATTTTTCTCTACAGAAGCCACTAGCGAAATCTACGGCCCCCGGGTCTATTCATTATCATATTTTCCTTTGAGATCTATTTTTATTCGCTTTTATTTTCAGATCTATTATTCCGAAAACACAAAAATACCTTGCTGCAATTTTTCGTTATTTATTTTGTTTCGCGTTTCTATGAGATATATTTAACCAATCTACTACAAACCAATATATCTTTTACCCGGGAGGGATTGACAACCCCTCTTACGCGTCGTATTGCAAGTATTTGTTCTTTGTGTGTAGGTACCGTTTACGCAGTGTTGTGTGGTTCTCCTACTAGTTTGATAACCTTAGTCTCATCACTGAGGGAAATACCTACCATAGCTGTGCCATCCGGACACGGGACAAAGTCTTGAGTCTTGTATCTTCACGATCCAACAGTCAAGTATATAGTCCGGCTGTCCGGATACCCCCTTATCCAGGACTCCCTCAGAAGCCCCCGAACCAGGCTTCAATGACGATGAGTCCGGCACGCAGATCGTCTTCGGCATTGCAAGGCGGGTTCTTCTCCAAATCTAGAGTACCTGTTGTAGCAAACAGTGTCCGGCTTCCCATCAATGTTGTATTCCTCGGCTTGTGCGCTTCAATAATGGCCATCTCCACGTGTCAAGCGAATATGAGGAGCCGAAGCATTTCTACATTTGCCACCCCGACCCTGCAGGCAAATCGTCTATTTGAAGAGACAGGGATCCTCAGATCCAAATCTCACCTTCTTCCCTCAAGCAAGCATTCAATAGAGCGCATCCGTAAAAAACCATTCCATCATGGCCGGTCGCCGTAGCTCCTCTTCTCGCTCCCTTAGCTCTAAGCCAGGTGATTGGGAAAAATATTCTGTCCACCACAACCATTTAGTAGAGTTGCAGACCCAAGGGTTTCTTCCACTGGCGTACATGGTCCCCGTCCGAGCCAGACTAGCCACCTACAATGGCGGGGCGCAAGCGGACAGATCTCCTAACCCATCTCAGGGGGAGCGGGTATGCCTCGTCCCATATTTGCTAAGAGGCGTCGGGTTTCCAATCCACCCATTCCTCTGCGGGCTCTTGGAGTTCTACGGCCTCCAGTTGCATAACTTTACCCCCGCCTCTGTGCTGCACATCGCAGGATACGTTGCCCTCTGTGAATTATTCCTGGGCTGCGAGGCTCACTTCGAGTTATGGAAGAAGTTATTTTGCCTCGTCCCTCGTAATCAGGGGGATCTATATATCGAGTGGGCGGAGCCGAAATATGGCGCGTCGCCCAGACCAGATACCTGTCCGGCACTCCAAAGAAGGCATCTGAAGACTGGCCCTCGGAGTGGTTTTATGTAGATGACGTTCCCCTTCCGGACCAAATCCGGACGGGCCTTCCTAAGTTTAATAATGCTCCGCTGAAGAAACGCCAAAGTTGGCACCCTCGGAGCCCCCAGGAGGAAGATGCCAGAGAAGTCCACTTCCTGATGGGAAGGATAAAGACACTGGCCCAATCAGGACTGACAATAGTCGAGGTTATATCAATATGCATAATGTGGGGGTGCAACCACTTCAATATCAGGGGAAGCCCATGTGGCACTTCAATGGGGAAGACGATGCCACCCGCTGCGGTCGTAAAGGTCTGGACTCCGCCACTACTCTGGCAAGAATACTGTCCGATTTATATAAATGAGAAGAAGAGGAGTTCCTCCGTATCAAACCGCGGGATGGATTTCCCATGCAAAACTCCCCAAGCTGGGTAAGCCGTTACTCTTTACTCAACTCTATCTATTTTTGCGTCCTTCATCACAATCATTTACCTTGATATTTCTAAGCAGGAACTGAGAAAGGCCGTGAAAGAGTTCAACAGCCCCTCTCCGCAGCCAGAGGATCCTGGCCGGGCCCTCGACCCCGGACTTGAAGAAGATCCGGATATATCTGTGGAGCTCGTCGACGGGATATTTTATCTAGCAAGCTGCGACGACACCTTGGTGGCTATTATCACTGCTTATCCCGGACTCCTCCCTGCGTTGCGTGTAAGCAAAGCTGAAGCCTTAACCTCTGAATAGGATTCCTTCCTTATACCATGCCTTATGCACAAATATCGTATTTTTATAGAGATGGCTATCGGAATGCGGCACCGAGCCCCTGGGGGCTCGTCAGCAAAGGGCATCCGGGCCAGCCAGGCTCAAGAGGAAGGCGGTTAGGGTCAAAACGCCGTTGCAGAGGTATAGTTAAAATCTGCTCTGTGATTATCATGTTTGAAATGTAACGACGTCCATCGTGTCCTGGCAGAAAGAGTAGTCGCCGGACTATATCCGGAGATCCTGCCGGTCACGCCTCCACCAGCCGGATTCCAGAACCGGCTTCAAGAGAGGAGGCCAATGCGGGGCCGATCCTGAATTGTCCTCTGACAGAGGATGCGGATAGGCTCTCCGCCACAAATTCCAAAGTAGAGAGCGCCATGAATCACCGGCGCCGACAGGCTGTACTTCGCAATGGTATGTTTTCTGAAGAGGTATTCAATGCCTTCAATTCGGGAGAAGCATACATCCGAGCTGCCCAAGATGGACTCGCGCGAGCGACAGACCAGTATGCAAAAGATATACGGGTAAGAAAATTTGATAAGAATGTATATCAGTAGGCCCTGAGACATGAAACAGTTGGAACAACTGATTTAAGGATCATTGTATGCACAGGTTCTTGTAGAGAAGAATACCCATTTGTCTTGAGAGCTAGAGGAGTGCAAGACCCAGCTGAGGGCCGCGGTTGCCAAACTAGAGGAATCCCAGAAGGCCTCATCTGGTAACACTTGTCTCAATAGAGCAATTTTAAGGACATATACCAGTTAGTATTTGGCTTGCTTTATAAGGCTAGCAGAAAATTCTGCAGACAATCCCGGGGAGAATCCAGAGATCAGAAAAGATAGTGAGTCACATCTCCAAAGACAGCTAAAGGTTGGCGAGCATGTGCTTACGCAGGTTAGGTAGGAGAAAAATAATCTCCAAGATGCCAACATCCTGCTGGGCGTCGAATTAGCAGATGTTCAAGCTCAGCTTGCGGACTCCATCAAGGAGAACAGGAGGCTTCATCGCGGCATTTATTGTAGGTGCTTAAACGAACTGCAGTATAGTTCGGTGAGGAAGCGTATTAAAAGAGTTTATGTCTGTAGGTATGCTGACGGGCCGTCCTAAATAGGAGATGCCTGGGTCCGCAGGCGATTTGCTGCAAGATCTCTCACAACTGCACGGACGAGCTCGGCAGGTGAGGCAGGGTATTGTCCAGGCCTTGTGGCCATCCGTTGTGACGCCCAATATGCGACCCTATCCAAGAGGAACTCGAAGGTACCACCAAGGATAGACCCGCATATTGAAACGCTTTTGCAAGGTGGATATGATTACATCAACATTACATAATAGATGGGGATACATACAAAAGGCATACAAATGCCGCAAGAATACAACATCAAAATTACAAGAGAGCACCATCCGACTACGGATGAAACACAAACAGAAAATCAAACGACATCCACCCTGCTAGCCCAGGTTGCCGACCTGGAACCTATCCCCTGATCAAAGAAGAAGAAGAAGAAGAACTCTAAAACAAGCAAACATCGCTCTCGCGTCATCATCATCACATAACCTGCACCTGCAACTGTTGTTGTAGTAATCTGTGAGCCACGAGGACTCAGCAATCCCATTACCATGGGTATCAAGACTAGCAAAGCTTAAAGGGTAAGGAAGGGGTAAAGTGGTGAGGTTGCAGCAGCGACTAAGCATATATGGTGGCTAACATACGCAAATAAGAGCGAGAAGAGAGCAAATGGAACGGTCGTGAAGCTAGCAATGATCAAGAGGTGATCCTGAACTCCTACTTACGTCAAACATAACCCAAAACCGTGTTCACTTCCCGGACTCAGCCGAAAAGAGACCATCACGGCTACACACATGGTTGATGTGTTTTAATTCGTATCTGGTGTCAAGTTATCTACAACCGGATATTAACAAATTCCCATCTGCCACATAACCGCGGGCATGGCTCTTGAAAGTTTATACCCTGCAGGGGTGTCCCAACTTAGCCCATGATAAGCTCTCGCGATCAATGAAGGATATTCCTTCTCCCAGGAAGACCCGATCAGTCTCGGAATCCCGGTTACAAGACATTTCGACAATGGTAAAACAAGACCAGCAAAGCTGCCCGATGTGTCGACAATCCCGATAGGATTCACACGTATCCCGTTCTCAGGACACACCGGATAAGCGAAGCGTACAGGTACTGACGTAACCCAAGTTCCCAAGGGATGGTCCCCCACGGTGCTCTAGTTTGGACCAACACTTAGACAAGCATTGGCCCGAGGGGGCTAAAAGAAGATGACCCTAGGGTTAATTACTCCCAAGGGAAAGGTATAGGTGGTAGGCAAATGGTAAAACCAATGTTGGGCCTTGCTGGAGGAGTTTTATTCAAGGCGAACTGTCAAGGGGGTCCCATAAATCACCCAACCGCATTAGGGACGCAAAATCCGGGAACATAATACCGTATGATGGAAACTAGGGCGATAAGAGTGGAACAAAACACCAGGCATAAGGCCGAGCTTTCCACCCTTTACCAAGTATATAGATGCATTAATAATATAAGATATATTGTGATATCCCAACATAATCCTGTCCACCATGGAGCAATCTTCAACTTCACATGCAACTAACAACGCTATAAGAGGGGTTGAGCAAAGCGGTAACATAGCCAAGCAACGGTTTGCTAGGAAGGGTGAAAAGGTTAGAGGCTGACATGGGAATTTGGGGAGGCTTGAGCAACAAGAGATAGGTAGCGTGGCAAGGCGATAGAACGAAGCAACTAGCATAGCAATGATAGTAGTGAGATCCAGGGTAGCGGTCATCTTGCCTGAAATCCCGCTAGGAAGAAGAACGAGTCCATGAGGAAGACGAACGGATGAAGCCGAACCAAGCGTAGACGAGCGAATCCTCACAATCGCAACGAAACAGGAACTATCAAGAAGAAGCACACAACATGGTAAACACACCACACATAACCATGACATGATGCTCAACCAAGTATGATGCATGACAAGTCTACATGAAGCTACTCATGGCAAGATATGATGCAAACAAGAACAACACATCAAAGCAAGTTTAAATGAGGCCGGAAACAACATATTACAATTCCGGTAAATCCTCATATGCAAATTTAGAAATTGGTCCAGAACAGAACAAGCCTTATGTTCAAGTTGTTAAACAGCAAGTAAAGATGCACCAAGATGATCTACACAAGATTCTAGTCAAGTTACATATAAAGTTCATTTAATTCGGAGCTACGGCCTAGAAGATATGGGCAAAACAAGTTAAACATGGCATTGATGCAAAATGCATACAAACATCAAACAAACACTCTCAAACATGGATGCAACATGATAATATGAAACTACATGCAATTCTAAGCAAGTTTCATATAGAGCACACTCAAAACGGAGCAACGGTTCAACACATACACTCTATACAAGTTTGAAGGACAAGCTGTCCAAAACAGCAACTAGGCAGCTAGCAAGCATCAAAACAATATGCTAAAGCACCTCAACATAAGAAAAAAGGCATGGGCATGAAATAAAGGTAAAGCATGACAAAACATGAACACTGAGCTATCTCCAGAAACTACTAGACCATGCTCAAAAGGACATGGGAAAATTGCAAATAATACCAGTTTCAGGCTTAGCAGAAATAACATCAGGTTGCAATGTTTAGAGCTATCAAACAACATGTTACAGGAACTTAACATGGCAAACAAAGGCATGGCATGAAACTACTGATCTCATATACCAAAAGTCCCTTACTGACCATGAGTCAAAAGGGCACAGAAAATATGATGGCACCCATGTAAACATAGCCAGTGATATGACATATTCATACATGGCAGGAACAACAATAAGTAGGCATGTTGGTGAGCTTGAACCACTAACCACAGAGCAATATATGGCATGAAAAGGCAACCAACAGTAAGAAGACATGTTTGAGAAGCTAAGAATGTCAAGAACAAGTACATAGCATGCTTGGATCACTAACAACAATCATGGCAACATTGAACTTAATGTTAATCAGGCTGACAGCAACATTATTTAGCAAGTTTAGAGCAAGATTACAACAAGTTACAGTAGGCTATAAATGCCACCAGGGGCATGAATGGATAGAGCATGAAATGTATAACAAAACATCCTTAGTAAACATCTCCAGATTATGCATAGAATGACTTGTAGAAGTTGGTTTACATAGCATCATGATATAGCAGAAACAGTCCAGCAAAACAGTAACAGCAAGTACCCTACTTCACGAGCTCGATGCACTCACCACAAGGCACACAAAAATACATGGATGGCACCACTATAAATATGGAATGATATAGACCAAAACACATGTAGAGCTCATGCTCATAGGATGCACACATCAAATGCAACAAAAATGACAAAACATCAAGTTCTGTTAACAGACAGCAGATAACATCATATAGCACCCTTGCAACGATGATTCTGGCATCACGATGGACCCAAACAAGCATGTCACAATGGAATGAAATGTAGAGCATCTCACAACGAACATTTTTATATATTACAAGAATGAAACAGAGCAGTATGCAAGGAGATATGATGCAATGAATAGAGCCACATAATGTGAGGATTTCGGGACTTGGAAGAAAACAAGGGGGGGAAGTCAACCTCGTTTTCGATCTGGATCGCGTGCATGGAAATTGAGGCTGGGCTGGGCTCGCCGGAGATGGGCGGCGCGACATCCGGAGCGATGAGGTCAGGGCGAGGCGCCGGCGGGACGGGACCGTGGGGCCGGCGGCTAGGCGCGGAGCCCACCGGCTCGGGCGTGGGGAGCACCGGGTCGGGCGGCGGCGGCGTGCCGTGGCGGAGGCGGCAGCCGGCGGTGATGGACGGCGGCGCGGGGCGCTCGGCGACGCGGGGAGGCGCCTGCGGGGCGGCGCGGCTGGACGAGGAGAGCGGCGCCAGAGCTAGGCGCCCGGGCGGCGGCGGCGGGGTCGGCGCCGGAGCTCACCGGCGATGGGGTCGGCGCAGAGCACACCGGCGGCGGGGACGGGCGGCGCCCGGGGTTCGGCCCCGGGGTGGGCCGGATCTGGGCCCCGGGAGGCGGCGGCGATGTGGGCGAGGGCGGCGGTGACGTGGCGCAAGATGAGTGGAGGGGAGCGGCGGCGGGGTGACGTGGCAGACCGCGATTGGCTGGAGCGAGGTGGCCAGTGGACATGTCCGGCGTGGGATGGACACGTCCGGTGGCGGGAGGAGGAAGATGCTAGGGTTTGATCCGCGAATTTCGGGGGAGGGGTGTTTAAATAGGTAGAGGAAGCTAGGAGACTCCAAATGGATTGCGGTTTTCGCCCACACGATCGTGATCGAACGACAAAGAGCATGGAAGGGGTTTGGATGGGTTATTGGTCCAATTTGGAGGGGTGTTGGGCTGCAACACAAAGAGGGCTTTGCGGTTACCCGGTTAACCGTTGGAGTATCAAACGGACTCCAAATGGCACGATACTTGACAGGCGGTCTACCGGAGGTGTACCAAGGCTGCTTGGCAAACCTCGGTCCATTCCTAGAATGTTTAACACCCGCTCACAACAGGAGACAAAAGGGGGACACCGGAGGACATAGGAGTGCCGGATTGCAAAACGGACCACGGGGAAAATGCTCGGATGCATGAGACAAACACGTATGCGAATGCGATGCACATGATGACATGATATGAAATGCAGATGATGACATGGCAGAATGCAACACGCAAGCACATGACATGGCAAAGATGGCGTATAACTGGCAGACACCTGGCGCATCGGATCCGGGGTGTTACATCCGCTTCCCTGCCAGGAGGCATGTGGGAGCTCGTGGATCTGCTCAAAGGAGCATGACGGCGCTTCCGGTTATGGAAGTTATCAGCGTGCCGACAAGGTGCAAGGGAAGCCTGGGCCATGGTGAAGACGCGATATGCCAAGGCTGACCCGAACCATATGGCTGAAGTCGGACCGGTGGGGCCAGATGGGCGAGAGATTACCGTAAGTCTGGTGTATGACCAAGTAGCGTTAGCTGCAAAGTATTCCTAACAGGATTGTAGGCTAGATAGACTATTGGATGGTTTAGAGGAAGAATATAGCCAGTCCAAGTGACTATGTAATTCAATGGACATATGTAGTCCTTAGCCGGATTAAAAATCATTTGTCATGGCGGACCTTTTCGCTTCAGCCCCCGGACCCGACCGTCCGGCGTGTATCCGAATACCCGCTCAGTTATGTAAAACTGGGGTATGCGTGGAAACCAGGCGTAGGGGTCATAAGTACTTAAACAGACAAGTACCCAACTAGTTATGTTATATTACATGGGTAGTAAGAAACATCTTCCAGTGAGAATAGTTCCGTTAGGGGTTCCTTTCCCTGGGTACGCATGCACCGATGTGCATGTCTAAACTGCGAACAGAAGCGCAGGATACGAAACATCTGGGGATTCACGTTGTAATAAACAAAAAAACATATTTTGTTCTGTCACATCCCTAGTTCTAGCCTGACCTATGCCAGCTTCCATGTGAGCATCATGTTTAAATTCAAATGAAACTCGAATTGAGGATTGTTGAAACCTCAGAAATCTAATTAAAAGAAGGGCAAGCACCCTTTAAATTGCATTCTGTGAATCCAAAATGCCCTAAAAATAGTTTTGTGAATTTTGGCAAGAGTTATATATCAAACCAAAATTTTGGAACATTTTTAAGGAATTATTTGGTCTCTGAATTTAAATCAATAATTTATTTGAATTTGGGGATATATTCATAATATATAATGAATATATTTTCAAATACTTTGAAATGTTTTAGGTACTTTTGGAATAGTCCAGAGAGGTAACATAAAATATTTCAGAATGTTTTTGGCATTGTTAGAAATTATTTTGAATTTGAAAACAGTGGCAAAATAAAATAAAAAGGGTAACAGAACAGAAAAATTAAAAAGAACAGTACTTACCTGGTCCTCTTACCTAGTGGCCCAAGAGGACCGGCCCAGCGCGGCCCAGCCCACCAGGCGCCCCCCCTGTCGCCTTCCTCCTCGTGCCAGTAGGCAGAGGAGGGACACCGTGACGCCGCCGAGCTCGCCACGCCACCAGGCTGCCTGCCTGCGTCGCCTGGCCACCGCGACGCCTCGCGTCATCTCCTCGGTGCCGCCGCGACCCCCTAACCCCCTCTCTCTCCCCCAAACGCTCTTCCCCTTCTCTATTCTTTCCACCACCGAACACGCCCGTCGCCGCTGACGAACACCACCGCGGCCACCGTCCATCCCGTGCCTCTCCGATGAGTCCAGAGGAACCGCCATCGCCTTCTGCGTCTTCTACACCAACCCATTCAACCGCGGGAGCCCTGTAGCGTCTTCCTGGAGCTCGTCCCCAACCTCCGACCGCCGGCGAACTTTCGGGGATTCGCGAGCTCCAGCCCCTCCCCGGCCTCGCCGTTGCCTCTACCGGATCCGCTGTGAGCTCCTCTTTCTCTCCCCCTTCTCCCCTGGTCTCTTTTAACCTCTAGGCCATAGCCCCGTCTTGGCCGAGAACCCCACGCCACCGGCGATGTCGCCGCCGTCACTGCAGCCAGTAAGGCTCGAAACCGAGCACGACACCGTGCTCCTATCATCTTCAGGAGCTCGGTGAGTCCCTTAGCCAGCCCTCCCGTCCTCTGTGGCCTCGCGCCACTCGAACCCGTAGCTCCGGCAGCCGCCGCGGCCGCCACTCTGGCGAGCTCCGGCCACCCCGCGCCTCCCGCGTGCCTCCTTTGGATGCGCGCGAGCAAGGGCAACCCTCTGGTGCCCTTGGCTTGGCCCAAAACCGCTCGCAGCGCCACTCCGGCGAGCTCCCGCCGCAGTTTTGGTCGTCGCCGGCTGAACGCCGGCAAGCCGACGTGGCAACGTCGTTAACTGCTAATGACGAGGCTAACTAACTTGCTCTCTCACTGACTACTGGGCCCCACGCCCTTAACTAACACCAGTTTAATTTCTGTTCAGTTTTATTTAAACCAAGCGGGACCCACACGTCAGCGTTGACCATGCTGACCTAGCCTTGACTGGCCCCACACGTCAGTGACCAACGCAGCCCTATGAGACTGACCAGTGGGTCCCAGCGTCAGGTTTGACCTGGTCAGCGCTGTTGACTTGCTGACGCAAGCATGACACAGTGCTGACACAATAAGTGACTTTCTGGTTTAAAAATAAATCAGGAAATTCAGAAAATGCCCTAAACTTCTAAAATTCATAGAAATTCAACCGTAACTCCAAATGAAATAAATTATATATGAAAAATGATCAGAAAAATCCAATATATCCATCTGTACCATTTTCATGCATGCTAGAACAACTTATAGCTGCTGTTTAGCACAAGTCACATAAATGGCATTTAAACCTTCACATATGGACTTTGAATTTGAATCTTGAATTCAAACCAACTCCATTTAACCTGCTGCTAGTTGCATTAGATCAAACCACATCATATTGCCATGTCATGATCATGCATCGTATTGTGCATTGCATTGATTGTGTTTTTCCTCAGTTGCCGGTGTTTGTCCCCTCTCGATAGACGTGGTTCCGACGACGAGTTCGATGACACCGATGAAGAACTATATTATCTTCAGAAGTGCCAGGCAAGCAAAAACCCCTTGTTCATTCCGATACAATCCTACTCTCTTGCTCCTGCTCTCTTTTATTACATTAGGACAACAACGATTCAACTATTACTTGTTGCGGTAGTTGAACCCCTTTATCCTCTGCATGACCTGTCATTGCCACAGTAAATAGATGAAACCCACTAGCATGAGTAGGAGTTGTTTGAGCCCTGTTGTGCCTACTCATTCATGCTTGTTTGTCATGCCTGCTACTGCTTAGAGTTGAGTCAGGTCTGATTCATCGGGGGTGAATCAGAGGTGTATGAACATGTCCTACTGTGCGTGAGCTAAGTGTGTGAATACGATTTGGTAAAGGTAGCGGTGAGAGGCCATGTAGGAGTACATGGTGGGTTGTCTCATTGCAGCCGTCCTCAGGAACTGAGTTCTGTGTTTGTGATCCATGATTGAGATACTACCATGCATTGGGCCCGAAACCAATGGACCCTCTCGGCTTCTTAATCACCCTTGTCCTCTGTCCAGGAGTTGCAAGTAGTTTCTGGTGTTTGTAGTATGCTGGAGGCCGTGGGCAGCATTGACCGGAGGGGTGGGCTGTGATGCGGTAGGCACGTGGCACGGTGTACCGAGCGCCCATTTGGTGTCTCGGGAACCCTGCACACATCGTTTGGGGCTGTGAGCAAAACCCCGGCCGGATCTCCTCATGGATGGAACCCGAATAGGCGATAAACCTGGACTAGAGACTTGAGTGTTTAGGTAGGCCATGGCCGACACCCACGTTGGGCTTCCACTTCAAGGTTGCCGAGTACATGTCGTGTAAACGGCGGTAAGTGGTGAGAGCGTGTGTGAAGAAGTACACCCCTGCAGGGTTAACATCATCTATTCGAATAGCCGTGTCCGCGGAAAAGGACTTCTGGGTTGCCTGTACAGTTCATAGACAAGTGAAAGTGGATACTCTAAAATACGCAAGATAAGCGTGAGTGCTATGGATGGTGTTCTCGTAGGGAGACGGGAGCGGATCCATAGTGGTGTATTGGTTGGTGAATATGTGGACTCGTGTGCGCCACCTCAAAAGAGTTACTTGCAGTCGTAGTTCAGGATAGCCACCGAGTCAAAGCTGGCTTGCTGCAGTTAGACCCCACCATCCCCTTGTTGATAATGATGCATATGTAGTTAGTTCTGATGTAAGTCTTGCTGGGTACATTTGTACTCACGTTTGCCTATTTTATGTTTTTTGCAGAGAGACGTTAGTCTCACTAATAGTTCCGCGTGGTCTTTGACGTTTAGCTTGTTACCTCAGCTACGATCTTGTGCCCTCGGCAGGATCTGGTAGACAGTCAGGCTTCTCAGCCTTTTTCATTTATCGATGTCTGTACTCAGACATGATAGCTTCCGCTTGTGTTTTCATTTATCTAGTTGTTTATCTTTAGTAGCCTCTCTTACCGGGAAATGTCTCCTAGTGTTTCCACCGAGCCATGGTAGCTTGCTACTGCTCCGGAACACTTAGGCTGGCCGGCATGTGTCCTTCTTCGTTCCTGTGTCTGTCCCTTTGGGGAAATGTCACGCGATGAATACCGGAGTCCTGTTAGCCCGCTACAGCCCGGTTCACCGGAGTCCTGCTAGCCTAGTGCTACCGCATGGATTCACTCGCTGATGACCGACACGTTCGATGCTGGGTCATGGATGCCTATCCCTGTAAGTTTGTGCCACTTTGGGTTTACGACTAGCCATGTCAGCCCGGGCTCCTTATCATATGGATGCTAGCGACACTATCCTATACGTGTGCCAAAAGGCGCAAACGGTCCCGGGAAAAGGTAGGGCGACACCCGTGGGAATACCGTGCGTGAGGCCGCAAAGTGATATGAGGTGTTACATGCTAGGTCGATGTGGCATTGAGTCGGGGTCCTGACATGTTCACCGACCGAATATTCCCTTAAGAACACTAGCTTTCGGCTTCACCCCGTCTGAGGTACACATCCGGCTGAACCGGCAGTAACAATCGCAGAGGTGCTCCCCTTATGCCCTATCCAGATTAACGGGAATGTAGGGCATAAACACTAGAGCCAGGCAACCCAGCATGGCCAAATCTTAAGTCATATCGATGCATAAAATGGTGAAGAAAAGGCACATATAGAAAAAGGACGCCTATGTGGTAGGTAGGAACCATAAAAGTAATTATATTTAGCTTCCGTATAGGAAGCCCCCAGGTATGGTGAGCTCACATAGTGCGGCCGGAGTTATCCGAGCATCCGCACTGTATTTAATACTTTGTGTGAAGAAGGTAAAAAGGGCAAGAAAGGAAAAAGGGAGAACTCAATTTAAAGAGCGGGGGTAAGGAGACGAGCACTGAGTTCGGCACTAGGCATAGAATCTCCGGAGTCTGGCTGCATTCCATTGGTTCGGCTCGAGTCTGTTATCCGATGCATTGCACAAACGGTACGCTCCTCCGGTGAGAACTTTATCAATGATGAAGGGACACTCCCACTTGGGTTTGATCTTGTCCTTCTTCTTCTCCGGTAGGCGTAGAATGAGTTCGCCAATGTTATAAGTTTTGGCCCGCACTTCTCTGCTTTGATACCTTCGAGCCTGCTGCTGATAGAATGCAGAACGGGCTTTTGCGAGGTCGCGCTCCTCCTCCAGGGCATCTAAGTTGTCCTGCCGATCTAGCTCAGTTGCCTTCTCTTTGTACATGCGCACGCGAGGTGAGTCATGGATTATGTCGCAGGGTAGTACTACTTCTGCGTCGTAAACCATAAAAAATGGTGTATATATGGTGGTATGATTCGGCGTGGTCCGCAGCCCCCAGAGTACGGAGTCGAGCTCCTCGACCCAGTGCGTGTCCGGTTCTTTCAAGGATTGCACTAGTCTAGGTTTGATGCCGCTCATGATGAGACCATTTGCACGTTCTACCTGGCCGTTTGTTTGGGGATGATAGACGGAGGCGTAATCGAGCTTAATGCCCATGTTGCCGCACCAAGTTTTCACTTCATCGGCTGTGAAGTTTGAGCCATTTTCAGTGATGATGTTGTGGGGGACACCATAACATTGTACAACCCCTGATATGAAGTCTATCACTGGACCGGATTCGGCCATTTTAACTGGTTTGGCTTCTATCCATTTGGTGAACTTGTCCACCATGACCAATAAGTATTTTTTCTTATGGCTTCCCCCTCTAAGAGGTCCGACCATATCCAACCCCCAGACCGCGAAGGGCCAAGTTATGGGGATTTTTTGGAGAGCGGTAGGGGGCATATGGCTCTGATTGGCGAAGAGCTGGCAACCGACGCAATGTTGCACAAGGTCCTATGCATGTGCTCGGGCTGTCGGCCAATAAAAACCTATACAGAAGGCTTTGCTGACAAGTGCCCGAGCTGTAGCGTGGTGCCCGCCGAGTTCGGCATGGATTTCAGCCAAGAGCTGCCGCCCTTCCTCTTAAGAGATGCATCTTTGGAGCACTCCGGTGGCACTTTTCTTATAGAGCTCTCCCTCATGGACTTTGTATGCCTTGGAACGTCGCACAATACAACGTGCTTCATTTTGGTCCTCGGGGAGCTCTTGCCTATTTAGGTAGGCCAAGAAGGGTTCGGTCGACGGGGCGATGACAACCATGATTTCGTGGGCCGAAGGTGTTATTTCGGTGGCGGAGCCCCCGATTATGTCAGATGGTTCGGAATCTGGGGTTGTATTCAGAGCCGGACTGGTGTTGCCGGACTCCCCTTCCCATACCACAGATGGCTTGAACAGCCTTTCCAAGAATATATTAGGTGGGACAGGGGCGCGTTTAGCACCGATGCGGGCAAGGATATCCACCGCTTGATTGTTTTCTCGGGCCACATGCTGGAATTCGAGCCCCTCGAACCGAGCTGACATTTTGAGGACGGCATTACGGTAGTCCTCCATTTTCGGATCCTTGGCATCGAAATCTCCGTTTTTTTGTGATATTGCAAGGTCTGAGTCCCCGTGCACTTCTAGGCATTGAATGCCCATAGAGACTGCCATCCGAAGACCATGCAACAGAGCCTCGTATTCGGCTGCATTGTTGGAGTCTGTGTATAATATTTGGAGTACGTATTGGACCATGTCTCCGGTGGGGGATGTCAGGACTACACCCGCTCCCAATCCGGCTAGCATTTTAGAGCCGTCGAAGTGCATGATCCAACTGGAGTACGCGATGTACTCTTTAGGGAGTTCGACTTCTGTCCATTCGGCGACAAAGTCAGCCAGTACTTGCGACTTAATGGCCCGCCGTGGTTTGTATGTTATGTCGAACGGAAGGAGCTCGATGGCCCATTTATCAATCCGTCCTGTGGCGTCGTGGTTGTTTATTATGTCGTTGAGTGGTACTTCGGAGGCCACCGTAATCGAACATTCTTGAAAGTAGTGTCATAGCTTCCGGGATGCCATGAAGACCGCGTATGCTATCTTTTGATAGTGTGGGTATCGGGATTTGCATGGAGTGAGGACAGTGGACACATAATATACCGGCTTTTGCAGTGGGAACTTGTATCCATCTTCTTCTCGTTCGACGACAGGCACTGCGCTTACAACCTGATGTGTTGCAGCTATGTATAATAGCACAGGTTCACCAGTATTTGGCGCGGTCAGGACTGGATTGCTGGCCAATAGGGTCTTTATTTCATCCAGTCCGGCCGTGGCCGCATCCGTACACTCGAAGTGTTCGGTGCGTCAAAGAAGGCGGTAAAGAGGTAGTGCCTTTTCTCCTAATCGAGAGATAAAGCGGCTTAAGGCAGCCACACATCTAATTAATTTCTGGATATGCTTGAGGTCTGTTGGGATAGCCAACTGCGACACAGCTCGGATTTTTGCCGGATTTGCTTCGATTCCTCTATTGGAAACAATGAAGCCGAGCAACTTCCCGGAGGGTACGCCGAAAACACATTTTTCCGGGTTGAGCTTCATGTCGTATGTTTAGAGGTTCTCGAACGTGAGTCTCAAGTGATCTATTAATGTTTCGACGTGTCTTGTTTTTATGACCACGTCGTCCACGTATGCCTCCACTGTATTGCCGATTTGCTTCTCCAGGCATGTCTGAATCATACGTTGATAGGTTGCGCCGGCATTTTTGAGCCCGAAAGGCATAGTGTTGAAACAGAAGGGGCCATATGGCGTTATGAAGGCCGTTCGGCTTGGTCGGATTACGCCATCTTGATTTTATGGTATCCGGAGTATGCGTCGAGGAAACATAGTGAGTCATGTCCTGCGGTGGTGTTGATGATTTGGTCAATGCGAGGGAGGGGGAAGCGATCCTTGGGGCAGGCCTTGTTGAGGTCTTTGAAATCGACACATAGGCGCCAGGATTTGTCCTTCTTTGGTACCATTACCAGATTTGCCAGCCAATCCGGATGTTTTATATCTCTGATGAATCTGGCCTCAAATAGCTTGGCTAGCTCTTCTCCCATGCCTTGCCGTTTAGGCTCTAAGAAGCGCCTAAGAGTCTGTTTGACTGGCTTGTATCCTTTCAGTATATTGAGGCTGTGTTCGGCCAGCCTGCATGGGATTCCCGGCATGTCTGAAGGGTGCCAGGCAAAAATGTCCCAATTCTCGCGTAGGAAGTCTCGCAGTGCGGCGTCCATTGTGGGGCTCAACCGTGTCCCGATGGAAGCTGTCTTTGTGGGGTCCGTTGGATGGACCTGGAATTTGACTATCTCATCCGCGGGCTTGAATGAGGTGGACATGGGTCGTTTGTCGAGTATCACGTCATCTCTATCCACTATGGCATGCAGTGTCGTTAGTTCTTCGGCCGCTAGGGCTTCGGATAATGCTTCCAGGACTAGTGCGGCAGTTTTATTTTCGGCGCGGAGTGCGACGTTTGGATCACAGGCTAGAGTGATGATTCCATTGGGTCCGGGCATTTTGAGCTTCATGTACCCGCGATGGGGTATAGCTTGAAAGCTCGTGAATGCGTCCCACCCTAAAAGGGCGTGGTATCCGCTGCTGAAGGGTCACTTGGAACATGATTTCTTCGGACCTATAATTCTCCGGCGTGCCGAATACCACATCCAGTGTGATTTTTCCCACACACCGTGCCTCCCGACTAGGGATGATTCCCCTGAAGGTCGTGTTGCTTTGGTCAATGCGGATTTTATCAATTTCCATCTTGTTGAGGGTTTCTTCATAGATCAGGTTTAATCTGCTTCCGCCGTCCATGAGTACTTTAGTGAGCCGGAAGCCGTCCATGATTAGGCTAAGGATGAAAGCAGCTGGTGCCCGAACTGTTTGGAATTGAGGTTCGTCACTGGCACTGAAGGTTATAGTAGTGTCGCTCCACGGATTTATTTTTGCCACATGGCAGACATCAGCGAAACTTCGATGAGCTCGCTTGCGCCTATTATTTGAGGCAAAAGTCTCGAAGACTGTCAGTACCGCATTGTTGTCTTCGTCGGGATGTTGCTCTGCTTTATGGTTTACAAGAAGATCCTCGCCGCTTTTTGCTACCTGCCGGAGTATCCAACATGCTCTAAGGCTATGTGTTGGCGTGCTATCCAGTGTGCTGTGAATTTTGCATGGCCCATTGAGCCATTCTTCCAATACGGTTCCACGCCCTGGAGCGGGATTTGGTTTTTTGGGAATTGGATCGGGTAACTTATGAGAGTTTACCCTTTTAGTTCGGACGAAGGGTTTAGTGAGAGCCAAATTATCCCAGAAGTCCGTTTGAGTTTGCTAGGCGCTTTCCATCGCATAGTACTTCCGTACTATGGCTGCTAAGTCAGCAAAGTGTACTATGTCACGGCGAAGTATAGCATTGAGGATCCCTTTGGCCGTGCAATTTCCGCAGAAAAGTGAGATTGCGTCTTCCTCACGACAGTCCTTGACCCTGTTTATCACAAGGAGGAATCTGGCCCAGTAGCGATGTACTGTCTCTTGGGGCTCTTGTCTGATATGGGAAAGACGGCATAAGTTTGGGTGGGTGGGCGTAGTTAAGTCTGGATTCTAACCCGATCTGACATCCAGGGGCAGAGGAGCTTCCGGGCTTGGCAGCTCGGACTCTGGGATGTTGCCCAATTTTTCTGGCCCGTTGCCCGATTCTAAGTTCGGGGTCTGGGTCACGTCCTCCCGCGAATGGGTATCCGGCTCAGAGGGCTCGATAATCCGGACATAGTTCATTCTCAAAGTAGAGGGATAATCCATGTGTGGCTCTTCCACTACCGCTATCTCATGGGTGACCAGTGGGGATTTAATATCCCTTTTGTCGGGTTTAAACCCAATCCGATCATTGTCTATAGCGACTCCCAGAGCGGCGATGCGATCCAAGAGCTCATTAAGGGAGGAGATCTCCATTGGATCCATCTGTTCGGTGAGTTCCGAAGTGACGTGGAGGCTTTTTTGATGACCCGAGAAGTCATCGTCGGCGCGGCAGCGGATCGGGCGGTCATGATGAAGCCGCCTAGTCGGAGAGTTTGGCCTACTGCCAGGGCTCCCCCAGAGGTGATGTTTTCCTTGACAACGAGACGAGCCATCAAGCCTTGTAGCAACGACACAGAGGAACTGTCAATGAAAGAACCAATGTCGGTGTCAAACTGGCGGATCTCGTGTAGGGGGTCCTGAACTGTGCGTCCAAGGCTAATGGTAATAGGAGGCAGGGGACACGATGTTTTACCCAGGTTCGGGCCCTATTGATGGAGGTAATACCCTACTTCCTGCTTGATTGATCTTGATGATATGAGTATTACAAGAGTTGATCTACCACGAGATCGTAGAGGCTAAACCCTAGGAGCTAGCCTATGAATATGATTGTTCTTGTCCTACGGACTAAATCCTCCGGTTTATATAGACACTGGAGGAGGCTAGGGTTAAACAAAGTCGGTTACAAAGAAGGATATCTAACATCCGAATCGCCAAGCTTGTCTTCCACGCAAAGGAGAGTCCATCTGGACACGGGACGAAGTCTTGAGTCTTGTATCTTCACAGTCCAACAGTCCGGCCAAAGTATATAGTCCGGCTGTCCGGATACCCCCTTATCCAGGACTCCCTCAGCCACTGTTTAGAATATATCCAACAGTAAACATTTTAGTTCATGATTATTTGAGCATTTAAAATATTTTATAGCATTTAAATGCCCAAATGCAATTAACATATGATTTAATCCAGTGACCTTGTGATGTCCTAGAAAAGTGTGCACCATTTTTTGTCAGAGGTTCTATACCAAGGCAAAGATGATGAACATTTTAGAAGGGCATTTTGGGTTCAGTGAAAATGATTTTATTTGGACCCTAGTTGAATTTCATTTCCCGCTAGGGTTCACCAGCCCCCACTACAAAGTTTTCATAAAATTTAGACATGATGCATTGAGGCGAATGCAAAGTCCTAAGCTGGGGCTGTGACAACTCACCCCCACTAAACAAGAATCTCGTCCCGAGATTCAAGCGTAGGGTAAGATGAAGGGGGGAACACAACTAACACAAACTTCATGATCCAACTAGCACTTTATAGGAACATCGATTCCTTCATCATCTTTGTCGCGATGACTTGCTCTGAGAACTCCAACCAACAAGACAGCAAGAAGAAAGGAAAACTCTAGAAGGATCGATCTTCTCAAAGATGGAACAACTTAGGATTAACTCATGGAGTGAAACATTGAAACATCTCTCGAGCTGAGACACGAAACATACATCCAAAGGGATGGGGTGAAATAGATGACGAATGTTCACTAGGTAGACAAGAATTTCACACTTAAGAGGGTGGTGAACGGTTGTTAACGTAGCGAGGATTTGAGTTGCCATGATACCATAACGAGACATTTTGGAGGAGGTGGCTCGTAGAGTTATCCCCTAAGTGGCAAAAAGATTACTTTTGATATAGAGATCATTGAGACACTTTATACCAGCCTAAGGCAATTCACCAACAATCGTTTGGCGGGGTGTGAAGGAATGGCATACCCATACTAGAATGGATGATGTGGATTACCTTGTTGAAGACAACACAAGGGGTGATTTTGCTTATCACCGGAAATGGATGGGACCCATGGTAGGACTACTTTTGAAACTGATGCTGATTAGTAATTGCTGAGAAGGGTAATCCAGAGTAGGATGGCACAATAACGGTGCAAGCTGGGAACAAAATGCAAATGATGGGAATAATTCTAGTAACTGGGGAATAACTCAATAGACCAGAGTGATTCCACTGTTTGAGAAGCTACAACATAACTGAGGGAAATGAGAGCAATCCCAGTTAGTGTCGGTGAAAACACCTAGTGCTTGTGCGTGCTCTCAAGACCTTAAGCATTTCCATATTCATCAAGGTTTTACCAATATCCGTGTCAAGGATCCTGGTAACACAACATACCACCATGATGGATATTGGTGGTGGATGCAAATACAAAGGAAGATAACACTTTCACAGATTTCACCTTAGCGAGGCCAAGGGAAAAAAATCAGGATGATCGACCGAGAGACATTTAGTACTCCGCTTCTAATGTTTTCCTTGAAGTACTAGCGTGTCCCATTCATAGATATGGTTTGATATCTAGAACACTAAGTAAAAGGTCGGACTTCACGAACACCAAAAATTCATAAGAGACAACTAAGGAGTAAATCCTACGAAATCCTTATGGAGAGGTGGTCAACTTCCTCAATCAAGATACTACAATAACATGTCTTCCGGCTGGGTGTGTTGGCCACGACATCCACCTTACCGGTTACAAAGAGACCAATATTATAGTGCTTGGGACACGTTCCAACCATCATATCTACCAGAGATTAAGATCTGGTTGGTGTCAGAATATTCCAGACTCAACAAGTCTAGGAAGAAAAATGAAAGTTTGCAACACAAATCGACGAGATGACATTGCGAGATTCTCAGGAGATGGACTACGATAGCAAGCTCCAAAATATGAGCTGATTCTGCTACAAACATGTAAACACGTTGTCCCAGACAAACACGATCACATGGAAGTCTTACAACAAAACACTACCGAGTTCAGGAGGGGAACCATCAACGAGGATAGCGAAGTCCTAACATAAGTCATGATTCTTAAGAAGGAACTTCTTCTCCTTGAAGAACTCAATCAGCGGCTTGGTGTGCTAGGGACACATATAGAATGAAGGCTTGAAGTCTCCAAACCATAGAATACTTCGCACGTATGCATGACCGATATGGGATGATTCCAAAGGAAGCAACATTGAATTTCTCGAATCCATGGCGACAACTTGCATCAGATGCACGTGAACTAGAGGAAGTCACATCTTTCATCCGAACATATGCTTCATGAACGGGACATGAGGGCAATGCTTATAAAGTTTCCAACACTAGTGTAATGTTCAACACGGATCATGGAGGAGACAAAATGCTGTTGATGGCTCAACAACGAGTCATTGAGATTTCCATATGGATGGAATTCCACAATCATGTGAACATGGTGATAGCATTGGTCAGGCCAAAGGATATAATGGTGTATGCTTGAGGGATCAACCACGAGTAAGACAACATTACGAACATTGTTGGTTCTGATTTGATATAATGATAGTCCACACTCAAATCAATGACTGGACAAGATGATAGGTCCATTCATTGATCGCGAGGGTCAATCGATGAAGATACCATCTTTCTTCAACACATATACAAGATATATCTTAAAATGAACTTAGTCGGACAAGCTTCCATCTTCCAACTCTCCAAGTTGTTGTTTAGCTTAACCAACTAGCTCAGGGGTATCCAACACATGCTCTTGGAGAATGGATGGTTAATAAGAAAACCAACTTGATCACGAACTCAACATAGCGGTCAGGTGATGACCCAGTGATACTTTTGAGAAGATATTCGAAAAATCATGAACCACGGACATGTTACTAAGATTGAGAACAATCTTGCTTTTCAGTGGAAGACGACATGATCAAAAGAGCGAGCGATTGACACAATCCTAACTCATTGACCGAAAAGTGCATCGGAAATAAGGACTAGGTGACAGATCAATCTTATATTGCTAATTCAATAATCAACATGCTAAGAATGAGGTTATTGTCCATTTAACTACCAAGCAACGAAGTTGCTAGGAGAATAGATTTCACACATCGCAATTCACTTGTCGGCACTCCGGTTGCGACAACACGGAACCGAGGAATGAATAATGATGGAGAGAAGTATCACTATGTCAAGAATTCATAAGCGGAGGTGCAATTCTCATGACATTCCTGACTTAAAGTGGGTAATACTGCAGGGTAGAACAGAATCAAAAGTTGTATTAGCATTTTGATCTGCGGAGTATGACTGCTTTGACCCAATCCTGGAAATGGACAAGGTACTCGAGTTTGTTTCTCCTAGTCATTCCGAAATAGAATGGCTTGACGGACCGCAAGAGTAATAGGCATGGCCAAACTATATGATTTTGTAAGGATAAGCTTTCTTTGGCTATGCTATTTTTAAAAGACATAAACTACTTGGTTAGCATGCTTGAAGTATGACTATTTTTATGTCAATATTAAACTTTTATCTTGAATCTTTTGGATCTGAACATTAATGCCACAATAAAGAGAATTACATTGAAAATTATGTTAGGTAGCATTCCACATCAAAAAATCTGTTTTCATCATTTACCTACTCGAGGACGAGCGGGAATTAAGCTTGGGGATGCTTGATACGTCTCCAACGTATCCATAATTTTTGATTGTTCCGCGCTATTATTTTATCTGTTTTGGATGTTTAATGGGCTTTATTATGCACTTTTATATTATTTTTGGGACTAACCTATTAACCAAAGGCCCAGTGCAAATTGTTGTTTTTTGCCTATTTCAGTGTTTCGCAGAAAAGGAATATCAAACGGAGTCCAAATGGAATGAAACCTTCAGGAGAATCATTTTTGGAACAAACGCAATCCAGGAGACTTGGAGTGGACGTCAAGGAAGCAGGAGGCAGCCACGAGGTAGGAGGGTGCGCCAAGGGGGGTAGGCACGCCCCCACCTCATGGGCCCCTTATGGCTCCACCGACCTACTTCTTCCGCCTATATATACTCATATACCTAGAAACATCCAGGAGCACCACGAAACCCTATTTCCACCGCCGAAACCTTCTGTACCTGTGAGATCCCTTCTTGGGGCCTTTTTCGGTGCTCCGCCGGAGGGGGAATCAATCACGGAGGGCTTCTACATCAACACCATAGCCTCTCCGATGAAGTGTGAGTATTTTACCTCAGACCTTCGGCTCCTTAGTTATTAGCTAGATGGATTCTTCTCTCTCTTTGGATCTCAACACAAAGTTCTCCTCGATCTTCTTGGAGATCTATTCGATGTAATACTTTTTGTGGTGTGTTTGTCAAGATCCGACGAATTGTGGGTTTATGATCAAGATTATCTATGAACAATACTTGAATCTTCTCTGAATTCTTTTATGTATGATTTGTTATCTTTGCAAGTCTCTTCGAATTATCAGTTTGGTTTGGCCTACTAGATTGATCTTTCTTGCAATGGAACAAGTGCTTAGCTTTGGGTTCAATCTTGCGGTGTCCTTTCCCAGTGACAGCAGGGGCAGCAAGGCACGTATTGTATTGTTGCCATCGAGGATAAAAAGATGGGGTTTATATCATATTGCTTGAGTTTATCCCTCTACATCATGTCATCTTGCCTAATGTGTTACTCTGTTCTTATGAACTTAATACTCTAGATGCATGCTGGATAGCGGTCGATGTGTGGAGTAATAGTAGTAGATGCAAAATTGTTTTGATCTACCTGTCGCAGATGTGATGCCTATATACATGATCATGCCTAGATATTCTCATAACAATGGACTTTTCTATCAATTGCTCGACAGTAATTTGTTCACCCACCGTAATACTTACGCTATCTTGAGAGAGCCACTAGTGAAACCGATGGCCCCCAGGTCTATTTTCCATCATATAAGTCTCCGATCTATTTTATCTTGCAATCTTTACTTTGCAATCTATATCATAAAAATACCAAAAATACTTATCTTATTACGTCTATCAGATCTCACTTTTGCAAGTGGCCGTGAAGGGATTAACAAACCATTTACCATGTTGGTTGCAAGGTTCTTATTTGTTTGTGAAGGTACGAAGGATTTGAGTGTAGCCTCCTACTGGATTGATACCTTGGTTATCAAAAATTGAGGGAAATACCTACGCTACTTTGCTACATCACCATTTCCTCTTCAAGAGGAAACCAACGCATGCTCAAGAGGTAGCAGTGCCCTGGTGGGCTGGGCCGCTGCTGGGGTTCACAGTAACTGGGCCAGCCAGGTAAGTTTCCTTTCTCTCTCTCTTTTGTTTTGTTTCAACTTTCTATTTTTTCTGTAGTCTTTGTGGCTTTTCTAAAAATACCCATACACGTCCAAAAATCATGAAACTACTCATGGCCATTGTTTAGAATGTATCCAACAGTAAACATTTTAGTTTATGATTATTTGAGCATTTAAATGCCCAAATGCAATTAACATACGATTTAATCAAGTGACCTTGTGATGTCCTAGAAAGTGTGCACCATTTTTGTCAGAGATTCTAGACCAAGGCAAAGATGATGAAAATTTTAGAAGGGCATTTTGGGTTCAGTGAAAATGATTTTATTTGGACCCTAGTTGAATTTCATTTCCTGCTAGGGTTCACTAGCCCCCATTTCAAAGTTTTCATAAAATTTAGACATGATGCATGGAGGCTATTGCAAAGACAGGCAAGTCCTGAGCTGGGGCTGTGACTACTCACCCCCACTAAACAAGAATCTCGTCCCGAGATTCAAGCATAGGGTAAGATGAAGGGGGGAACACAACTAACAGAAACTTCATGATCCAACTAGCACTTTATAAGAACGTCGATTCCTTCATCATCTTTGTCTCGACGACTTGCTCTGAGAACTCCAACCAACAAGACAGTGAGAAGAAAGGAAAACTCTAGGAGGATCGATCTTCTTGAAGATCGAACAACTTAGGATCAACTCGTGGAGTGAAACATTGAAACATCTCTCGAGCTGAGACACGGAACATACATCCAAAGGGATGGGTTGAAACAGATGACGAAGGTTCACTAGGTAGACAACAATTTCACACTTAAGAGGGTGGTGAACGGTTGTCAACGTAGCAAGGATTTGAGTTGCCATGATACCATAACGAGACATTTTGGAGGAGGTGACTCGTAGAATTATCCCTTAAGTGGCAAAAAGAATTACTTTTGATATAGAGATCATTGAGACACTTTATACCAGCCTAAGGCAATTCACCAACAATCGTTTGGTGGGGTGCAAAGCAATGGCATAGCCAACTAGAATAGATGATGTGGATTACCTTGTTGAAGACAACACAAGGGGTGATTTTGCTTATCACCGGAAATGGATGGGACCCATGGTAGGACCACTTTTGAAAATGATCCTGATCAGTAATTACTGAGAAGGGTAATCCAGAGTAGGATGGCACAATGGTGGTGCAAGCTGGGAACAAAATGCAAATGATGGGAATAATTCTAGTAACTGGGAATAACTCAACAGACGAAAGTGATTCCACAGTTTGAGAAGTTATAGCATAACCGAGGGAACTCAGAGCAATCCCAGTTAGAGAAGGATGATAACACCTAGTGCTTGTGCGTGCTCTCAAGAACTTAAGCATTTCCATATTCATCAAGGTTTTACCAATATCCATGTCAAGGATCCTGGTAACACAACATACCACCATGATGGATATTGGTGGAGGATGCAGATACAAAGGAAGATAACACTTTCACAGATTTCACCTTAGCGAGGCCAAGGGGACAAATCTGGATGATCGACCGAGAGACATTTAGCACTCCGCTTCTAATGTTCTCCTTGATGTACTAGCGTATCCCATTCATAGATATGGTTTTTATATCTAGAACACCAAGTAAAAGGTCGGACTTCAGGAACACCAAAAATCCATAAGGGACAACTAAGGAGTAAATCCTACGAAATCCTTATGGAGAGGTGGTCAACTTCCTCAATCAAGATACTACAATAACATGTCTTCCGGCAGCGTGTGTTGGCCACAACATCCACCTTACCGATTACAGAGAGACCAATACTATAGTTCTTGGGACACGTTCCAACCATCATATCTACCTGAGATATAGATCTGGTTGCGGTAGAATAATCCAGACTCAACAAGTCCAGGAAGAAAAATGAATGTTTGCAACACAAATCGACGAGATGACGTTGCGAGAGTCTCGGGAGATGGACTACGATAGCAAGCTCCAAAATATGAGCTCATTCTGCTACAAACATGTGAACACGTTATCCCAGACAAACACGATCACATGGTAGTCTTACAACAAAACACTACCGAGTTCAGGAGGGGAACCATCAACGAGGATAGCGAAGTCCTAAAATAAGTCATGATTCTTAAGAAGGAACTTCTTCTCCTTGAACAAATCAGTGGCTTGGTGTGCTAGGGACACATATAGAATGAAGGTTGCAAGTCTGCAAACCACAGAATACTTCGCACATATGCATGAACGATTTGGGATGATTCCAAAGGAAGCAACATTGAATTTCTCGAATCCACGGCGGCAACTTGCATCAGATGCACGTGAACTAGAGGAACTCACATCTTTCATCCGGACATATGCTTCATGAACGGGACATGAGGGCAATGCTTATAAAGTTTCCAACACTAGCGTAATGTTCAACACGGATCATGGAGGAGACAAAATGCTGCTGACGGCTCAACAATGAGTCATCGAGATTTCCATATGGACGGAATTCCATAATCATGTGAACAAGGTGATAGCATTGGTCAGGCCAAAGGATATAATGGTGTATGCTCGAGGGATCAACCACGAGTAAGACAACATTATGAACATCGTTTGTTCTGATTTGATTTGATGATAGACCACACTCAAATCAAAGAATGGACAAGATGATAGGTCCATTCACAGATCACGAGTGTCAATCGATGAAGATACCATCTTTCTTCAACACATTTACAAGATATCTCTTAAAATGAACTTAGTCGGACAAGCTTCCATCTTCCAACTCTCCAAGTTGTTGTTTATCTTAACCAACTAGCTCAGGTGTATCCAACACATGCTCTTGGAGAATGGATGGTTAATAAGAAAACCAACTTGATCACGAACTCAACATAGCGGTCAGGTGACGTCCCGGTGATACTTCTGAGAAGATATTCGAAAAATCATGAACCACCGACATGTTACTAAGCTCGAGAACAATCTTGCTTTTCAGGGCAAGACGACATGATCAAAAGAGCGAGGGATTGACACAATCCTAACTCATTGACCAAAAAGTGCACCGGAAATAAGGACTAGGTGACACGATCAATCTTAGATTGATAATTCAGTAATCAACATGCTAAGAATGAGGTTATTGTCCATTTAATTACCAAGCAACAGAGTTGCTAGGAATATAGATTTCATACATCACGATTCACTTGTCGGCACTCTGGGTGCGACAACACGGAACCGAGGAATGAATAATGATGGCGAGAAGTATCACCATGTCAACAATTCATAAGCGAAGGTGCAATTCTCATGACATTCCTGACTTAAAGTGGGTAATACTGCAGGGTAGAACAGAATCAATAGCTGGATTAGCATTTTGATTTGCGGAGTACGACTGCTTTGACCCAATCATGGAAATGGATAAGGTGCTAGAGTTTGTTTCTCCTAGTCATTCCGAAATAGAATGGCTTGACAGACAGGAAGAGTAATAGGCATCACCCCTGGCTATCAGTTGATAGACGAGGGCCACGAAACAACTAAAGATGGACAACTCAAAAGAACATATGATTATCTGAGTTGTGGATGCATGGTTTAGCATGTCGAACAAAGTTCAACAGGCCCCTTCTGGATAATGCATGCAGAAACGTAGGACTGGCAGACTCACAATGTGGAATGGATAACTCATCAAGAGCACTCTTATTGTGATCTTTTGGTTCAAAAGAAGTTCTGCGAAAATGGTTCATGGTATTTGGAAGAATGAAATACCACGGACCTCAGGGCTATCACGAAGGTTACTAATATCCTAAGGGAACTAGCAAACACCATTAACATGAAGTGGGTAGGGTGAATCTCGGGTTCAGAAATCCAGGAGTAGAATGCCTACTAACTAAATGGCATCACGGGATACTTTTGAGAATGACGGCTAGAATCATCACACTGGGACACTAAACATGGCTAGATTACTAGCTGATACTATAAGACACCTAGAGTCATAATAAGAGCTTCAACATATATGTCGAGGCAATGGAGTACCTCAACTCAGCAATTAGTGTGACTAACCTGGCCTAAAGGAAAATCAAAACCAGAGGGAAAGGATTTTTCAAATGCATCAGATTGTTGAGAAACCTAGGACGACTTGGACAGCATAACGGCTGTAAATGTTTGAAAATATTTGAGATATCCTACAAAATGGTGGCATAACCAATCGATCATCATAATATCAAGGTTCTGAGATCAACTATGAATACACGGAGATAGTAGGAACTGAACTGAGGCTCGAGTCCAACAATCTTATAAATCTACAGATTAGTTACACGTGATCCTCATAGAAAGAAGAGAAAGCCTAGTTCCTTAACCCAATAGGAAAGATAAGATGACTCAGATAAGAAGGCATAAGGTAAAGGAGTAAAAAGAGCCTTACGTTCCCATTCACAATCAATTCCCTTATATAACTAAAGAATTTCTAGACTCAACTTCGACCAGTTTGGCTTGGTAATCCTACAGGCAGTCAGGCTCTGATACCAAAGCTGTTAGGACCCCGATCCTAAGTCACATCGATCTAGCATGTAACACATCATATCACTTTGCGGCCTCATGCACGATATTCCCACGGGTGCCACCTTACCTGGCCCGGGACCGTTTGCGCCTTTTGGCTCACGTATATGATAGTGCCACTAGCATCCATATGACAAAGAACCCGGGCTGACATGACTAGTCGTGGACCCAAAGTGGCGCTAACCTACAGGGACAGGCATGCATGACCCAACAATGAACGTGTCGATCAACAACGTATGAACCCAAGTCGTGGCAAGCTACATGGACTTAAAGGGACCATGTGTGATATTTCCCTGAAGGGACAGGCACAGGAACAAAGAAGGACACATGCCGGCCAGCCTAAGTGTTCCGGAGCAGTAGCAAGCTACCATGGCTCAGTGGAAGCACTAGGAGACATTTCCCATTAAGAGATGCTACCAAGGATGAACAACTAGGTTGTCAGATCCCACACATACCAAGCATTTCAAATCATAAACACAATATGCTCGATATGTGCAAATACAACAAGACATCACAACATAACTCTACGACTCAAAGTATTTATTCAATAGTCTCCGAGGAGCGAGATATTACAAACATGGGTCTCTCGACCCATCATTCAGAGCATACAAGTCAAAGCACACGCGGAAGCTTCACATGTCTGAGTATAGACAACTATAAATGAAAAAGGCTGAGAAGCCTGACTATCTACCAGATCCTGCCGAGGGCACAAGATCATAGCTAACAAGCTAAATGTTGAAGTCCATGCAAAACAACTAGCAAGACTGAAGTCTCTCTGCAAAAACATAAATTAAGCAAACATGAGTTCAAATGTACCCAGGAAGACTTACATCAGATCTAACTACATATGCATCATTATAAACAAAGGGATGGTAGGGTTTAACCGCAGCAAGCCATCTTAGACTAGGTGGCTATCCTAAACTATGACTGCAAGGAACTCTTTTGATGTGGTGCACACGAGTCCACATATTCACCATATCAATACACCACTATGGATCCACTCCCATCTCCCTACGAGAACGCCATCCATAGCACTCACGCTTATCTTGTGCATTTTAGAGTATCCTCTTCCACTTGTCTAGGAGCTATATAGGCAACCCAGAGGTCCTTGACCGCGGACATGTCTATTCGAATAGATTATTTATAACCCTGCAGGGGCGTACTTCTTCACACATGTTTCCACCACTTAGCGTCTGCACACGACATGTGCTAGGCAAACTTCAAGCAAAATCCGACGTGGGTGTAGACCAGGACCTGACTAACTACACAAGTCCCTAGTCCAGGTTTATCGCCTATTCAGGTTCCATCCACAGGGAGTCCGGCCAAGGTTTCCACATAGGGACCCGAACAATGTGTGCAGGGTTCCCGAGACACCAAACGGGCGCCCGGTACACCATGCCACGTGCCTACTGCATCACATGCCACCCCTCGGGTCAGCGCTGCACACGCCCTCCAGCAAACTACAAACACCAGAAACTACTTGCAAATCCTGGATAGAGGACACGGGCGGTTAATAAGTCGAGCGGGGTCATATTTCAGGGCCGAACATTTGGTAGTAGTTGTATCATGGATCACAAACACAGAACTTAGTTTCCGAAGACGGCTTCAATGAGACAACCCACAATGTACTCCTACATGGCCTCTCACCGCTACCTTTACCATATCATGTTCACATGCTTATCTCACACACAGTAGGACATGTTCACAACATTCCGACTCATCCCCGATGAATCAGACCTGACTCAACTCTAAGCAGTAGCAGGCATGACAAACAAGCATGAATGAGTAGGCACATCAGGGCTTAAAAAAGTCCTACTCATGCTAGTGGGTTTCATCTATTTACCACAACATGTAACAGATATGTCGTTGTTGTCCTAATGCAGTAAAAGAGAGCAAGAGCGAGAGAGTGGGATTGTATCAGAATGAACAAGGGGGTTTTGCTTGCCTGGCACTTATGAAGATAGTATAGTTCTTCATCCGTGTCATTGATCACATCGTCGAAACCACGTCTATCGTAAGGGGACAAATACCGGCAACAGAGAAGGAAACACAATCAATGCAATGCACAGTATGATGCATGATCATGACATGGAAAAATGAGTGTGTTGTGCTAATACAACTATAACCAGATGGGTTTGGGTCATTTTGAACCAAAGGTTCAATCCCAAAATCAACTTATGAATTTACATAGTGCCTTATCATGTTTTGCACTAAACATTAAGGTTAAGTTGCTTAAACATGCATGAAACAAGTACATATTGATAGATTGGATTTTTCTGATCATTTTTCATATATAATTTATCTTATTTGGAGTAATAGATAATTTTCTATGAATTTTAGAAGTTTTGGGCATTTTCTGAATTTTCTGATTTATTTTAAAACCAGAAAATCACTTACTGTGTCAGCATAATGTAATCCTGAGGTGAGCAGGTCAACTGACCCGGTCCAGGTCAAACCGGACCAATGGGGCCCACTAGTCAGTGACACATATAACTAATAGAGTTAGTTAGTGTTAGATTAAGCATTAATCTAGGTTAATTAGCACTAACTAAATGTAACTGAGAATTAACAAGGGCGGGCCCACGCATTAGTGACCCTTGGGGGTCAAACAAGGGTCAAACCCAGGTCAGCTCGCCGGAGTTGACCCGCGGCTCATCGACGGCGATGCTAGAGACGGCAGAGGGCATTGGTATTCCTCCTCCGGTGACCAAATGGTCGGTGGAGGGCATATACGTGACGCAGGCACTCGTCCGCGTCGAGTAGTGGTAGTGGCTGGGCCTGAGATGGTCGGAGTCGTCACCAGCATCGACCTTGGCGGGCCTCGGAGCTCGGGTGAGCTCGGGGTTGATGCTATGGTGGTCGGGGAGGCTCGTGCGGGGCACCTACGTGCTCTACGCGGCGCGGGGAGGGAGCTGAGCACGGGTAAGGGAGAGAGAGAGCTCGCGACGCACACCCGTTTTAGGCTTCAGGAAGTTCCTGTAATCCAACACGAGAAGAGCACGGGTTGCCATTACGCTTGCCGGCCGGCCATTGGTTGCTCCGAGAGAGTGGTGAGGGCACTGAGGGCCTGGTGTGGTGGCGCTTGCGGGGTTGCCGCGGGCCAGAGCTCGACCGCTCAGATTTAGCGATTTTGCAGGGATGGACCCATGCACAAGCGCCGTGCCAGCGCGAGGGGCTCCAAAGGTAGGTGTCAATCGAGTAGGCGATTATCACAAGCAGGTTAAGCATGAAAGGCAAATCAGCTTAGATAGATGAAGGAAGGATACATGCCCCTGGGTCAGGCCCGAGCGGCTTGGGGATGATGCAACCCGAGGAGCGCCCCCAGCAAGGTAAATTAAAAGCATAAGCAAAAGGGATACATGCCGCAGGTGCAGACCCACGCGACCTGGGAATAATGCAGCCCTGAGGGCGCTCCCAGCTGAAATGGACTTGAAAGATGTCACCTGATACCCTTGTAGAGCGGGTGTTGGAGTAGCTGATGATGCGCGGTGAAGAGGCCGATCCTCATGAGCCACTGGAGCGTTGAGCCTCGGAAGGCTCTGTGGGTCTGGGCGGTTCCTCGAGGACCATCTCCATCTCCGCCAGGACAGCGTGGTGCCCGACCTCCTAAGCTGCCAGAATGCTCCGCAAAAGGCGCTGGTGAGCTGTAGCCGCGTTCGGCAGGCCGAAAGGCATGCGAACGTAGCTGTGCGGCGGACCCTCGCAGCGTCCCATGCGTGAGGGCCAGAAGCGTGCCTGAGACACGACTCGGCTGAGCCCGGGTGTCGGATTTCGGGTTCCGGCAGACCCTTGAGGTTTGAACTCTGGGGTGCGCGCGAAGATCTTTCCCCTACCAACTCACGTCTCGAAGCCTCGCAAGGGATGTAAGCTAGAAAGAGGAACACATAAGGGACACGAGGTTTATACTGGTTCAGGCCACCATTGAGGTGTAATACCCTACTCCAGTGGTGTGGTGGATTGCCTTAGGGGCTGATGATGAACAATAAAAGGGAGAACAACCTCACGAGGGGCTGTTCTTGAGCTGGTGCGATGAACTGCTTGGGTGAGTTCAGTCGCCTCTCTTTCTCTCTCTAGTCTACCCCAAAATCTTGTTTTCTACTCTGTGGTGGTTAGCTCTATTTATAGAGGGAGGCCCTGGGCCTCTTCCCAAATAATGAGCGGGAAGGGCGCCAACAATTGGCCATTTTGAAGGGGAACATCTAGTACACTTATCCTGACTAAAGTTGGCCTTCGACTGCCAAAGACTCTGACGATGACGCCGTCCTGGGCTCGACGGTGAGCTCCATCCTACCGTCCCACTGGTCTTGGTCTTGTTGCACCGAAATGGTAACCTTTGCCTGATGCCTTGGCCTGTCCTTGCCCCCTTTGCACCGAAGGGGAAACAAGGACACTGCACAGGCCGGCGCCCGCCTGGTCTCGATTGTTATCGCTTGCGTCACGGGCACCTTGCGAGGTACCCTGCCTTGATATCTCCGCCTCCTCGCGAGCCCACCTGATGAGGCTGCTCCTGAGGAAGCTTCCTGTCGTCCGCCCCGCGAGGCTTGGCCCCTCGCGAGGGTCTTGAGGTTGAGCTGATGAAGCTGGGCTGCACTGGGCCTTCGCTTGAGCCACGCCGCAGGCCGCAGGCAGGAAAGTCTGGGGACCCCCATTCTCAGAACACCGACAGTAGCCCCCAGGCCCAAGGCGCGCCCGGACATGGCTTAGCAGAGAAGCGAAGGGGCAAGTGCGAAGCGCCGCAGGCCCCAATAACCTGCGGCCTTGGGTGCCGCGTGGCGTTTGATTGGACGTGGGCGCCTCTGCTTCCCCATGATGCCTTGGCAACTGTACGACTTGACAAGTCCCTGCATGCAAAAACGGGTCATGATTACCTGTGATCGTGGAGGCCGACGGTTGGCCTCCTCCTGCTATAAGTACGGAATAGCGAGAGCCCTTCCAGTCCATTCCTTCCTGCTACTCCCTTTCTTCTTCTTCCTCGCTCTTGCTCCACCTTACGCCAATGGCGCCGATCCGCCGGTTTTCTACAAAACAGAAGGGAAAGGCCCCTTGAGAGGGTCCCGACCCGCTTCCGCCGAAGAAGCGGCCAGTCCCCTGCCGCCGAGATGAGGGTGCTCAGCGGGGTCATCGAGGCCCGGGGATGAGCGGCCGCCGCCTGGGTTTCTGCTGCCCTTGTACGTCCGAATCGAGGGCCCTGGAGAACAAGGCGTCGAGCGACACCGACGGTGCCACCGTCGACGCCGGCGAGTTATGGCGGTGTGCATCATTCCCCCTGGAGTCCATGTCGAGGGCTCTTCTCGCGAGCTTGTGCTTCACGCCGCCATGCCTCCTCGATCTTGGATTCGCCTTCCTCCCTCCTTCGCCTTCGCGATTCCGCTCTGGCTGGAGCACGCCGACTGCAACACCCCCGCGACCGAGGCGGAGGTCGAGGTTGTCGCCCCGGGCAAGGTCTTCCTGACCAGTGGCTGGGGCGAGATCGCCCGGGTCTGCCGGACAGGGGGCGCCCTCGTAATCCATCTCGAATACGATGGCGCCTCCTTGATGTTCTTCAAGGTCTTCTACGCGGAAGGACGCTGGCTGGAATGCTGCCCCAAGGGAGGCGGCCGGGGCATCGGAGTGGCGAGGACTAGGCCTGCCAACTGCTTCCCCAGCAGCTCCTCGGGCAGCAGTGGAGGAGCCAGAGGATCCAGCGACTCTGCCGAGCTTCACGCGACTCCGGAGACAAGCGATGATAGGTACGAACCCCCGAGCTCACGTCGCGCCCGAAGCAGGGCGGCTGCATCAGGCCGTCGGTGCTGCTGATCTGGATGGGGTTGGCGCCAGCGCCTGATGACCCACTGTTGATGATGGCGTCTCCTACGGAGCCACGCGTAGTTATCGCTCCTTAACACCTTTTGTTCCCTGCGAGGAATCGAAATGGCACCCAATGGGGGTATGTAAGGTGCCTGCCATGTCTTTTGTGAATTGTACATCCTTATCATGAAACGATGCGAGAGGCGCATTCTGCCCCGGCTCAGCTCCCCCTTTCTTTCCTCACGAGAGCTTGGTGCTCTACTTCGACAGGTCCCGGTCCCCAGGCAGGCTTCAGCCGTCGCTGGTATGCCAGGTCGCGATGCCGTGGTCAAGGCCAGGAGGTGAGCGGCCCAAGGTCCAGTAAGAGCCCCTGAGTTGCGATGCTCAGGAGGTACCCTTTAGCACTCAAGCAGCCTCCACTGGGCAAGAAAGGCAGGCAGTGTTGCCGTGACAGAGCTGCAGTAGGCGAGGGTTTAGCGCTGAGTCGATTCAGTTTTTGCGTGACTTATCTCGTAGGTTTGGATTAGTTTTCGGCGAGGTGCCAGGACTGCGTGGCGGCAGCTGGGGTGTTGCTGGGTTAGGTCCTCGTGAGCTTCTTCCCTCTTCCCCGCACTTTCCTTCATGCTCTACGTCCTCAGGTCCCAGCCCTCGAGCGAGCTCAGCCACCGCTGGTATGACAGGTCGCGATTCCATGGGTCAAGGCCAGGGGGTGAGGGCTGGAGAGCCAGTAAGAGCCCAGGAGTCGCGATGCTCAGGCGCCCCCCTTTTAACGCGCGAGCGGATCCTGCCGAAGAGAGGGAGAGAAAACTCACAACGCCCCCAGTGTTACTCCTGGAGCGGGTCGTGCATACCAATCACGAGGGAAAACAAGGTCTGTCGTTACGGTTGCCAGCCAACCATTGGTGGCTCCGAGGGAGTGATTGGGGCACTGAGGGCCTGGTGAGGTGGTGCTTTGCGGGGCTGCCACGGCCAGAGCTCGACCACTCAGATTTGTCGGTGTTGCAGGGACGGACCCATACGCAAGCGCCATGCCAGAGCGAGCGGCTCCAAAGGAAGGTGTCAATCGAGCAGGCGATTAAGTCAAGCAGCTTAAGCATGAAGGAGCAAATTCATTTAGATAGATGCGGGAAAATCAAACGCCACTGGGTCAGGCCCAAGCAGCTTGGGGATAATGCAGCCCGAGGGGCGCCCCCAACAAGGTAGGCAAAGAACATAAGCAAAACGGATACATGCCGCAGGGACGGACCCACGCGACCTGGGAATAAGGCAGCCATGTGGGCGCTCCCAGCTGAAAATGGAACTTTGAAAGATGTCACCTGATACCGTTGGAGATGAAGGGATGCTGAAGTAGCGGACGACGCGTGGTGAGGAAGCCGACCCTCACGAGCTCCCGGCACCAGGAGCCTCGGGAGGCTCTGGGGCGCAGGCGGATCTTCGAGGACCATATCCATCTCTGCTAGGACCGTGCAATGCCTGACCTCCTGAGCCTCCAGAACGCTCCTCAACAGGCGTTGATGAGCGGCGGCCGTGTTCAGCAGGCTGAGAGGCATGTGAACGTAGCTGTGATGTGGACCCTCGCAACGCACCACGCGCGAAGGCCAGAGGCACTCCCGAGACGCGGCTCGGTTGAGCCCTAGCACGTCGATGTAGATGCGCAGCCCACCATCCTCGCCTGGATGGGGGGCTACGGTGGGTAAGCGACGGCTGCCGCGCATGACTCTTGACTCCTGCAGCTCCTGATTGTTTTTCCTGATGAACTCCTGAGGGTTTGGCCCTCCTTGCCTCATACCTTCCTGAGGGAAACGTGCCTTGAAGCACGTCTCCAAGTGGTGCCCAAGCGCCTCCATCGTGACCTTGGCAAAGTCGATGGCCCTCCAAGAAAGAGCCCCGGAGCCTTGCCCGAGGAGGGCACCGTGTGCGCCTTCCTATGCGACAAAGGGTGGCACCCCTTGAACGAGCGCGGATCCTAATGCAACGCCTTTGGAGGTGCCTGCCTCCTGATGGTTTGGGCCAGGTGAAGTCTTCTTTTTCTTAGGGACCGCCTCGAGAAGGCTCCCGCTCCTGTGATCCGGGTCTTTGATTGCCTTGGCCTAGAAGGCACGCTCAAGAGAACACACCGCATCCTATTCTTCACAGGGGACTGTGATGACTCCACCGCTTTCCAGGCATCTTGAGGACATTGTAGCCATGGTGACACACTGCAACGAACTTGGCCAGGGCTAGGTACCCGAGGATGGCATTGTATGGCAGGTGAATGTGGGCGACGTCGAAGTCAATGAGCTCGGTGCGGTAGTTGTTGCGCTGCCCAAAGGTGACAGGAAGGCGAACCTGCCCTATCGGAATGGTGGAACCATCAGTGACTCCTGAGAAAGGCTTGGTCGGTTGAAGCTGATCATATGGCACTTGGAGATTGTTGAACGTCTCGACGGACAAAACGTTGAGCCCTGCTCCACCATCGATGAGGGTCCTGGTGACTTGCACATTGCTGTTGACCGGGGAACAAAGCATTGGGAGGACTCTGTCCGTTGCCGCGCACTTGAGCTGATCCGCTAAACTAAACGTGATAGCGCACGCAGACCACCTGAGAGGGTGCGTGGCCTCAAGATTGGGGAGTACTGCATTCACCTCGCGAGCAAACTGCTTGAAGATGCGTTGTGAGGCTGGGGCCTGGGCGCCGCCCAGGATGCAAGCGATTGCGCGCGGCTCCTGGAAGCCCCCAGCCCCCTCGTCCTGATGCTGGTCTTCATTCCTCCTTGGCGGTGGTGGCAGAGGAGGGAAGCCTGCGTTGCCTTGTGGGAGATCCTCACGAGGCTGATACCTCCAACCTCCCTCGCGAGGCTGGTCCTGCCAACGGTCCTCGCGAGGTCGGTCATGCCACCCTTGGCGAGGGCCACGGTCTTCCCATCGTCCTCCACCTCTTCTTCCTCCTCGGTCATAGCCCCGATCGTTGCGCTCGGGACATTGGCTGATACGCCCATCTCGCACAGCCCTGAGCTCTTGGCATTCGTTGGTGTTGTGGGTGTGGAGGTCGTGGTACACGCAGTACCGGCTGCCCTTGGATGACTCGGGCTGATCCTGCCTCGCTTGGTGTCTGGCTCCGCTGCGAGGACAGCCGCTCCTTTGCGCTTCACGTCCTTGACCTTGGGCTTTTTCTCTTCCGGATCAGCAGCTGGAAGCTCGAGGAGGCAGAGGCGCCCTTCCTCAGCGCTGGCGCACTTGGTCGCCAAGTTGAAAAGCTCCAGAGATGTGCACAGGTCTTCATGGATCACTAGCTCCTCTTTCATCTTGATGTCACGCACGCCGTCGGAGAAGGCTGAGATGATGGCTTCCTCAGTCACCCTGGGGATCTTGAGGCGGATGTTGTTAAAGCACTGGATGTACTTCTGCAGGGTCTCTCCTGGCTGTTGCTTGTTGCGGCGCAGGTCACTCATGGTCGGGGGCCGGTCGCGAGTGCCTTGGAAGTTGGCGATGAAGCGAGTGCGCATCTCGTCCCAAGAGGAGATCATGCCAGGAGGCAAGTTCAGGAGCTAGGTGCGGGCGCCATCCTTGAGCGCCATGGGAAACCAGTTCGCCATGACCTTTTCGTCCCCATTGGCCGCCTCGATGCCCAGCTTGTAGAGCTGGAGGAACTCCGCGGGGTCAGCAGTACCATTGTAGCGAGGAGGCAGATCTGGCTTGAACATGCCCGGCCAGGCCACGCTGTGCAGCTCGGCGGTGAAGGCGCGGTAGCCTGCAGTGGCTACAGGGGGCCTTTGGTGACGAAGGGCTTGATCTTGGAGGTCTCCGCACGCTATCGCCAGTAGCAGCGCGGGGTCTTGGCGCGCTGGAGCAGGAACGCGGTCATGGCGTGCTGGCGCTGGGAGCATGCGAGCAACTTGTTGAAGGCGAGGAACCTCTTGGCAGCTCTTTTCTTGTTGCGCGGGCGCTGGACGCGGTGGGTCTCGTCAAGGGGCCGCGCGCCTTGGGGCCAGGGCACCTTCTTGAGGAGGATGTGGCAGAGGTGCCTCCGGGGCTGCGTTGCCCGCGCAGGGCGGAGGGTGATTCAGCGAGAAGGACGGCGCAGGGGAGCCCCCTGCGGCGCTGACGACCTTGGTGATACGAGCGAGCCACTTGTCATAGAGGTTGTCGACGGGGCGATAGTGCAGGAGCTCACATGCCAGGAGCAGCGCGGCGTGCGTGTCCGCGGGAGCGTGACGAGCGTGCAACGACGAGCCTGCCGGGGTGAGCGATGGGGTGGCGGTGCGGCCTTCCCGCCGCACCGAGGGATGCAATCACGACGCCTGCTGCTCGTTCCCCACCGGGCCGGTGGCGGCGTGGGCGGCAGGCGACGGGGAACGACTAGGAGGCCCGCCGACGGGGGCCGTCTGGGCGACATGGGCCGCGAGAGCAGCTCGACGCTCGGCGCGGGCTCGGCGAGCGTCAGACATGGGCGCGATAGACGATGAACGCGAGGCGGTGGAAGAAGGATTCCGGTGCACCCCTACATGGCGCGCCAAATGTCGGATTTTGGGTTCCAGCAGACCCTTGAGGTTCGTGCGCGCGAAGATCTTTCCCCTACCAACTCACGTCTCGAAGCGTCGCAAGGGATCTAAGCTAGAAAGATGAACACACAAGGGACATGAGGTTTATACTGGTTCAGGCCACCATTGAGGTGTAATACCCTACCCCAGTGTGCGGTGTGGTGGATTGCCTCAGGGGCTGATGATGAACAATACAAAGGGAGAATAGCCTCGCGAGGGGCTGTTCTTGAGCTGGTGCGATGAACTGCTTGGGTGAGTTCAGTCGCCTCTCTTTCTCTCTCTAGTCTACCCCAAAATCTTGTTTTCTACTCTTTGGTGGCTAGCTCTATTTATAGAGGGAGGCCCTGGGCCTCTTCCCGAATAATGAGCGGGAAGGGCGCCAACAATTGGCCATTTTGAAGGGGAACATCTAGTACAGTTATCCTGACTAAAGTTGGCCTTCGACTGCCAAAGACTCTGACAATGACGCCATCCTGGGCTCCACGGTGACCTCCATCCTGCCGTCCCACTGGTCTTGGTCTTATTGCACCGAAACGGTAACCTTTGCCCGATGCCTTGGCCTATGCTTACCCCTTTGCACCGAAGGGGAAACAAGGACACTATGCAGGCCGGCGCCCGCCTGGCGCCCTCCTGGTCTCGATTGACATGGCTTGCATCACGGGCACCTTGCGAGGTACCCTTCCTTGATCTCTCCGCCTCCTCGTGAGCCCGCCTGATGAGGCTGCTCCTGAGAAGCTTCCTGTCATCCGCCCCGCGAGGCTTCGCCCCTCGCAAGGGTCTTGAGCTTGAGCTGATGAAGCTGGGTTGCACTGGGCCTCCGCTTGAGCCACGCTGCAAGCCGCAGGCAGGCAAGTCTGGGGACCCCCGTTCCCAGAACACCGACACCCGGGTAGTCGATGCAGATGCGCAGCCTTCCATCCTCTCCTAGATGGGGAGCTACGCCAGCTAGGTGGCAATCGCCGCGTATGATTCTTGATTACTGCAGCTCTTGTGTGGTCTTGGTGATGAACTCCTGAGGGTTGGGCCTTCCATGCCCCATGCCTTCCTGAGGAAAACATGCTGCAAAGCACGCCACCAAGTGGTGCCTGAGCGCCTCCCTCGTGATCTTGGCAACGTCTGAGGCCCTCCAGGAGAGAGGCCTCGAGCCTTGCCCGAGGAGGGCACCGGGCGCGCCTTCCTATGCGACGGAGGGAGGTGCCCCTTACACGGGCGCAGATCCTAACGCGGCGCCTCCGGGGATGCCAACCTCCTAAGGCCTTGAGCTGATTGATGTCTTCTTCTTCTTGAGAACTGCCTCGGGAGGATTCTCGCTCTTGCTGTCTCGGTCCTCGACTGATGCAGCTTGGAAGGCACGCTCGAGAGAGCACACCGCATCCTTGTTTTCACAGGGGACTGTGATGATTCCGCCACTCCCCGGCATCTTGAGGACATTGTAACCATGGTGAGTTACCGCAATGAACTTGGCCAGGGCTGGATACCCGAGGATGGCATTGTATGGCAGGCGAATGTGGGCAATGTCGAAGTCGATGAGCTCGGTACGGTAGTTCTTGCGCTGTCCAAAGGTGACAGGGAGGCGAACCTGCCCTATCGGTGTGGTGGAGCCTTCAGTGACTCCTAAGAAAGGCGCAGTTGGCTGAAGTTGACCATAAGGCACTTGGAGGCTGTTGAACATCTCGACAGACAGAACGTTGAGTCCTGCGCCACCATCGATGAGGGTCCTCGTAACTTGCATGTTGCTGATGACTGGGAAGCAAAGCATTGGGAGTATGCCAGCCATAGCCGCACACTTGAGCAAGTCCGTTGAGCTGAACGTGATGGCGCACGTGGACCACCAGAGAGGGCGCATGGCCTCGAGCTTGGGGAGGACTGCGTTCACCTCGCGAGCAAACTGCTTGAAGATGCACTGAGAGGCTAGGGCCTGGGCTTCGCCCAAGATGCAAGCGATAGCACGTGGCTCCTGGAAGCCCCCAGCCCCCTCGTCCTGGTGGTGGTCGTCATTCCTTCTTGAAAGTGGTGGAAGTGGAGGAAGGCCTGCGTTGCCCTGCGGGCGATCCTCGCGAGGCTGATCCCTCCAAGCCCCCTCACGAGGCTGGTCCTACCAGCGATCCTCGCGAGGGCGATCACACCACTCCTGGCGAGGGCCTCGGTCGTCCTATCGTCCTCCACCTCTTCCTCCTGTTCGGCCGTAGCCCTGGTCGTTGCGCTCGGGGCATTGACCGATGCGTCCTTCTCGAACGGCTCTGAGCTCCTAGCATTCGTTGGTGTTGTGGGTGTAGAGGTTGTCGTAGGCGCAGAATCGGTTGCCCTTGGACGACTCTGGCTGGTCCCTGTCGTGCTTCGTGTCTAGTTCTGTCGCGAGCAAGGCTGCTCCTTTGCGCTTCACGTCCGTGGCCTTGACTTTCTTCTCTTCTGGGTCAGCAGCTGGAAGCTCGAGGAGGGAGAGGCGCCCCTCCTCAGCTCTTGCGCACTTGGTCGCCAGGTTGAACAGCTCCAGAGATGTGCACAGATTCTCGTGGATGGCAAGCTCCTCCTTCATCTTGACGTCGCGGACGCCGTCAGAGAATGCCAAGATGATGGCCTCCTCAGTCACTATGGCAATCTTGAGGCGAGCGCTGTTGAAACGCTGGATGTACTTCTGCAAGGTCTCTCCTGGCTGCTGCTTGATGCGGCGCAGGTCACCCACAACCGGGGGACGGTCACGAGTACCCTGGAAGTTGGTGATGAAGCGGTTGCACATGTCGTCCCAAGAGGAGATCGAGCCAGGAGGCAGGTTCAGGAGCTAGGTACGGGAACCATCCTTGAGTGCCATGGGAAACCAGTTCGCCATGACCTTTTCGTCTCCGTTGGCTGCCTCGATGCCCAATTCGTAGAGCTGCCAGAACTCCGCAGGGTAGGCCGTGCCGTCATAGCGAGGAGGCAGATCTGGCTTGAACTTGCCCGGCCAGGCGACGCTGCGTAGCTCGATGGTGAAGGCGCGGCAGCCTGCGGTGGCCACCGGAGCCCTTTGCAGATGCGTGGCTTGCTCTTGGAGATTCCCGCGCGTCGCCGCCAGGGGAAATGTGGGGTCTTGACGTGCTATCACAGGGATGCAATCTTGACGTGCCAGAGCAGGGAGCACGCGAGCACCTCCTTTCTTGTCGCACGGGTGCTGGACACGGCGGGTCTCGTCCAAGGGACGCGCGCCTTGGAGCCAGGGCGCCTTCTTGGGGAGGAGCTGGCGGAGGCGCTTCCTGAGCTGCATCGCCCATGCAGGATGGAGGGCGAGGCAGCGAGAGGAACGGCGCAGGAGAACCCCCTGCGGCACTGACGAGCTCGGTGATGCGAGCGATCCACTCCTCGTAGAGGTCGTCGACGGGGTGGGAGTGCAGCGAGCGTGAGACGACGAACCGGCCGGAGTTACCGACAAAGTGGCGATGCGGCCTTCCCGCTGCACCAAGGGATGCAGCGACGATGCTTGCTGCTCGTTCCCCGCCGGGCCGGTGGAGGCGTTGGCGGCAGCGACGGAGAACGACGAGGAGGCCCACTGACGGGAGTCGTCTGGGCGACGCAGGCGGCGAGAGCAGCCCGACGCTCGGCACAAGCTCGGCGAGCGTTCGCCATGGATGCAACGAAGCGATGGAACGCTGAACCATGGAAAGAAGATTCCTGTGCGGCCCCTACCTGGCGCGCCAAATGTCGGATATCGGGTTCCGGCAAAACCCTTCAGGTTCAAACTTTGGGGTGCGCATGAAGATCTTCTCCCTACCAATCCACGCCCCAAAACCTCGCTGCGAATCTAAGCTACACGATGAACAACACAAGGGACACGAGGTTTATACTGGTTCGGGCCACCATTGTGGTGTAATACCCTAATCCAGTGTGTGGTGTCGTGGATTGCCTCTGGGGCTGATGATGAGTAGTACAGAGGAAGAACAGACTCGCGAGGGGTGTTCTTGAGATGGTGTGGTGTTCTACTTGGAATGGATTCGATTCCCTCCTACTGTGGTGGCCCTGCTCCTCTTCCCAAATATTGAGCAGGAAGGGAGCCAACAATGGCCATTTTGAAGGGGGACAGCTAGTACAAGCTATCCTGACTAAAGTTGGTCTTCGACTGCCAAAGGTACTGGCGATGCCGCCGTCTTGGGCTCCACGATGATCTCCATCCTGCTGTCCTGTTGGTCTTGGTCTCGTTGCACCGATAGGGAAACCTTTGCTTGATGCCTCGGTACTCCACGCCTGCGCTTGCCCCCTTTGCACTAGAGAGAGAACGAGGGCACTGCGCAAGCCGGCGCCCGCCTGGTCTCGATCGTCATGGCTTGTGTCACGAGCACCTCGCGAGGTACTCCTTGCCTTGATCTCTCCGCCTCCTCGTGAGCCCGCCTGATGAGACCTCCCCTGAGGAAGCCTTGCATCGTCTGCCCCGCGAGGCTTGGCCCCTCGCAAGGGTCTTAAGCTTGGGTTGATGAAGACGGGCCATACTGGACCACTGCTTGAGCCACGCTGCAGGCTGTAGGCAGGCAAGTCTGGGGACCCCCGTTCTCAGAACGCCGACAGAAGGGCATTTTGGGTTCAGTGAAAATGATTTTATTTGGACCCTAGTTGAATTTCATTTCCTGCTAGGTTTTACCAGCCCCCATTTCAAAGTTTCATAAAATTTAGACATGATGCATGGAGGCTAATGCAAAGACAGGCAATTCCTGAGCTGGGGTTGTGATAGGCGGGGTTTTTCCCGCGCAGTAGGCAGGGCAGTTCGGCCTAGTCGGTTCGACAGAGACGCGAGAATACGAGGGAGTAGGCTGCTGCAAACGTAGGGCTGTGTGATTTGACAGCGAGTTACTGCTGGACAGGTGGGCCCCTGTGATTTGACTTGCCATTATCATTTTAACTGCGGCGCTACGATCGGCGTGAGTCTCCTGATTCCTAACCACCTCCATACAGGTGCCTCTCCCAATGCCCCACCATGTAGAGGCTGGCTCTTGCATGAGAGCCCACTCCTCCACTTTTTCCTTTCCTCTTTCCTCCACATATCCAAAAATGCCATGTAAAGCGGGCATATAGCACACTATTGTACTTGCTCCTACAGGTGCTAAGCCTGTCACATACGCATAAAGTCTTATGTGGCAAGTTAATTAAGAAGAGAGAGACTAGTTTGGTGACCCCAGGAAGAAACGGTGCTTAGCGCGTGTACCTAGGTGAAAAGACAATTTTGAGTCTATAGCTAATTAAATGAAGCAAACTTAGCAACAAAAAACTAAGCACCTATGCATTGGGTACTTGAGTTGCTAACCCATTTAATGCCCTTAGCACCTCATCTAAGCACCATTTCATTGGAAGAGGCCAATCCTTGGAAAATGCAATAAATACTACAAAGAAAGAGATAGAGAGGAGTAAAAAAATACTCTTATAGCCAACCTTATAGCTAACCTTGTTGGAGTATGAGTGACTAAGTGATGACTATGTATGACATGCCAACATCAGATAGCCTAACGCACCATGATAATTCTCCAAGGGCACGACCGCGCGAGCGAGGTGGCGGTCGTGGTAGGCGCGACCATGATACGGGTTGCTGGCAGCCCTTGGATCTGAGATCAAACGGTCGCATGCTAAGTTGCTGAAAATTTGCAGAATAACCCTCCAGGATAGGATATTCACCCATGGGTCTTGAATCATGCCATGCAACCATTCGATCTCAGATCCAAGGGCTCTCAGAAGCCCGTATCAAGGGAGAATGGGAAGCTTCGTATCACCTGTAATTTTCCCGATGCTTGACATGACATCAAAAGCCATTTAATTGGGCGCTGAGTAGACATGACATCTAATTGGGCCCCCATAGTACCATGCATGAATCCATTTATCCACCAGGAAAGCCACTACCCTACTGTTCGCACATCCCACTCAGCATTTTTACAATCGAAAAACCGCTTGTACTTCGCTCCTACTTGTCCCAGGACGTCTTTTAACATTACGACAGTTCGCTCCTAGTCGTCCCGTCCTTTCACATTACGGCAATTCCACAAATCCTAACCCTCCTCCAGAATCCATGGCGTCCCCAATCTCCATGATTAGCGGTGAGTACAAGGTTAGAACCATCATCGATGACGAGTTCGATGTCATCTACACCCGTTCTTTCGCGACGGTGAAAGGATGCCTTGCTTGCTTCAGACGCAAGTTCGAAAACTCAAATGATGAGTGAGTCGCTGGGCTAGATGTTGAGTACACCACAACCCTAGACAAAGAGAAGAATCTAAGGGAGCAAGAGAAGATGAAGCCCGCCGTGAGCCAGTTTTGCATGGAGGAAGAGAAGATGAAGCCCGCCGTGAGCCAGGTTTGCGTGCATGACTTATGCTTGGTCTACCACATATGCCATGCCGATGTTGAGTGCAAGGAATTTAAGAACTTCCTCAAGGGCGGCCTAGTCAAATTCATTACTTTAGACTTTACGAACGACAGAACAGTCCTGGGTCGGATAGGCCTCGTTGTAGGCAAGCCCTTCAACCTCCAGAAGAATGGGCTGGTGCCCTCTCGTGATCAGCCTTCAATGCTGACCCTGGCAGGAGTCATGGTTCATCCTTCATACGGTGAACTGAAGAAACCTACTCACACGTTTCATCCTGCATGGCAGTGGAATGTACTAGATATAGACCACATCCACTACGCTGCAATGGATGGCTACCTTTGTTTCAATATCTACAAGGGTTGGATGAAGAGCAAGAGCCAAGTGTGCGGTTCAAGCAAAGAAGTATTGGCCAAGAGGAAGAGGGACAAGGACTAAGTCGAGGACATGGACGAGGACTCCGAGTAAGGTGGAAGTATCGTTGCTCATGGGGTTTCTAAATCAGTGTCTACCGGATTAGTTGCTTAGTTTAATTTCAGGTGTGCTTAGTTTTATTTGAGGTGTGTGTTGTGCTGAGCCCCCAGTGGAACTATGTTATGTTTCTTCTCGTTACTTTAACTCTTCAGTACGTACATACTAGTATTTCTTACAGTTCATCTTTTAGTTGGTACAGTACTACCCCTCGTTTTTTCACATTATATATGTAAAAAATATATGGCCAACATCATATAGCCAACAGTTTAGTTGTCAAAGAATTTCAGGGTGCTTAGATTTGTCAAAGAATTTTAGGGTCCTTAGTTTTATTTTAGGGGGTATGTTGTGCTAGACACCAATATTGTGACTCAAATCTCTTTTGCCATGTTATAATGAAATAAATACCGATGGACCAACATGCCAGCTCTCCCTCTATCTCAGTACAGTAAAATAAAGTGTGGGGCCTACTTGATCCCAACAGCGTTCTTATTTTCCTGTAAAATTATTCGCTTGGTTACTCCTGACAATCGGGGCGACATTTATCATTGTGAGAATTGGCTTATTTTTGTCATGTAACATGGTCAACGGGTTTGACATGAAAATAACAATATCTAATGCCATTTTTTAGCAAACATCTAACTTAACGATGGCATTTTTGAGATATCTAATTGCATTTTTGAGCAGGCATCTCACAGATCGATGGCATTTCGAGTAGTTGTAACCTCTAATGGCAAAACTGAGTAGTGCTACACAACTAGTGGTATAAATAATAAGAACCCAAGAATTAAATAGGTATGCTAATTTCTTTAATAGAATTTAGCACCCCATTTAAGCACGTACTAGCTTTTTTTAATAGTACTATATGCATAATTTGGCGACGAGCGCTCTCTATATGTTCCACCTTTTTTCTTTAATTTCAGCTTGTTAGTTTTACTCCGTGGCGCAATCCATCGATACTACTACTGTACAAAAGTACACGTTTTTAAAAGGCTAGACGGCGGGGAAGTCTAGCTTGGTCGGTTTCACGAGAGGCGAGGGCTGTCGGTGTCAAAACTGGCGGATCTCGGGTACGGGGTCCCGAACTGTGCGTATAAGGCTAATGGTAACAGGAGGCGGGGGATACAATGTTTACCCAGGTTCGGGCCCTCTCTATGGAGGTAATACCCTACTTCCTGCTTGATTGATCTTGATGATATGAGTATTACAAGAGTTGATCTACCACGAGATCGTAGAGGCTAAACCCTAGAAGCTAGCCTATGATTATGATTGTTGTTGTCCTATGGACTAAACACTCCGGTTTATATAGTGTAGGGACCCCGACTCATAAGTCGTGATCACCGAATGCACGTGTACAGTGATCCCAGAGATCAATGCTCACTGAACAAACAAAAGCTGAATAACAAGAGTCTTACATCCATACATACCGTATTACAAAAGTAGGACCATTATTGGTCAAGTCTTGAGTATAACGTTGCAGTGGAAATCTTTGTCGATAACTTGGACCCATGCCATCTTCCTTAACCCTACAGGCATTCTGACTGGTAAGCATCCTAGCTCGCATGTTCGTCACCAAAGTATTCTTCATCATATCATGTTCTTTCATGCCTGGCCAATAAAATAACCAGTGGCAAGTCAATGAGTACTTTGAATGTACTCGCAAGCAACCCAAGGGTGATAACGGAATAATTATGCAAGGCACTACTGCTAAATTGGCATTTTTGCGGAAAGTTAGTTTTTCTCAAGCAAGTATGATCAACATTTATCAAGGATATGAATGCGTCTGCAACAAGTATCAGGAGGTTACAGACATCAACATCGAGAGAGAGTTATGAACAACTCATGCTCAAGCTCATCGTGACTTCCTCACGAATCGCGTCAATAGATTTACCAAACCGTGTTGTTTGTCAGAAACATATGGACGTAGTCTAAGCAGCACCACCCAACTATCCTTGACCGTGGACACCGCTATTCGAATAGTTTTACACTCTGCGGAGGTTGCACACTTTACCCACAAGATCCGGGGAACTTTCGTGTCATCCATGACCCGCGGTACCTCAAGTACCCGGGGTAAGCACCCGACCACTATCTTTCCCTAGATGACACTAACATAGAGTCCACTCGATTGGTAGTAACCCCCGTGCGCAATAGTTCACAACTTAAAATTGTGGAGCCTCGCTCCCATATTCATCACATACCACTGGCACGGGGTACCAACGGTGTGTCCAGTGCCCCATAAAAATGTTCTTGGTCGCCCTACCTGGCACGACTGTCGGTGTCAAAACCGACGGATCTTGGGTAGGGGGTCTCGAACTGTGCGTCTAGGCGGATTGTAACAGGAGACAAGGGACACGATGTTTTACCCAGGTTCGGGCCCTCTTGATGGAGGTAAAACCCTACGTCCTGTTTGATTAATATTGATGATGTGTGTTACAAGAGTGGATCTACCACGAGATCCAGGAGGCTAAACCCTAGAAGCTAGCCTATTGTATGATTGTTGTTCGTCCTATGGACTAAAGCCATCCGGTTTATATAGACACCGGAGAGGGCTAGGGTTACACAGAGTCGGTTACAATGGTAGGAAATCTACATATCCGTATCGCCAAGCTTGCCTTCCACGCCAACGAAAGTCCCATCCGGACACGGGACGAAGTCTTCAATCTGGTATCTTCATAGTCTTGGAGTCCGGCTGATGATGATAGTTCGGCTATCCGGACACCCCCTAGTCCGGAACTCCCTCAGTAGCCCCTGAACCAGGCTTCAATGACGACGAGTCCAGCGCGCATGTTGTCTTCGGCATTGCAAGGCGGGTTCTTCCTCCGAATAATTTATAGAGGATTGTGAACACCAGGATAGTGTCCAGCTCGGCAAAAATAAATTCCACGTACCACCGTAGAGAGAATAATATTACACAAGTTCAATCTGCTGATGTTTTTTGTGGCGTGACGTCACACCATTACCAAGCCTTTACTCAAATTGTTTTTATTGTTCCGCCTCCGTGCGTTTAGCGAGGCGGTTTCCTTGGCACGTCTTGTCGAAGCAGAGATCGTGTTCCCCTTATTTCGGGATTCCCATCAATATGGACGTGGGTAACCCAACCGCGCCATTGATTGTGATGCTTGGGAGATAAGCGAGTTTTACCAGGCCGGTGGGGACACATGTTCTTGTCCGCCCATATAAGGGGATAAAGATCCAACCCTTTTACCTGCGCCTTCTTCCTCCTTGGCTTATCCATCTCCGTGAACTCGACCTCCAGCGCCCAAGTCCGCACTTCTCACCTCAACCTTCTCCAACTATGTCCGGAGCGGGAGGCAAGTGGATGGCCTCCTCCGTCATGGAGGGGCAGATCCAGAAGCTGCGCCACGCCGGATATTTGTCCAGCGACATCGCGCACCGGCTCCCTGACGAGGGAGAGCTCATCCCCACCCCCAGGCCCATGAGAGGGTAGTATTTCTTCCCCATTTCCTCCGCGGACTGGGCTTCCCACTTCATCCCTTTGTCCGGGGGCTCATGTTCTACTACGGCCTAGATTTCCATGATCTGGCCCCGAATTTCATCCTCAACATCTCGGCGTTTATCGTCGTGTGCGAGGCCTTCCTCTGCATCCAACCCCACTTCGGCTTGTGGCTCAAGACCTTCAGTGTCAAGCCGAAGGTTGTGAAGGGCATCCAAGTGGAGTGCGGAGGCGCCATGGTGGGAAGGATGTCCCATGTTACGTGGCTGGAGGACACTTTCGTGGAAACCTTCAAGGGGTGACAATCGGGGTGGTTCTACATCACCGAGCCGTGTGACCCTGATTGGGCAGCGGCCCCCGAATTCAGATCTGGCATCCCTACACGGCTCACCTCCTAGAAAGAGAGTGGCCGGATCTAGGGGGATTCGGAGGAGCTGACCGGACTCCAAGCCTGTATCCAGAAGCTGGTGGACAAGAAGCTCAAGCTTGTCAACGTAGTCCAGGTCATGCTCATCCGCCGGATTCTCTCGTGCCAACGACGGGGCTTCAACATGTGGGAGTTCGATCCGGCGCAGCACCAGACCCTGAGCGGGCTCTTCGACACTATGTACGAAGATGTGTGGAAGGTGCTGTTCAAGGGCGCCGAGGCTCCCGCATCCGCTACCGAAGATCGCGGATTCCGCTCGCAGCATCCAGCTGATGAGGTAAGTGATTTCACCTCTTATTTTCCATAGTTTGACTCTATGCGGGATCTAAACTCCCTTTACCTTTGACAGGAATGGCTGGCGAAGGACGAACGGACTATCTATCCGGCCCCATTGCCAGAGGACCCAGCGGACGCCCGCCAAACGGGGCTGCTGGCTCCGGCACCCCACGTGGTGCCGGAAAATAAGGCCAAGAAGAAGGCCACGGGGACTCGGAAGAGTTCCCGTTTTCAAGTGCTATCGGATGATGAATCCGAGGCCGACTCCTCCCACCAAGGCGAGGAGGAGAAGAAGAAAGCATCTCCTCCAGCGGGGGGAGGGAAGAAAAGGAAGGCCTCCCCAACAAGGGAGGCCGAAGGGTCTAAGAAGGGAAAAACTCTTCCCCCGGACTGCTCTGCCAACGCCAGTGACGACGACGAGGACTGGCCACCAAGGGCCAAGCCCCTGGCGAGACCGTAAGTATCCGGACTCCCGAATAACTTCAAGGTTTTTATTTTTCGCCACATAATGTCTTTCTAATGCCGCATACAACCCTGCAGTCTGCCTAAGGATGATCTTCCCGCTTCGTCGAGCGGGTCCTTAGGTGCGTCGGATATGGATTCTCTTCCGACGGCCTCCACCCCCCGTGATGCGGACGATGCCGAGGTGGGATCCCAGGAAGGGACCCACCCGGAGGAGAGGGCCCCGAAGGTGTCGCAGGAAAACCTCCCGGACTTTGCACCGGACTCGGCCCCGGAACCCACAGTGGCTCCGGAGTCCGGCGGGCGACCCCTTCGCAAGAAGGGCAAGACCATGACGCCGGCTGCCTCCGTCCAATCGGAGGTGCCGGATAACTTGCTGGAGGCGCTCAACGGCGCCTCCATCAAAGAGGAACACCGCACTGTTATGAGTGCGGTGATTCAGAAGGTGTAGCTCGCCAAGAGCGGGCTGACCGAAGCCTGCAGCAGCCTTCTAACAGGCTTTGAGGTAAGAATTTCAATATGTATAAAATGGTACCGCATAGACAGTAGCCCCTAATGCTCGGTTCGGTGTTCGGAAAGAAAAGCCGGACTGAGGATCTAAAAAGATATATGTAGGAGTTATAAAAATATGTCAATATGGGATTGAAGGCTGCGCTGCTGACCTCTGCCGCACTGAATGCGGAGGTCAATACTTTGAAGGAAAACCTCGAGCGGTCCAAGAACGAGCTCGGCCGTGCCAAGAGGCAGCTCGAGGACAAGGAAGGTGAGTAACACCTTATTAAAATTGTACCTTACAGAAAAGGATTTTGGTTGCAAAAAGAATGACAAGGATAACGTGGGTATTGCAGGGGCCACTAACGAGGTGGCGACCCTGAAAGAGGCGGTGGCCGCGACCGAACGAAATGCGGCCGCAGAGCGCACCGAGCGAGAGAAACAGGAGGCGCGGGTGGCGAAGGTACAGCAAGAGCTCCAGGATCTCGTGAAAAAACATGAGAGCCTGGAGCGTGACTCGAAGACTCGAGAGTCTGAGCTTGCAACGGCTCTTGAGAGTGCCAAAGCCGCTAAGGCAGAAGCCTACAAGGCCCTCCAGGAGATTGAGGCGGTGAAGAAAGTAGCAGCGGGTAAGGCATTTTTCATGCAAAGTAAGCATGTGAGTGTTAATTACCTGTTGCTTACCCGAATTCGGAGTGCTCCAAGAGCGTTCACAGATCTTCCTCGCAGCGTGTCCGATGCTGCCGCATTCTACCGGGTCGAGGAGGGGAGCTCGACGGAGAAGGTCTTCTGGTCTCAGTATGCTGAGGCCGGACATCCGGTGCCCCTTTGCAACTAGCTGAAGCAGCTGGTCGAGCTCCACAAGGCGGCCGAACAGGCCATGAAGGGCCTCATAGTTCGGCTGTGGCCTAAGGAGGCCACGCCTGGGAGCTACTTCGGCCTGGTGCGGCGGCTGGTGGATGCGTGCCCGTGGGTTGAAGTCATCAAGCACTCCGCCTGTATTGAGGGTGCCCGTCGGGCCCTTGCCCACGCGAAGGTGCATTGGGGCAAGATGGATGCCCAGAAGCTTGTGACGGACCCGCCACCAGAGGGCAAGGAGCATCGCACGCCCGAGATGTATTATAAGAGTGTGCTGAAGGGCGCCCGCACTATTGAGGGGAGTGCTCCAAAGATGTATTTTTTTAGTAGACTCGCATTTTGTTATCATGTGCGCTGAAAACTTAGTTCATATGCGCTAAGCAACGCTTGTTAATTTAAAATATTACCTTCTGTGCGGCTGTTTATCAAATCTGAGAGATGGCAAGTCGTTGGCTTCAGCCCCCATGCCACAAGTGCTGGGGTGTTCGGGATAAACTTGAGCACTCTTGTTCCCATTTTAGGGTCCATCTAGGGAGGTGCTCAACACAGCGAACAAGGCAATCGGACTTATAATGCTTGAACACTCTCACTTAGCCATAGAATTCTATAATTTTAAATTTCGACGAATCCCCTAGTCTTCGGAAGGCCGAATTTGGGGCGCTATCCACGCCTGGGCCGGACAAGATCCGGCTCCTCGCTCTAAGAGGCATAAGTCCTTAAGGACTCGCAAAAACCTCTCGAACAGCGACCGGCTCTCGCCTCATCATGACGGTCAGTTTTAGCTTTCTCCACTGAGGCGTTAACCCAGCTCAACTAGGGCGCAATCGCAGTGGTTCTCCGAGTGCTACCTTAGCCGATATAACGGAACGTAAGGTACCAAAACATGGGAGTCGGGCAAACCTAACTATTGACCCAAGACATGATTCGGAGCTGATGCATATAATGCTATAAGTTCGGGGTGCCGCACTTGTGAAAGTGTTCGGACTTATCACACCATGATGCGGGAAACATAAGCCCCTGGTGTGTTTTAACCGTACCAAAGTGTACGGATGCGACATGTCGTAATTTAACATATGTATGAAAAAGAAATGCAATTATAAGCAAAAAGGTGCTGCATTGTGTTATTCAATAAGTGCTGCTATGAATGCAGAACGATACAAATAGTGCGATAAGCAAGGGATGGGACTGTTAAACATGTCCCCCTCCAGGGGTAGGCTGCGGATTGGTGTATAAAAATGCTCGTAATGGAGACCACCTGTATATTTGTTGTAGCCTTTATCCTTCCCTGGCTGTTGCATCGTGAGTTCGGCAGGTCTGCTGCCGGACAGGGCCTCTGACGAACGGAGTCATGTGGGTAAAAAAAGAGAAAAGGTAAAAAAAAAGAACGACACACTTGAGAGCCCCTGGTGTGGTTGAGCCGCAGTCTGGGCTTATTGTGGTCGTGCCCCTCCTCCCATGCCCATGGTATCTTCAGAGTGTAATGGTGTACGCGAAGGACCGGTTTTGACTTAGAGGCATAGCTCCCACGTGTCGAGGCACGACTTAGAGGCATAACTGCATTGAAAGCAATGTCGCAAGTCAGGCAATCATTACAACATCCCATGTAATACATAATAAAAGGGGGAGATAACATAGTTGGCTTACACTCGCCACGTCACATCAGAGAACATAAATAACATCCATCAAACAAACACTCATGGCCCGACTACGGCGCCAAAATAGAAAAGACCCCCAACATGCGACAAGGTCCTGAATCGATAACCCCAACTAGGCACCACTACTGATCATCCGGAAAAGAAACATAGTATCGCTGAGAGTCCTCGTCGAACTCCCACTTGAGCTCGTAATCGTCAACTGGAGCGGAATCACCTGGACCTGCATCTGGAGTTGTAGTATCTGTGAGCCACAGGGACTCAGCAATCTCACACCCACGCGATCAAGACTATTTAAGCTCATAGGGATGGATAAGGCAAATATAAGTGGAGCTGCAGCAGCGACTAGCATATGTGGTGGCTAACTTATACGCAAAAGAGAGCGAG
>NC_041391.1:357704448-357705309 GCF_002162155.2 Triticum dicoccoides | reverse complement strand
GCAACACCGCCCGAATGTGCCGACAAATCCCGATAGGAGCTGCACATATCTCTTTCTCAGGGCACGCTCGGATAGGTCAAGCTACGAGTAAAACCAAACCTCAAGTTTCCCCGAGGTGGCCCCGCAGGCTGCCTGGTTCGGACCAACACTCAGAGGAGCACTGGCCCGGGGGGGGGGGGGGGGGGGTTAAAATAAGATGACCCTCGGGCTCCGGAAACCCAAGGGAAAAAGAGGCTAGGTGGAAAATGGTAAAACCAATGTTGGGCATTGCTGGAAAAGCTTTAATCAAGGCGAACTATCAAGGGGTTCCCATTATAGCCCAACCGCGTAAGGGACGCACAATCCGGGAACATAACACCGTTATGACGGAAACTAGGGCGGCAAGAGTGGAACAAAACACTAGGCGAGAGGCCGAGCCTTCCACCCTTTACCAAGTATATAGATGCATTAAGATAACATAGCAATATAATGATATCCCAACAAGTAAATAAATGTTCCAACAAGGAACGGCTCCAATCTTCACCTGCAGCTAGCAACGCTATAAGAAGGGCTGAGCAAAGCGGTAACATAGCCAATCAACGGTTTGCTAGGACAATGGTGGGTTAGAGGTTCAACATGGCAATTGGGAGGCTGACAAGCAAATGGTAGGCATCGAAGCAGTGGCAAGCAAAAGAGCGAGCAAACTAGCATAGCAAAGATAGTAGTGATTTCGAGGGTATGATCATCTTGCCTGCACAGTTGTCAGAGTTGACTGGATCCTCACAAGCAAACTCAACGGGCTCCTCGGTAGCGAACTCGTCTCCCGGCTCTACCCAAAGACAAACAAGCAACAAGGATACAATCAACCACGGGCAAGACCAA
>NC_041391.1:357695079-357704318 GCF_002162155.2 Triticum dicoccoides | reverse complement strand
GAGAGGCCGAGCCTTCCACCCTTTACCAAGTATATAGGTGCATTAAGATAACATAGCAATATAATGATATCCCAACAAGAATATAAATGTTCCAACAAGGAACGGCTCCATCTTCACCTGCAACTAACAACGCTATAAGAAGGGCTGAGCAAAGCGGTAACATAGCCAATCAACGGTTTGCTAGGACAATGGTGGGTTAGGGGTTCAACATGGCAATTGGGAGGCTGACAAGCAAAAGGTAGGCATCGTAGCATTGGCAAAGCAAAAGAGCGAGCAAACTAGCATAGCAAAGATAGTAGTGATTTCGAGGGTATGATCATCTTGCCTGCACAGTTGTCAGAGTTGACTGGATCCTCACAAGCAAACTCAACGGGCTCCTCGGTAGCGAACTCGTCTCCCGGCTCTACCCAACAAGGCAAACAAGCAACAAGGATACAATCAACCACGGGCAAGACCAAGCAATATGATGAAATGACGATATGCTATGCGGGATGCGATGCGGGATGCAAAATGCAAGATATGACAGGAAATGCATGAACCTGGCATCAACTTGGAAAACCAAGTGTGCCACTGGATAGAGGGGATGAAATCGCTTGAAAACGATATAAAGATCATAGGAATCGGAGCTACGGTTTGGAAATGGCGAGCGTTTTAAGATATGACACCGGTCTGCGATTTACAGCAAGTAGGCATCTAAATGCAACGAAATGAACATGCTACAGCCACCAAACATTAAAACAAAATACATGGCAGTGATGTACACAAGATGGTTGACAAAACACTAGCACTGAGCCATAGGCAAATTCATCCATTAAGAGGTTCAAACAAGCATGGCTAAAACGCAAATGCAAAACAGATTTCAGACTTGGTGAAATCAACACTAGTCTGAAATTTCAGATCACGAAGCTCTATTCGGAGCAGCAAAACAACATGATAGAAACCCTGAACATGACAAGTAAGAACATGGCATGGAGCTATTCATCAAGCTTAATAAAACACCGAAAGTGACCTGGGGCCAAAAGGGTTCACAAAATACTCTACCGAGCTCACGAACATTGCTCGAACACAATCAGTTTTCAGACTTAGTGAAAACTGAGACATGCTGAAATTTAACTCACGAAGGCATGTAAACGAGCTCGATGCACTCACTACGTTGCAAGTCATGGCAAGGAAAGCATATAACCAGCAAGAAGGCACAAAGTGCTAGCTACACATGGCAAGAACGAAGGCATAGCATGCATGGAACTCTAACGGTAGCATCGGCGAAATCGCAAACAAGTTCACGATCTGCCCCGATTAACAACGAAGCAAAAGTTGAGCTCGATTGAGTCAACCTAGAGCACTCCACAAATGCCAACAAAGACATGGATGGATAGAGCATGACATAAATATCAAAACTCCCTTACTGATCATCCTCAAAAGAGGCACGGATCGCTAAGAAACAAGCTGGACATATAGCATCATGAACTAAAATATCCCAGACTTAGTGAAAATCACTAAGTCCCTGAAATCTGCAATCTCAGGTACCTCTCTTCGCAAGCTTGCACAAGACAACACACACATCCTAAAAATGCATGGGTGGCACCTCTGGAAAGAAGACAAAATGCTTCACAATACATCCGAAAGGGGCACAGGCATATCATGCACGGATTAAACATAGCAAAAATGACAAAAGTGCATGATGAACTAACGGTTCTGCAATTTAACTCACGAAGCCTCCTTCTAACAGCATTTTGGGTATCAAGATGACCTCAAATGCAAATGATGCAATGGGATGAAATGATGTACATGTCGAGGCGAAAATTTTGATATATCATACGCCTAAAACGGATCTACGGTTGCAGAGATACGAGCAGTCAAAGATAGCATAAAAATCTGGGAGTTAGGGTTTCGGGGGAGAGGGGGTCAACCTAGCCCAGATCCAGATCCAGCGCACGGATCCCGAGGCGGCGCCGGGGACACTGTTCACGCCGGAGCTCCTGTAGCTCGCCGGCGAGGGGGCCGTGGCCGTGGCGGCTGCCGGCGACGAGGAGGCGGCGAGGAGGCGGCGGAGGGGCACGGCGGCGGCCGGGCGTCGGAGGGGCACGGCGGCGGCCGGGCGTCGGTGGTGGCGGCCGCGGGCGGCGAGGAGGCCGGCGGAGGGGCGGCGAGCGGTGGCGGGGCGGCGGCCCACGGCGGCGCCGGGCGCCGGAGACGAGGAGGGAGGCGGCGCTGGCGGCGGGAGGCACCAGGCGGCGGGGCGAGGCGGCTGGGCCGCGGGGGCTTCCCGCGGGCCTGGCGGGCCGGCGGCGGCGAAGCGGTCCCCCGGGCCACGTGGCGGCGGCTGAGTGGCGGCGGGGTGGAGCGGACGCTGTCCGGCGCGGGCCGGACACGTCCGTCGGCGCGGGGAGATCTGTTTTTTTTAGGGTTTCGGGGAGAGGGAGAGATCCGAAAACGGAGGGGTGTATATATAGGCATAGAGGGAGCTAGGAGAGTCCAAATGAGGTGCGGTTTTCGCCCACACGATCGTGATCGAACGCTCTAGGACATGGAGCAGAGTTTGGTGGGTTTTGGGCCAAATTTGGGGGGTGTTGGGCTGCAACACACACGAGGCCTTTTCGGTCCCTCGGTTAACCGTTGGAGTATCAAACGAAGTCCAAATGACCCGAAACTTGACAGGCGGTCTACCGGTAGTAAACCAAGGCCGCTTGGCAAGACTCGGTCCAATCCGGAAATATTTAAACCCCACACAAGAAAGAAAGGGAGAAATGACCACCGGAGGAGAACGAAACGCCGGAATGCAAAACGGACAACGGGGAAAATGCTCGAATGCATGAGATGAACATGTATGCAAATGCAATGCACGTGGTGACATGATAAGAGATGCCCGAAAAAGAAAACAACACACGGAGACAAAGACCCAAACCTGAGAAATAAATATAACTTAGCGCCAGGGACGGCAAGAGTTGGATACAAATATGGAAAGTATATCTGGGGCGTTACAACACTCCACCACTACGAAAAGATCTCGTCCCGAGATCTAGGACTGAAAGAACTCCGGGTACTCAGAACGGAGGTGATCCTCGCGTTCCCAGGTAGCTTCACGGTCGGAATGGTGTGACCACTTGACTTTGAGAAATTTGATTGACTTGTTGCGAGTCTTGCGTTCAGTCTCTTCGAGAATAGCAACTGGGTGCTCACGATAGGAGAGATCTTCTTGGAGCTCAATGTCCTCGAAGTTGACGGTGCGGTCAGGAGTCTTGAAGCACTTTCGAAGCTGAGAGACATGGAACACATCATGAACATTTGCAAAGTTTGAAGGAAGCTCGAGTTGATAGGCGAGGTCGCCTCTCTTGCTGACAATCTTGAAAGGTCCCACGTATCTAGGGGCAAGCTTCCCTTTGATACCGAAGCGACGAGTACCTTTCATGGGAGAGACGCGGAGGTAAACATGATCTCCGATCTCGAAAACCAGATCACGATGCTTACTATCATAGTAGCTCTTCTGGCGGGACTGGGCTGCTTTGAGGTTATCACGAATGACTTTGCACATCTCTTCTGCTTCTGTGATTAAGTCATTACCCAGCAGCTGACGTTCACCGGTTTCAGACCAGTTGAGAGGGGTACGGCACTTCCTGCCATACAGAATTTCAAAGGGGGCCTTGCCCGAACTTGCTTGAAAGCTGTTGTTGTATGAGAATTCAGCATAAGGAAGACAATCCTCCCACTTGATGCCGAAGGAGATCACACAAGCCCTGAGCATATCTTCAAGAATTTGGTTGACACGCTCGACTTGACCGCTTGTTTGAGGATGGAAAGCTGTGCTGAAGCGGATGTTGGTGCCCATGGCCTTCTGAAAAGAATCCCAAAACTTGGAGGTAAAGATGCTGCCACGGTCTGAAGATATCACTTGAGGAATACCGCGCAGAGAGACAATGTGAGAGGTATAGAGTTCCGCCAATTGAGCTGCAGTGATTGACTCTTTGATAGGCAGAAAATGAGCCACTTTGGTGAGCTTGTCGATAACGACGAATATAGCATCATTGCCACGCTTGGACTTTGGAAACCCAGTCACGAAGTCCATTTCAATGTGGTCAAACTTCCATTCTGGAATGGCAAGAGGTTGGAGGAGACCAGCTGGCCTTTGGTGTTCTGCCTTCACTCTTCTACAGACATCACATTCGTTCACGAATTGAGCGATCTCGCGCTTCATTCGAGTCCACCAATAAGCTTGCTTGAGGTCCTGATACATCTTCGTACTACCAGGGTGGATGGAGAGGAGAGAGTTGTGAGCCTCGTTCATGATCACCTTACGGAGTTCACCTTTGGGCACAACAATTCGATCCTCGAAGAAGAGAGTGTCCTTGTCATCAAGTCGGTAGCACTTGTACTTGGACTGACTCTTTGCAATACCAATCTTCACCTTCTTCACCATAGCATCAAGAAGTTGGGCTTGGCGAATCTGGTCTTCTAAGGTAGGAGAGACTTGAAGGTTGGCGAGGAAACCTTGAGGAACAACTTGCAGATTAAGTTTGCGGAAAGCTTCACAAAGCTCGGGTTGATAAGGCTTGAGAATCAGACTGTTGCAATATGCTTTTCTGCTCAAAGCGTCAGCAATCACATTAGCCTTGCCTGGAGTATACTCAATACTCGGATTGTACTCTTGAATCATTTCGACCCATCGAGTCTGCCTGAGGTTGAGATTAGGCTGAGTGAAGATGTACTTGAGACTCTTGTGATCAGTGAAAATATCCACTTTCCTTCCCAATAGAAGATGTCTCCAAGTCAACAAAGCGTGCACAACTGCCGCCAACTCGAGATCATGAGTGGGGTAGTTCTTCTCATTAGGTTTCAACTGGCGAGAGGTATAAGCAACAACTTTCTTCTCTTGCATCAGTACAGCACCGAGACCTTGGAGAGAGGCATCACAAAAGACCTCGTACGGCTTGGTTTCATCAGGTGGAGTCAGAACTGGAGCAGTGACCAATTTCTCTTTCAAAGAGTTGAAAGCAATATCACACTCCGGAGACCAAACGTACTTGACGTGCTTCTGAAGAAGATTTGAGAGAGGCTTGGCGATCTTAGAAAAGTTTTCAACGAATCTTCTGCAATAGCTTGCGAGACCGAGGAAACTGCGGAGTTGCTTCACGTTCTGAGGAGGTTCCCAATTCACAATTGCAGACACCTTCTCAGGATTCACGGAAATGCCCTTGGCAGAGATGATATGACCAAGATAAAGAACTTCATCGAGCCAAAATTCACACTTGGAGAACTTGGCGTAGAACTGATGTTCTCTGAGCTTGTCAAGAACCAAACGCAAGTGCTTGGCATGATCTTCCTTGTTCTTCGAGAAAACCAGAATGTCGTCGAGATAGACCAAAATGAATTCATTGGTGTAGGGGTTGAAGATGAAGTTCATCATGCGAGAGAACGTCGGAGGAGCGTTGGCGAGGCCAAAAGACATGACGGTGTATTCATATGAACCAAAACTTGTCCTGAACACCGTCTTGGGAATATCTTGCTCACGAATACGAATCTGATGATAACCCATACGGAGATCAAGCTTGGAGAATACTTGAGCACCCTTGAGTTGTTCGAACAGCTCATTTATGTTGGGAAGTGGGTATTTGTTCTTGATGGTCTTCTTGTTTACTGGACGGTAATCAACACAAAGTCGACTCGATCCATCCTTCTTCTTCACAAAAAGAACACCACAACCCCACGGAGAAGTACTAGGCCGAATGAGACCCAATCTTTCTTGCTCATCGAGTTGTTTCTTCAACTCCTTCAACTCTTCAGGCCCGAGCTTGTAGGGACGTTTGCACACAGGTTCCGTACCGGGCTCAAGTTCAATAACAAATTCAACCGGCCGGTTTGGAGGCATCCCTGGAAGTTCTTCTGGAAAGACGTCTTGATATTCGCAAACGACAGGAATCTGCGAAATAGCATCCAATTCACCCTTCTCATTGAGAGAAAACAACCAGATGGAATTATCCCGAGCGGCAAAGACAATGACATCCTCAGACGAATGAGTCAATTGAATCTGCCTGGCTGCACAATCAAGCTGAGCTTTATGCTTAGAGAGCCAGTCCATCCCGAGAATAAGATCGATATCCGAGTTACCAAGAACCATAGGAGAAGCAAGAAACTTGAAATCGCCCATCGTGATAGCGACATCTGGCACCTCCAGACTTGCGCTCAAACGTTTGCCAGGAGAAATGATATCCATATGTTTACCCAAATGAGAAGAAACGAACTCATGCTTGGTAAAAAATGGCTTTGACATGAAACAATGCGATGCACCCGTGTCAAAAAGAACTTTTGCAGGAATATCATTAATAGGAAGGTTACCCATAATGACATCTGAAGAATCCTCAGCCTGAGCTGCATTCAGCATATTGACCTTGGCGTACTTGGGATTATGCTTGACCACAGCTGTACTTGCCGATCTGACAGGAGGAGGAGGAGGAAGACGCCTCTGGTTGGTACACTTGTTGGCATAGTGACCCTTCTGTTGGCACTTGTTGCACGTGACCTCTGAAAGCGGACGGTGATATGGAGCACTCGATCTTGGCGCTTGAGACGAGGACTTGTTCTGAAAGCCTGGGTTGGGTGGGTGGGAGAAACCACTGCCACCTTTGCTCTTCTGCTGATACGGCTGACGAAACGGAGGAGGAGGAAGCCAATACTTCTGCTGCTTGACCACTTGAGTAGAGGAAGACGGAGTAGCATCTCTGGCACGCTTCCTGGAAGCATCACATCTCATCTGAGCAGCCTCTTGCTTCAGTGCCATGTTGTAGAACTCATCGTATCTCAACGGCTCAAAGAGGACAAGAGCGAGCTAAATTTCCTCACGAAGACCACCCCTGAACTGATAGATCATGCTCTTCTCATCCGGAACATCCTGCTTGGCAAAACGGGCGAGTTTCTGGAACAACTTGTTGTAGTCATAGACAGACAAAGAGCCTTGCTTCAGATTGCGGAATTCCTGACGCTTACTCTCAACCACACTTTGAGGGATGTGATGAGCGCGGAAATCTTGACGGAAATCGTCCCAAGTGATAACACGTCCACCTCTGGAATCCTTGTACTGCTGGAACCACTCTGCAGCCTGATCTTTGAGCTGGAAAGAAGCGAACTTTACGAAATCTTCAGGCCTGACGTTGCTGCATTCAAAATGCTTGCCCAGATCCACTAGCCAATCGTCAGCGTCGGTAGCCTCAACACAACCGCTGAACGTCTTTGGGCCATTAGCAAGGAACTGGTTCAGAGTAGCAAAGTGGTGCTGATTATGGCCTTGATTCCCTTGACTGCCTTGATTGCGCTCTTGGAGGATTTGCATGATCAACTGTGTGTTTGCATTAGTAGCGGCCATCACAGCTTGCCATGCTTCCGTAGGAGGCGGAGGTGGAGGCGGATTAGGATTCGGAGTCGTGCGCGTTGGAGGAGCCATCCTGAACAGGTTGACCACCATTAGCACATAGATAGACAACAATATAGAAGCTGAATCCAACGGAATGAAAATTGCAACATATAGTCTTCACATCCGAACAAAATGAACGAATGCATTCCTCTTCAAATGGTCACATATCCATAAATTGAGAAACCACGAAGAATTAAGGAAGAAAAATAATTCAACAAGGTACGGATCAAGAACGAATAATCGGTAAGAAATCCCAATCTCAAACCAATCTCCGTGGAAGAAGAACTAGAGCTACTAGATTTCCCACCTATGAAACTCCCGAACCTTTCCGGTTATGCAATCAGGTGTTGGGGATACAGGGGAAGCACAATATCTCACCCAAACTAGCAAATCCTACATCCAGCTGTATCCATCCTTCAACACATAACCAGGAAAACTTCGGAAACCATCTATCTCAACCTTCGAAAAGCATCCGTTATACAAGTTATGGCGATACTCCCGAACTCCCGCCCCAGTACTAGGTGGCGTCGAGGTTATCTCACCAACGAACTGCATAAAAGAGATTTTCAATGTCGGCGAACATATCTCAAGTATACCAGAATTGCAACGATGAAATTGTGACGACAACACCTCGGAGCTCAACTCCCCGGGACACTGCCACAACCCCTAAAGACAGGAGGCACCAAGAACAATGTTCTCGTCACAAAACCATCGGAACAAAACCAAGATACTCGCGTGAACCTAAAAAATTTTTTTAGTGAATTTTTAGAAGAGAAGAGTCAAAACTCTACGCCAGGATGCCTTACCAGAGCGATGAGGAGACTGGGAAGTAAAAAGAATTCCTAAGCTCTCCGATATATAATTCCTAAGGACTCAAAACATTTTTCTAGACACAACTCGGCTGCTAAAAACGATCAAGCAATGGGGCTCCTAAGGTCAACCTGGCTCTGATTACCAACTTGTAACGCCCTCGATGCGGCTATAGCTCCCACGTGTCGAGGCACGACTTAGAGGCATAACCGCATTGAAAGCAATGTCGCAAGTCAGGCAATCATTACAACATCCCATGTAATACATAATAAAAGGGGGAGATAACATAGTTGGCTTACACTCGCCACGTCACATCAGAGAACATAAATAACATCCATCAAACAAACACTCATGGCCCGACTACGGCGCCAAAATAGAAAAGACCCCCAACATGCGACAAGGTCCTGAATCGATAACCCCAACTAGGACCACTACTGATCATCCGGAAAAGAAACATAGTATCGCTGAGAGTCCTCGTCGAACTCCCACTTGAGCTCGTAATCGTCAACTGGAGCGGAATCACCTGGACCTGCATCTGGAGTTGTAGTATCTGTGAGCCACAGGGACTCAGCAATCTCACACCCACACGATCAAGACTATTTAAGCTCATAGGGATGGATAAGGCAAATATAAGTGGAGCTGCAGCAGCGACTAGCATATGTGGTGGCTAACTTATACGCAAAAGAGAGCGAGAAGAGAAGGCGAAGCACGAGTGAGAAGCTAAAAGAACATCCTACGCAAGCATAACTCCAACACCGTGTCCACTTCCCGGACTCCGCCGAGAAGGGGCCATCACGGTAACACACACGGTTGATTTATTTTAATTAAGTTTAGTTCAAGTCATCTACAACCGGACGTTAACAAATTCCCATCCGCCCATAACCGCGGGCACGGCTTTCGAAAGATCAATCCCTGCAGGGGGGTCCCAACTTAGCCCATAACAAGCTCTCACGGTCAACGAAGGAATAGACCTCCACCCAAGACACACCGATCAGACTCGGTATCTCGGTACAACAAGATGATTCGA
>NC_041391.1:357692818-357694899 GCF_002162155.2 Triticum dicoccoides | reverse complement strand
TTAAAATAAGATGACCCTCGGGCTCCGGAAACCCAAGGGAAAAAGAGGCTAGGTGGCAAATGGTAAAACCAATGTTGGGCATTGCTGGAAAAGCTTTAATCAAGGCGAACTATCAAGGGGTTCCCATTATAGCCCAACCGCGTAAGGGACGCACAATCCGGGAACATAACACCGATATGACGGAAAATAGGGCGGCAAGAGTGGAACAAATCACTAGGAGAGAGGCCGAGCCTTCCACCCTTTACCAAGTATATAGGTGCATTAAGATAACATAGCAATATAATGATATCCCAACAAGAATATAAATGTTCCAACAAGGAACGGCTCCATCTTCACCTGCAACTAACAACGCTATAAGAAGGGCTGAGCAAAGCGGTAACATAGCCAATCAACGGTTTGCTAGGACAATGGTGGGTTAGGGGTTCAACATGGCAATTGGGAGCCTGACAAGCAAAAGGTAGGCATCGTAGCATTGGCAAAGCAAAAGAGCGAGCAAACTAGCATAGCAAAGATAGTAGTGATTTCGAGGGTATGATCATCTTGCCTGCACAGTTGTCAGAGTTGACTGGATCCTCACAAGCAAACTCAACGGGCTCCTCGGTAGCGAACTCGTCTCCCGGCTCTACCCAACAAGACAAACAAGCAACAAGGATACAATCAACCACGGGCAAGACCAAGCAATATGATGAAATGACGATATGTTATGCGGGATGCGATGCGGGATGCAAAATGCAAGATATGACAGGAAATGCATGAACCTGGCATCAACTTGGAAAACCAAGTGTGCCACTGGATATAGGGGATGAAATCGCTTGAAAACGATATAAAGATCATAGGAATCGGAGCTACGGTTTGGAAATGGCGAGCGTTTTAAGATATGACACCGGTCTGCGATTTACAGCAAGTAGGCATCTAAATGCAACGAAATGAACATGCTACAGCCACCAAACATGAAAACAAAATACATGGCAGTGATGTACACAAGATGGTTGACAAAACACTAGCACTGAGCCATAGGCAAATTCATCCATTAAGAGGTTCAAACAAGCATGGCTAAAACGCAAATGCAAAACAGATTTCAGACTTAGTGAAATCAACACTAGTCTGAAATTTCAGATCACGAAGCTCTATTCGGAGCAGCAAAACAACATGATAGAAACCCTGAACATGACAAGTAAGAACATGGCATGGAGCTATTCATCAAGCTTAATAAAACACCCAAAGTGACCTGGGGCCAAAAGGGTTCACAAAATACTCTACCGAGCTCACGAACATTGCTCGAACACAATCAGTTTTCAGACTTAGTGAAAACTGAGACATGCTGAAATTTAACTCACGAAGGCATGTAAACGGGCTCGATGCACTCACTACGGTGCAAGTCATGGCAAGGAAAGCATATAACCAGCAAGAAGGCACAAAGTGCTAGCTACATATGGCAAGAACGAAGGCATAGCATGCATGGAACTCTAACGGTAGCATCGGCGAAATCGCAAACAAGTTGACGATCTGCCCCGATTAACAACGAAGCAAAAGTTGAGCTCGATTGAGTCAACCTAAAGCACTCCACAAATGCCAACAAAGACATGGATGGATAGAGCATGACATAAATATCAAAACTCCCTTACTGATCAACCTCAAAAGAGGCACGGATCGCTAAGAAACAAGCTGGACATATAGCATCATGAACTAAAATATCCCAGACTTAGTGAAAATCACTAAGTCCCTGAAATCTGCAATCTCAGGTACCTCTCTTCGCAAGCTTGCACAAGACAACACACACATCCTAAAAATGCATGGGTGGCACCTCTGGAAAGAAGACAAAATGCTTCACAATACATCCCAAAGGGGCACAGGCATATCATGCACGGATTAAACATAGCAAAAATGACAAAAGTGCATGATGAACTAACGGTTCTGCAATTTAACTCACGAAGCCTCCTTCTAACAGCATTTTGGGTATCAAGATGACCTCAAATGCAAATGATGCAATGGGATGAAATGATGTACATGTCGAGACGAAGATTTTGATATATCATACGCCTAAAACGGATCTACGGTTGCGGAGATACGAGCAGTCAAAG
>NC_041391.1:357682809-357691969 GCF_002162155.2 Triticum dicoccoides | reverse complement strand
GGGGAGAGGGAGAGATCCGAAAACGGAGGGGTGTATATATAGGCATAGAGGGAGCTAGGAGAGTCCAAATGAGGTGCGGTTTTTGCCCACACGATCGTGATCGAACGCTCTAGGACATGGAGCAGAGTTTGGTGGGTTTTGGGCCAAATTTGGGGGGTGTTGGGCTGCAATACACACGAGGCCTTTTCGGTCCCTCGGTTAACCGTTGGAGTATCAAACGAAGTCCAAATGACCCGAAACTTGACAGGCGGTCTACCGGTAGTAAACCAAGGCCGCTTGGCAAGACTCGGTCCAATCCGGAAATGTTTAAACCCCACACAAGAAAGAAAGGTAGAAATGACCACCGGAGGAGAACGAAACGCCGGAATGCAAAACGGACAACGGGGAAAATGCTCGAATGCATGAGATGAACATGTATGCAAATGCAATGCACGTGGTGACATGATAAGAGATGCCCGAAAAAGAAAACAACACATGGAGACAAAGACCCAAACCTGAGAAATAAATATAACTTAGCGCCAGGGACGGCAAGAGTTGGATACAAATATGGAAAGTATATCTGGGGCGTTACACTGGGGTTGGGGCCGCACTACTACGCGTGCTCGGAACGTGCCAGGTGGTCTTGCTGTAGGTTACTCCGGGCGCGCTTAGCTATGTCCGGCCGCTTAACGGCCGGACTCGAGAATTGCCTTAATAGGCTGCATTGCACTTCTGCGCCAAGAGCGGTTGTATGTTCCTCCGTTCGGAGAGAACGTTCAGTGTTTCCGTTGACCGTGATGACTCCTCGAGGGCCTGGCATCTTAAGCTTGAGGTATGCGTAGTGCGGCACCGCGTTGAACTTTGCAAACGCGGTACGTCTGAGCAAGGCATGATAGCCGCTGCGGAACGGGACTATGTCGAAGATTAACTCCTCGCTTCGGAAGTTATCCGGGGATCCGATGACCACTTCTAGTGTAACTGAGCCTGTACAATTGGCTTCCACACCTGGTATGACGCCTTTAAAGGTCGTCTTGGTAGGTTTAATCCTTTAGGGGTCTATGCCCATTTTGCGCACTGTATCCTGATATAGCAGGTTCAAGCTGCTGCCGCCGTCCATCAGGACTCTGGTGAGGTGAAACCCATCAACGATTGGGTCTAAGACCAATGCGGCAAATCCACCGTGGCGGATGCTGGTGGGGTGGTCCCTTTGGTCAAAAGTGATCGGGCAAGAGGACCATGGATTGAACTTCGGGGCGATTGGCTCCATCGCGTATACATCCCTGAGTGCACGCTTCCGCTCCCTTTTGGGTATGTGCGTTGCGTATATCATGTTCACCGTCCGCACCTATGGGGGGAAACCCTTCTGTCCTCTATTGTTCGGTGGTCGGGTCTCTTCCTCGTCATCGCTATGCAGCCCCTTGTCACTGTTTTCGGCAATTAACTTGCCTGCCTGCTTGAATACCCAACAGTCCCTATTGGTGTGGTTAGCTGGCTTTTCGGGGGTGCCGTGTATCTGGCACAAGCGGTCGAGTATTCGGTCCAAATTGAACGGACCCGGAGCAGTTTTTTTGAATGGCTTTTTCCACTGACCGGGTTTAGAGCCTCTGAATCCGGCATTGACTGCTGTATCCTCACTATTGTCGCCGTTGATGCGGCGCTTGTTTTTGTTACGACGCGACCTGCCATTTCGGTCCTTGAAATCCGGACTGCCAGAATGTTTGCTAAGGTTGTTGCTGCGTGCTAGCCAGCTATCCTCACCCGCGCAGAAGCGGGTCATGAGTGATGTGAGGGCTGCCATGAATTTCGGCTTTTCCTGTCCCAGGTGCCGGGCAAGCCACTCGTCGCGGATGTTATGTTTGAAGGCCGCGAGGGCCTCCGCATCCGGAGAGTTGATGATTTGGTTTTTCTTGGTTAAGAACCGTGTCCAGAATTGTGTGGCCGATTCGTCTTGCTGCTGAATTATGTGGCTTAGGTCATCAGCGTCTGGTGGTCGCACATACGTGCCTTGGAAGTTATCGAGGAATGCGGCTTCCAAGTCTTCCCAACTCCCAATTGACTCTGCTGGCAAGCTGTTAAGCCAATGTCGGGCTGGTCCTTTAAGCTTGAGGGGGAGATATTTGATGGCGTGAAGATCGTCACCATGGGCCATGTGGATGTGAAGAAGATAGTCTTCGATCCAAACCGCGGGGTCTGTTGTGCCATCGTAAGATTCGATATTCACGGGTTTAAACCCTTCGGGGATTTGATGATCCATTACTTCATCTGTGAAGCATAGTGGGTGTGCGGCGCCTCTGTACTGGGCGATATCACGATGGAGCTCAAAAGAGCTTTGTCTGTTTTGTTCGGCCCGGCCGGACTTACTGTGTCCGGCGCGACGGCTGTCGTCACGTGCCGTGGGGCGCCCACGCGATCCATAGATCGATCTTGATTGTCTTGCCTTATCCTCCAATATATCTCGCAAGTCTGGAGCGTTCCCTTGTGGCCTTGTGCTTTTCGAGCGATGCCGGGGTATGGGTCTAGTGAAGGGCCTAGAGGCTTCTCTGTCGCGACCACAGGGTGGTCGGTCAGCCGTATTATCTCCTGGTGATGCGGGTTCATACGCTTCCTCCTCTAATCGGGGGAGCAGCTTGCGTTTAGGGTAGCTTTTGGAGGGGCGTTCAAGCTCATGCTCTTCGGCCGCGAGGACTTCAGTCCATCTGTCGTCTAACAGATCTTGATCAGCTCTAAGCTGTTGCTGCTTTTTCTTGAGGCTCTTTGCCGTGGCCATAAGCCTGCGTTTAAAATGCTCTTGTTCGACGGGATCCTCAGGCACGACGAAGTCATCGTCGTCGAGGCTTGCTTCGTCTCCAGAGGGAGGCATATAATCCTCTACCTCTTCTTCTGCCGCTCTCTCATGAGGGCTGGCGTCTCCATCCTCCTGCGCTGGGTCTTGCTAGAGTTGGTTATCTTCGGCACTGTCTGGTGTATTATTATCTCCGGTGCCGGAATCTTCATTCTTGCTGTGGCGGGATTTAGAGCGGCGCCGCTGACGCCGGCGCTTGGGCTGTTTCTTGGAGGGGTCATCCTCCTCTGTTCCTTCGCCATTCCCATCCTTTGGGATATCCACCATGTATATGTCATATGATGAGGTGGCTTTCCAGTGCCCGGACGGTGCTGGTTCTTGGTCGTCTCCGGCATCATCGTCCATACCGTCGATGTCTTTGGAGTCGTAGTCTAGCATGTCAGTTAGATCGTCGACAACGGGTACCAAGTGGGTGGTGGGTGGGCTTTGAATTTCTTCGTCATCCGCATCCCAACCGTCCTGACCGCAGTCCGGCCAGGGCTCTCCTGATAACGAGAGATATTTTAGCGAACTCAAGTTGTCGCCAAAAGGTGAGTGTTGAAAGATGTCCGCTGCGGTGAACTCCATGATCGGCGCCCAATCGGATTCGATCGGAGAGGGAGCGGGAGGTTCGGAGTCCGGCAAGGAGTCCGGCACATCGGAGACACGAGCTTCATGAGGGACAAGGTCATTGTTCGGCTCTATCACTGTAGAGGTTGCAGCTCCCGAGGCGGTGTCTAGCCATCCGTCCTCGATCTGCGCAGCCGGCTCCGAATTGAAGATCGGAGCGGGTTCGAGTGCGGCCTCCAGGGTACTGTCCGACTGCAGAGCTAAACCATGCTTGTTGTGACACTACAGCACGCTCGGCTGTGGCTCGAATCCATCGAGGATCAAGTCCCCGCGGATGTCAGCCGTGAAGTTCAGACTTCCAAATCTGACCTGACGGCCAGGGGCGTAGCTTTCGATCTGCTCCAGATGGCCGAATACGAAGATCTGTCCGGGGAGAAAGGTCTCACCCTGGACTGCGTCGTTGATGATGGTCGAAGAAGCCATCGAGCCTATCGGTGACGACACAGAGGAACTCTCAATGAAAGCACCAATGTCGGTGTCAAAACCGGTGGATCTCGGGTAGGGGGTCCCGAACTGTGCGTCTAGGCGGATGGTAACAGGAGACAAGGGACACGATGTTTTACCCAGGTTCGGGCCCTCTTGATGGAGGTAAAACCCTACGTCCTACTTGATTAATATTGATGATGTGTGTTATAAGAGTGGAACTACCACGAGATCAAGGAGGCTAAACCCTAGAAGCTAGCCTATGGTATGATTGTTGTTCGTCCTACGGACTAAAGCCATCCGGTTTATATAGACACCGGAGAGGGCTAGGGTTACACAGAGTCGGTTACAATGGTAGGAAATCTACATATCCGTATCGCCAAGCTTGCCTTCCACGCCAAGGAAAGTCCCATCCGGACACGGGACGAAGTCTTCAATCTTGTATCTTCATAGTCTTGGAGTCCGGCTGATGATGATAGTTTGGCTATCCGGACACCCCCGAGTCCGTCTCTGCAACAACGACTCTCCCGTCACTAGTAATGCGGGCTCCAAGCTAGTATCGACCTAGGTAATCAATAATGCCCTTTCCCATATAAGGGTAGAGTGGTCGCGCATGTTTGGTTGGGACGGTCGACAAATCTTAAATCTAATCCGTCTCTGCAAACAACACCTTTATCGAGCCTCGGTACACTACTTCTCCACCAAGTAGTGACCTAGTTCATCATCATCTCCCAGGGGCAATAGTGGCACCAACTAGGCTATTTGCAAGTATGTCAAACCACACTTGTTTCTTTCCATGCATAACCCTGACCCACTTTGCGTAGCCATTTACTATAGCATATTTCTCCAACCCACCAACACAACTCTAAGCAAGGGTAGAGTCATGAACAATGCAAGTATCAATAGAGTATGCAACGGAGGCAAGCCTAGCAAGGTTAACATTCAAGGTATATCATGCACTCAGTGAAGCAACGAAAATGCTATCATGATGTAAAATGGTTCATCACGGTCAAAGGGCTGCTTGCCTGTTTTAACAAAGTCTCCGAGGTCTTCAATATCTCTGGTCCAACTCCGAGCATTTCGTCTACTTTGTCAACTATCGTCGAAAGCAACCATAATAAACAACACAATAAGGTAGAAAATAAAAGTGCTCTAAAAAATATCAATTTGACTTTTCTAGGACATCTCTGGTTATATGAAAAATAACCAGAGTGGTTTCATTGGAATTGGGTCAGTGGATATTTCTAAACATTTCGATATGATGGAATCAAGGGATTTACGGATTTGCAAGAAGTGTACAGAAATGTATTTTTGAAAAATGAGAAAAGGCACCCATTTAACAAAGGATGATTTTAGAATCATCTATGATTTGGTTTCACTGGAGTTGGAGTTTAAATGAATATACTATGGATTTGCAAAGTTGACAAACATGAAGAAATGGCTCATTATTTTGTGGGGTACAGAAAGTATTAAGAAAAATGTTCATACACTAAGTTATGAACTTAGAAGCATCTAGGAATTTGAATCCTGGCATTTGGATCAATTTTGAGCTCTATGTGATTTTCTAAAGTTCATCACAGAAATAGGAAAATAGGGTTTTACGAAATATGTGTGAAGAAAAGTTTCCTGGAAAAATGTGCAAACAACACCATGTGATAGATCATGAATTTATGAACTACTAGAAATTTAAATCATCCAATTTGGAGATAATATGAATATCTGGGAGATTTTATAAACTTCTGGAAAAAAAGAAAAGGACAGAGGAAGTGGGGTTATACCTATACTGCGCACCGAGCGCAGCATAGCGCCACAGCGCATTGGGCCGAACCAGCAGCATGGCCACGCGGCTAAGGAGGGCGACGCCAAAGGCGGACTAGTGGAGTACGCTTCTCTGCGGGGGAGACGGTTAACCCGGATCCCGCCTCCACTTAAACACCGGGGCCCGCCGGCTGAGTCGCTGACCCGCGGGGCCCACCCGCAGGGTCTTCTCCTTCCTCCGGCGCCCGCGACAGAGGGGATCGAGGTCACGGTTGAGCGCCGGCCGGCGCTTGCCCCCGGCGGCACAGGCCACCCCCGGCCAAGCTCCGGCCAACGGAGGGGTCGCCGGGGAGAGGCGCGTCAGGGGGAGCCCTCGGAGACGGCAGGGGATGGCCGGAGTGCATCCGGCGATGGTCATGGTGGACGGCCCCATCCGGCATTAGCGGCACCGGCACCACGAGGCACGGGACGAGGCGAAGAAGATCGCGGGAGCTCTGTATCCTAGCAGAGGCTCTTTTGGAGGTCGAAGGAGAGGGGGAGGGGCTCTGGTTCGCCGGATCAATGTGGAGGCTGATGGCGAACATGGTGGCCATGGAGAGGGCAAGATAGCACGAGGGGGAGTGAGGGGGTGTCTGAGAGGTGCACGGGAGAGAGGTGGTTCGAACCAAGGTGAGATAAAGAGTCGGGGTGGCTTAAACGGGCGTGGCCGCGGAGCACCGTGGGCAGCGTCCATGGACGCGCTCGGGTGAGGTCGTGGAGGGGAGAGGAGAGAGGTTTAGGAGGGGGTCGGCAGCTTGCCGTGTCTCAGACGCCGAGGCGGCCTCGTGAGACACGCTGGGGAGGCCCGAGGTGGCCGGAGGCGGCTGGCAGGGGCAGCTACAGTGCGGGAGCGTACTGTAGCGCGCTCCAGAGCGCCCAAATGTCCGGCATGGCCATTTTAAAAGGTCAGGGGCATGTCCACTTGTGTCCTGGAGCTTCCTTGGATGCTCTAGAGTGGTCAGGAGCTAGGTGGGGCGCTTCATATAGAAATGAGAGAGAGAGGGGGAGTTGCCATGGATAAACTGAGAGAGAAAGAGATGGGTTTTACCCCCAAATAATTGAGCTGTTGAAGGAGGAGAGTTACTGGAGGTAGGAGGTGACCTGGGGCGGCTGTGGTAAAAACATAGGGTCATGGAGATTAGTGGAAGTGGTCAAAATGGAATTTTGGTAAAGTGGCAGAAGGTGTTTGATGCTTGTTTGGCTAAGCAAATGAACTCCATTTGGCATGAGACTCCACAGGGTGAAATGGCACATATAATTAGGGTCTTCCACCAATTTGGAGCTTATTTGGGCAAAGTTGTCAATGCAACTTTTGTAAACCCTAGAAATTAGCAGAAATGAACTTGTGTAGATCTAGTTGAGCAAATCACTTCCCCTTGATGCACTACTCAGTTTAGTGGCCTCATTTGATCTCACAAAAGTTGGGGTCAAGGAGAGAAAGTTGGTAGTACAAAGTTGTTCAAATTTAATTCTGGTCAGAGAGGGTTTGGGGGCATTTTTGTGAACCAAAATGACCTTGATTGACATGAGGATTTGCAAGGTGATCACAATATGCATTTGTTACTTGCCGGATTTTCCTTGGATTTTTATGAAAATATTTCTTGTAGAAATATTTCAAATCCTTGAAATGGGCAGAAATGGTTTTGGGAGGTTTTGTCCAATATTTTTAACATCACCATGTGTTGAAACTCTTATATATGGGAAATATATGCCCACTGAGTTTCCCTGATTTTTGTCAAATATTTTTAAAACAATAAAAATAATTTTTTCCATATTAAAGACCATTTCTGGCCTTAAGAAAAAGCTTTTAAATAAAATAGGAAAATAACTTTTAAAATTATATATTTGTGGTTTATAGGAATCCTATATCTAATGGGTTTCAATTATACTCTTTGAAATATTTTTCATACCCCAAATCAAGTTCTTGAAGTGCAAACCTCAATTCAGGGGTTTTCGGAAAATCGATTTTTGAAAATACTTTTTGGCCAAATTATTTTTGTAAGAAAATATTATATTTCTCTATACACATGGCATGATCATTGGGCAGAAGCTTGGGGCAAGGAGATGAGGTGTAGAAGGTGGAGTTGTGTTGACTTTAAAGAGCACTTGAAAAACACAGAGAGAAAACCAACTCCAAATAAAAAGTCAAATAATGCAAAAGTTTTTGTCAAACCACATTTTATCATGATTTATCATCTTAAGTGTTGTGCCATGAAAATTAGGGTGTCACATATAGACACCGGAGGGGGCTAGGGTGACATGGAGTCAGCTACAGAGAAGGAAATCTAAATATCTGAATTACCAAGCTTGCCTTCCACGCAAAGGAGAGTCCCATTCGGACATGGGACGAAGTCTTCAATCATGTATCTTAATAGTCCAACAGTCCTGCACAAGTACATACTCTGGCTGTCCGAGGACCCCCTTATCCAGGACTCCCTCGGTTGCCCCTAAACTAGGCTTCAATGACGATAAGTCTGGCGCAAAGATTGTCTTCGGAATTGCAAGGTGGGTTCTTCTCCAAAATCCCTGAGTACCCGTTGTAACGAGTTGTGTCCGGCTTCCCATTATTGTTGCACTCCTTGGCTTCTGTACCTTAATAATGGCAGTCTCCACGTGTTGAGCGAATGCGAGAAGTCGGGGCATTTTTACACTTGCCATCCTAAGCATGTAAATAAATTGTCTATTAAAGAGACGGGGATCCTCAGATCCAGACCACACAGTCTTTCCCAAGCGAGGATTCATCAGAGCGCTCCCGAGAAAACCATCCCATCATGGACGGCCGCCGCAGCTCCTCCTCTCGCTCCCACAGTGTCAGGCCGGGTGATTGGAAGAAGTGTACCGTATCTCACGGCCAGTTGGTGGAGTTGCAGACCCAGAGGATCCTCCCGCCTGCATATCTTGTCCCCGTCCAAGCCGGATTAGCCACTTATGATGGCGGGGAGTAAGCAGAGAGTTTTCCCAACCCATCCAGGGGGGAGCGAGTATGCCTTGTCCCTTACTTGCTGAGAGGCCTCAGATTTCCAATCCATCCGTTCCACCGCGGGCTCCTAGAGTATTACGGCCTCCAGCTGCATAACTTCACTCCTGCCTCCATACTGCACATCGTAGGTTATGTCGCCCTTTGCGAGATATTTCTAGGTTGCGAAGCTCATTTCGAGCTATGGAAGAGGTTGTTCTGCCTAGTCCCCCGCAATCAAGAGGGATCAATATATCAAGTGGGCGGAGCCGAAATATGGCGCATCGCCGGGACCGGATACCTGTCCGGCACTCTGAAGAAGACATCCGGATACTGGCCTTCGAAGTGGTTTTATATAGAGGACGTCCCCCTTCCAAACCCTATCCGGATAGGCCATCCTAAGTTTGCCAATGTCCCAATGAAGAAACGCCGCATCTGGCATTCCCGGAGCCCCCAGGAGGAAGATAACAGAGAGGTCCTTTATCTGATGGGCATGATAAAAACGCTGGCCAAATCAGGATTGACAATAATCGAGGTCACATCAATATGCATAA
>NC_041391.1:357537916-357682576 GCF_002162155.2 Triticum dicoccoides | reverse complement strand
CTCCGCCACCGCTCTGGCAGAAATATTGTGTGATTTGTATAAAGGAGAAGAAGAGGAGTTCATCCGCATTAAGCCACAGGATGGATTTTCCATGTACAACCCTCCTAGCTGGGTGAGCTGCTATCCTTTACTCAACTTTGTTCGTTCCCGCATTCTTTCATCACAAATATTTACCTTGCTAATTCATAGCAGGAACTGAGAAAAGCTGTGAGGGAGGTCCACAGCCCGTCTCCACAGCCAGAGGACCCCAACCGGGCCCTCGACCCCGGACTTGAGGAAGATCCAGACATATTTGTGGAGCTCGTCGACATGACGTTTTACCAGGCAAGCTGTGACGGTGCCTTAGTGGCTATCATAGCCGACTATCCTGGCCTACTCCCTGCATCATACGTAAGTAAAACCGGAGTCCTAACTTCCGAGAAGGATCCCTTCCTTACGCCTTACCCACCACACATATATTGCGCTTTATAGGGAAGGCCATTGGGGCGTTGTGCGAAACCCGCGGTGACTCGCCAACAAGGGGCACTGAAGCCGGGTAGCCTTAAAAGGAAGGCGGTCAGGACCGACACACCGTCGTAGAGGTATGATTAAAACCTGCTCCGTGATTATCGTCTTTAAAATATAACAATGTCCATTGTCCCCTGGCAGAAAAAGCATTCGCCCGACTGTGTCTGGAGATCCTGCCGGCCATGCCTCCACCAGCCGGACTCCAGTGCCCGACTGAAGGGCGGAGGCTAACATGGGGAACAACACCGGACGGTCCTCCTACAAAGGATGCGGATAGAATATCAACTACAAATTCCGAAGTGGAGAGCGCTATGAATCATAGGCGTCGACGGGCCGTACTCCGCGACCCTAATTTCTACTAAGAGGCGTTCAATGCCTTCAACTCGAGAGATTTGTACATCCGAGCTGCTCAAGGTGGGCTTGCTAGAGCCACATACCAATATCTAAAGGATATACGGGTAAGAAAATCTGATAATTATGTATATCAGTAGCCCTGAGACTTGAAACAGTTGGCACAACTGATTTAAGGATCATTGTATGCATAGGTTCTTATAGAGAAGAATACCCAATTGTCTCAAGAGTTGGAGGAGTGCAAAGCCCAGCTACAGGCCGTAGTTTCCAGAATAGAGGAATCCAAGAAGGCCTCGTCTGGTAATACTTGTCTTGATCAAAAAGAATGTAATTATGCTATACCAGTTAGTATTCGGCATGTTCGCAAATCTAAAAATAGATTTTGCAGACAATCCCAGGATGAGCATCATTCTCAACGGCAGCTAGAGGCTAGCGAGCGCGTGCTTACATGGGTTAGGTGAGAGAGAAAACGATCTCCAGGATGCCAATACCCGGTGGGCGTTGAATTGGAAGATGTTCGGGCCCAGCTTTCTGACTCTGTGAAGGAGAACAAGAGCCCAGCGGCCGGACTTGGCATAGCGGCCCAGCCAAAGGGAAAGTGCGGAGCGCCACTGGCCCCAACAGCTTGCGGCCTTGGTCGCCGTGTGGTGGTTGATTGGATGTGGGCATCTCCGCTTCCCCATGCTGCCTCGGCAACTACCCAATTTGACGAGTCCCTGCTGCATGCAAAAAGAGTCATGATTACCTACGATCGTGGAGGCTGACGGTTGGCCTCCTCCGGACTAAAGTGCGGAGAGGCGCGAGCCCCCGCTGTCGATCTCTTCTCGCTCCGCTCGCTTCTTGTTACTTGCTCCTCCTCTGCTCTCGACGCCAATGGCACCGATCCGCTGGTTCTCAGCCGAGGAGAAAGGAAAGGCCCCCCGGGAGGGGCCCGACCCGCTCCCGCCGAAGAAGCGGCCTGTCCCCGGCCACTGTGACGAGGTTGCACGGCCGGAGATGTCGAGGCCTTGGTATGAGCGGCCACCTCCTGGGTTTCCGCTACCTCTGTACGCCCAGGCTGTGGGCCCTACAGAAGAAGACGTCGAGCGGCGACGCGTCGCCGGCGACGCCGATGAGTCATGGCGGTGCGCGCCGTTGCTCCTGGAGTCCCTTGTTTTGGACTCTAACTTGTATGATCTGAATGGAACTAACCCGGACTGACGCTGTTTTCAGAAGAATTGCCATGGTGTTGTTTTATGTACAGAAACAAAAGTTCTCGGAATGACCTGAAACTCCACGGAATATGTTAGAATAAATAATACAAAATCCTCGCCAAAGATGAAGGCCAGGGGGCCCACACCCTGTTCACGAGGGTGGGGGGCGCGCCCCTCCCACCTGGTGCGCCCCCTACTCGTGGGCCCCCTGGTGGCCCTCCGACGCCAACTCCAACTCCATATATTGGCATTCGGGGAGAAAAAATCAAAGAGAAAGTTTCATCGAGTTTTACGATACGGAGCCGCCGCCAAGCCCTAATCTCTCTCGGGAAGGCTGATCTGGAGTTTGTTCGGGGCTCCGGAGAGGGGGATTCATCATCGTCGTCATCATCAACCATCCTCCATCACCAATTTCATGATGCTCACCGCCGTGCGTGACTAACTGCATCATAGGCTTGCTGGACGGTGATGGGTTGGATGAGATTTATCATGTAATCGAGTTAGTTTTGTTAGGGTTTGATCCCTAGTATCCATTATGTTCTGAGATTGATGTTGCTATGACTTTGCTATGCTTAATGCTTGTCACTAGGGCCCGAGTGCCATGATTTCATATCTGAACCTATTATGTTTTCATGAATATATGTGTGTTCTAGATCCTATCTTGCAAGTCTATAGTCAGCTACTATGTGTTATGATCCGGCAACCCCGAAGTGACAATAATCGGGACCACTCCCGGTGATGACCATAGTTTGAGGAGTTCATGTATTCACTATGTGCTAATGCTTTGTTCCGGTTCTCTATTAAAAGGAGGCCTTAATATCCCTTAGTTTCCAATAGGACCCCGTTGCCACGGGAGGGTAGGACAAAAGATGTCATGCAAGTTCTTTTCCATAAGCACGTAGGACTATATACGGAATACATGCCTACATTACATTGATGAATTGGAGCTAGTTCTGTGTCACCCTATGTTATGACTGTTACATGACGAACCACATCCGGCATAATTATCCATCGCTAATCCGGTGCCTACGAGTTTTCCATATACTGGTTTATGCTTATTTACTTTTCCGTTGCTACTGTTACAATCACTACAAAATACCAAAAACATTACTTTTGCTGTCTTTACTTTTGGTACCGTTACCACCGCTATCATATTACTTTGTTACTAAACACTTTTTTGCAGATATTAAGTTTCCATGTGTGGCTGAATTGACAACTCAGCCGCTAATACTTGAGAATATTCTTTGGCTCCCCTTGTGTCAAATCAACAAATTTGGGTTGAATACTCTACCCTCGAAAACTGTTGCGATCCCCTATACTTGTGGGTTATCAAGACCTTTTTCTGGCGCCATTGCCGGGGAGCATAGCTCTATTCCTTGAGTCACTTCGGATTTATATCTGCTGGACACTATGAAGAATTTGAAAGATGATCGAACTACTATTTTGCCCTCAACTACGAGGGGAGGTAAGGGATTGCCATCTAGCCTTGCACTAGATTCTCCTTCTGTTATGAGTAAGTTTGCGACACCTAAACCTACTACTGCTATTGATTCTGATATGTCGCATGTTATTGATGATGCCACTTCTACTATGCATGATACTTATGATGAAACTACTTCTATGCTTGATACTACTGTGCCACTTGGTGAATATCTTGATGAGCAAATTGCTAGGTCTAGAGAAAGAGAAATTATTGAACCTGAACATGATGATGTGAGTGATGATGAACCTATGCCTTCTATTCCCGAGGGTTATCTTTTTAATGCTGAATCTTTTGAAGCTGTTGTTGCTTGCCATGATAGTCTTGAACGTAAGAGCTTGCTAATTAATTGGAGGAAAGAATCTTTTATAGGTAGGATGAGACCCGACCCTGCTTTTGCTACTTCACCTATCTGTGTTCCTGATCATGATTATTATGATATTTCTGTCGATCCAGATATAATTACTTTGGTTGAATCTGATCCTTTTTATGGCTATGAATCTGAAACTGTTGTTGCACATCTTCGTAAGTTAGATGATATAGCTGCCCTGTTTACTAATAATCTAAGATCACGCCACCTTTATTTACTTAAAATATTTCCGTTCTCATTAAAGGGTGATGCTAAGAAATGGTTTAATTCTCTTGATCCTGGTTGTGTGCGAAGTCCCCAGGATATGATTTATTACTTCTCTGCTAAATATTTCCCTCCTCATAAGAAACAAGCTGCTTCGAGGGAAATATACAATTTTGTGCAAATAGAAGAAGAGAGTCTCCCACATGCTTGGGGGAGGCTTCTCAAGTTACTTAATGCTTTGCCTGATCATCCTCTTAAGAAACCTGAAATATTTGATATCTTTTATAATGGACTAACTGATGCTTCCAGGGATTACCTGGATAGTTGTGCTGGTTCTCTTTTCAGGGAAAGAACACCGGATGATGCTGAACTTCTATTGAATAATATGTTGGCTAATGAAAACAATTGGGCACCTCCCGAGCTACCTCCTGAGCCTATTACTGAGCCTATTCCTAAACCAACTCCGAAGAAGAGAGGTGTTCTATTTCTCAGTCCCGAAGATATGCAAGAGGCAAAGAAATCTATGAAAGAAAAAGGTATTAAAGCTGAAGATGTTAAGAATTTACCTCCTATTGAAGAAATACATGGTCTTAATTTACCGCCTGTTGAAGAAGTATATGATCTCAATTACTTATCTAATGAAGAACCTCCCGATATCCCGACACATGTAGTAAAGGTAAATTCTCTCTATAGATATGATAAAGCTGAAGTCCCTCCTACTAAAATTGCTAGTCAGTGCTTGGATGAGTTTGATGACTTTATGTTTAAACAAGATGACTTTAATGCTTATTTTGGTAGACAATTGAAACAGAATGCCTTTATGATTAAACGCTTGAGTGATTATATGGCTGGTATTAGAGGTGAACTTAAACTTGTTAGCAAACATGCTTCTATGGTTACCACTCAAGTAGAACATGTACTTAAAGCTCAAAAAGAAGTGCTTGATGAAATGAATAGTAAGAAAAATGATTATGCTGTTAGTGTGGCTACTAGAACTGGTAGAATGACTCAGGAACCTTTGTATCCTGAAGGCCACCCTAAGAGAATCCAGCAAGATTCTCAGAGAAATAATATTGATATGCCTAGTTCTTCTAAGAGGAAGAAAAAGAAAAATGATAGGACTGTGCAAACTTCTAGTGAACCTATTGCTGAACCACCTGAGAATCCGAATGATATCTCTATTTCTGATGCTGAAACACAATCAGGTGATGAACATGAACCTAGTGATAATGTTAACGATAATGTTCATGTTGATGCTCAACCTAGTAATGATAATGATGTAGAAGTTGAACCTACTATTGATCTTGATAACCCACAATCAAAGAATCAACGTTATGATAAAATAGACTTCGTTGCTAGGAAACATGGTAAAGAAAGGGAACCATGGTTTCAGAAACCCATGCCTTTCCTCCTAAACCATCCAAGAAAAAGGATGATCAGGATATTGAGCGCTTTGCTGAAATGATTAGACCCATCTTTTTGCGTATGCGATTAACTGATGTGCTCAAAACAAATCCTTATGCTAAGTATATGAAGGATATCATTACTAATAAAAGAAAGATACCTGAAGCTGAAATTTCCACCATCCTTGCTAATTATACTTTTAAGGGTGGAATACCAAAGAAACTTGGAGATCCCGGAGTGCCTACTATACCATGCTCCATTAAAAGAAGTTATGTTAAAACTCTTTATGTGATCTTGGAGCCGGTGTCAGTATTATGCCTCTCTCTTTATATCGTAGACTTGACTTGAATAAGTTGACACCTACTGAAATATCTTTGCAAATGGCTTATAAATAAACTGCTATACCTGTCGGTATTTGTGAGGATGTGCCTGTTGTGGTTGAAAACATTACTATTTTAACAGACTTTGTTATTTTTGATATTCCCGAGGATGATAGTATGTCTATTATTCTTGGAAGACCTTTCCTTAGTACTGCAGGGGCTGTTATTGATTGCAACAAAGGCAATGTCACTTTTCATGTTAATGGTAATGAGCATACGGTACACTTTCCGAGGAAACAACCTCAAGTTTATAGCATCAACTCTATTGGAAAAACCCCATCGATTATATTTGGAGGTTTTGAATTTCCTCTCCCAACTGTCAAGAAAAGGTATGATATTCTTATTGTTGGGGATTTTCATATCCCCATTGAGGTAACTTAGTGTCATTTGAAATTTCTCCGGTTCCGTGATTATTCGGAATGAGTTTGTTAACAGGACTTGATCAACCTTGTTAGTGGGTTCATTTTGATGATCACGAGATGGATGAAACTAGAAGCACAACCTTCTGTACCCTTTTTATATTTTCTATTATTTAGTAGAAATAAAGTAAAATAATATTTTTCTCTCTGTTTCCTGACTTATCCGTGCAATATAAAAATATCCCGAAAATAAAAGTCCTCAAAATGTCATGCCAATTTAATATGTTTTTTCGAGAATATTTGAGAATTTACTGTGCAAAAATTATCATGGGGGGAGCTACCACCTGGCCACGAGGGTGGAGGGCGCGCCCTACCCCCCTGGGCGCGCCCCCCTACCTTGTGGGCCCACAGTGGCCCTCCTCCACTTATTCCTGCACCCATCTTCTTCCTCTGCCTCACACAAACACAAAAAACCAACTCAAGCACGAGTTCCAGCCCCCGTTGCTGTGATTTTCGATCTCCTAGCTCAAAGCACCTCTTGCAAAACTGCTTGGGGAGATTGTTCCTTGGTATATGGCTCCTCCATTGGTCCAATTGGTTTTTGTTCTAGTGCTTTATTCATTGCAAATTTGTGCTCCACAGGTGACCATGTTCTTGAGCTTGCATGTCAAATTTATATGGTTCCAAGTAGTTCCAATGCTTTATATAGGCTCTAGGCACTTGTGGGAGTTGTTGCTATCAATTTTATTGAGGTTGGTTCACTTTTATTTGAAGTTACTAAAAATTTCAGAAATTTTTCAGAGGAAACAATATGCTTAGGAGGATGTTCCAAGGTGGTCCTTCAAGGAAGCAAGGTCCAGGCTTGCAATACATGACGCTGACGAGGAACCACCAAGAGACGCTCCTGTGAGGCCTTGTGAATGGCCATCAGGAAATTTTATGAATCAAGTAGGAATCAAAGAAGAATTTAGCACATATTTGAGTAACGCCGGTCTTGAGGACTTTGAAGCTGACAAATGCCCCCAGTATCGTGACCTCACAAGTTCATTTGTGAGGAGGTTTGAGTTTTTAACTTCGCGAAATTCTCTTTCAGTCATGTTTGACCTTTATGATAAATCTTATACCATGGACTTAGAGGAATTTACTTCTGCTTGCAAAATTCCATCGTGGGGTAATGTCAGGGATCCCCCTAAATCTGAATATAGAGACTTTCTTGCTAGAATAACTGTGGGGGAATCTAGAGATATAGCACAGGCCACTATAGGGAGCATTTGCTTTCCGGCTATACATTAGTTTGCTCTCTTCATTGGTAGATGTATAACTGCTAAGGACGAAGCATGTCACATGTGTGCTCCTGATCTCAGCATTCTCAGAAGTACTGTGTTAGGAGACCAATCTTATCATATGGGCACCATTGTAGCTTGTAGGTTGCATCAGAATAGGCATAACGGAGATTTCTTTGGAGGAATTTATGCAACCCGCTTAGCTAATTTTCTTGATGTAGACATTCGTGAGGGTGATATGGAGTTACCCTCTTCTTATTTAGATCTTGATTCTATGTTCTCCCACCAGTTCATTGAGAGGACTGGACCACCTTACCAGTATCGACTAATCTTTAAAAAACGACATGTGGTCCGTGTTGCTCTTCCTGCTCCTACCTTCTTTGATTTTCAGGCGAGAGGAAGATATATTATTACCAGAGAGGAGGCAGATGAGTACAAAAGGAGAGTGGAGGTTGCTCGACTCCATGCTACAGCTCAAGTGGCGATAGCCGCTGCATCACACTACGACCCCAGCTTCACCTACGGATATCCACCAGGCCATCCCTGGCAATAGACCAACTTAGGCCAAAAGCCTAAGCTTGGGGGAGTACGTATTTCCCACCGACATTACATTCATGTTCACACACACTCATTGCTAGATGTCGATGCTCATACTCTTTCACTATAATATCCATGCTAGTTTAAATTTCTTTTTCCAGCTTTCTTCTTGTGTGTTTGATAAACTTTAAGAAAAACCAAAAAAATTAGTTAGTCTACTTTCCATGCTTGTAGCCGAATTAAAAAGAAAACCCAAAAATATTTCCCGTTCTTCTTTTACTTGTTGGGAGCTTTCCCATGTAAATAGTTTTTATTTTTCCTTTCCTTTCTTTGGGGTCGAGAAGACCATATTGAAAATGCTTAGTGGCTCTTATATGCATTATTGTTTATCTAATTTAGAGCCCATCTTACTTGTCTTCTCTCTTGAATTGAATGCTTGCAGATTTCAGCTTAGTCCAATGCACGTGCACTCTTATTATTCTACACACCGTTCGGTCGTGCACGTGAAAGGCACTAATGATGATATATGATGGACTTATTGGGAAGAGAAAAGCTGGTATGAACTCGACCTCTTTTGTTTTTGTAAATATGATGATTCATCGTTCTTGATTCAGCTATTATGAAGTAAACATATTTGCAATGACATTTGGAGATTATAGTTGCTTGTGCCATGCTTGATTAGCTATGAGTTATAATGGTTTACCTTGCGTGCCAACATGCTATTAGAATGATTATGATGTGGTATAATGGGATGGTATCCTCCTTTAAATGCATTGAGTGACACGACTTGGCACATGTTCACGCATGTAGTTGAATCCAATCAACATAGCCTTCATGATATTTATGTTCATGGTAGATTATATCCTACTCATGCTTGTATTCGGTGTAAATTAATTTTAATGCATGTTTACGACTGTTGTCGCTCTCTCAGTTGGTCGCTTCCCAGTCTTTTGCTAGCCTTCACTTGTACTAAGCGGGAATACTGCTTGTGCATCCAAACTCCTTAAACCCCGAAGTTATTCCATATGAGTCCACTATACCTACCTATATGCGGTATTTACCTGCCGTTCCAAGTAAATTTGTATGTGCCAAACTCTAAACCTTCAAATAAACATTCTGTTTTGCATGCTCGAATAGCTCATATGTCAACTAGAGCTGCCCTTATCTTCCGTGTTAGGCGGGTTATTCTCAAGAGGAGTGGACTCCGCTCCTCATTCACGAGAAAATGGCTGGTATCCGGGATGCCCAGTCCCATGCTTCGTGCAAACTAAATCAAAATAACTGCAAACAAAACTCCCCTTGGGACCCGTTGAATGTTGGAGGCACTTGTTGTTTCGAGCAAGCCATGGATTGATGCTTTTGGAGGAAGGGGAGTATAAACTTTACCCTTCTGTTTGGGAACCGCCTATAATTTATTTAGCATGGAAGATATCGTCGTCTTTTAGTTGTTATGTTGACAATGAAAGTATGCCACTCGAAATATAATTTATCTCTATTTCAAAACCGAGCTCTGGCACCTCTACAAATCCCTGCTTCCCTCTACGAAGGGCCTATCTATTTACTTTTATGTTGAGTCATCACCCTTCTTATTAAAAAGCACCCGCTGGAGAGCACACTGTCGTTTGCATTCATTATTATTGGTTTATATTGGGTATGACTTGACTGGATCTCTTTTACCATGAATTACAATGTTTAGTCAGTCCTTGGTCTTTAAAGGTTCTCTGCATTTATGTTTTGCGGTCTCAAAAAGGGCTAGCGAGATACCATTTTGTTATATCATGTTATGACTATTTTGAGAAAGTGTTGTCATCCGAGTTTTATTATCATGGCTCGCTAGCTGATTATGCTATTGATATGAGTAATTGTGAGACCTACGTGTTATTGTGAATATGGTTAGTTCATAATAATTGCCGAAACTTGAATGCTGGCTTTTCATGTTTACAACAACAAGAGCAAACAGAGTTTGTAAAAGTTTTTCTTTTTCTCTTTCAGTTTGTTAACTAAATTGCTTGAGGACAAGCAAGGGTTTAAGCTTGGGGGAGTTGATACGTCTCCGTCGTATCTACTTTTCCAAACACTTTTGCCCTTGTTTTGGACTCTAACTTGTATGATTTGAATGGAAATAACCCGGACTGACGCTGTTTTCAGCAGAATTGCCATGGTGTTGTTTTATGTGCAGAAAACAAAAATTCTCGGAATGACCTGAAACTCCACGGAATATCTTAGAATAAATAATAAAAAAACCTCGCCAAAGATGAAGGCCAGGAGGCCCACACCCTGTTCACGAGGGTGGGGGGCGTGCCCCTCCCCCCTGGGCGCGCCCCCTACCTCGTGGGCCCCCCTGGTGGCCCTCCAACGCCAACTCCAACTCCATATGTTGGCTTTCAGGGAGAAAAAAATCAGAGAGAAAGTTTCATCGCGTTTTACGATACGGAGCCGCCGCCAAGCCCTAATCTCTCTTGGGAGGGCTGATCTGGAGTCCGTTCGGGGCTCCGGAGAGGGGGATTCGTCGTCGTCGTCATCATCAACCATCCTCCATCACCAATTTCATGATGCTCACCGCCGTGTGTGAGTAATTGCATCGTAGGCTTGCTGGACGGTGATGGGTTGGATGAGATTTATCATGTAATCGAGTTAGTTTTGTTAGGGTTTGATCCCTAGTATCCATTATGTTCTGAGATTGATGTTGCTATGACTTTGCTATGCTTAATGCTTGTCACTAGGGCCCGAGTGCCATGATTCTAGATCTTAACCTATTATGTTTTCATGAATATATGTGTGTTCTATATCCTATCTTACAAGTCTATAGTCACCTACTATGTTTTATGATCCCGCAACACCGAAGTGACAATAATCGGGACCACTCCCGGTGATGACCATAGTTTGAGGAGTTCATGTATTCACTATGTGCTAATGCTTTGTTCCTATTCTCTATTAAAGGGAGGCCTTAATATCCCTTAGTTTCCAATAGGACCCCGCTGCCACGGGAGGGTAGGACAAAAGATGCCATGCAAGTTCTTTTCCATAAGCACATATGACTATATACGGAATACATGCCTACATTACATTGATGAATTGGAGCTAGTTCAGTGTCACCCTATGTTATGACTGTTACATGACGAACCACATCCAGCATAATTATCCATCGCTAATCCGGTGCCTACGAGTTTTCCATATGCTGGTTTACGCTTATTTACTTTTCCATTGCTACTGTTACAATCACTACAAAATACCAAAAACATTACTTTTGCTGTCTTTACTTTTGTTACCGTTACCACCACTATCATATTACTTTGCTACTAAACACTTTGTTGCATATAGTAAGTTTCCAGGTGTGGTTGAATTGACAACTCAGCTGCTAATACTTGAGAATATTCTTTGGCTCCCCTTGTGTCGAATCAACAAATTTGGGTTGAATACTCTACCCTCGAAAACTGTTGCGATCCCCTATACTTGTGGGTTATCATGGACTCCTGGCGCGAGCTCGTACTCCACGCCGCCATGCCTCCAAGCTACTGGATCTGCTTTCCTCCCTTCTTTGCCTTCGAGATGCCATCGAGGGGGCCCCTCGAGCTTTGACTGCAGCACGCTGACTGTGGTACCCGGCGACCAGAGCGGAGGTTGAAGTCGTCGCACCGGGCAAGGTCTACGTGACGCGAGGCTGGGGCGAGATCGCCCGGTTCTGCCGAACAGGGGGTGCCCTCATGATTCATTTCGAATACGATGGTACCTCCTTGATGCTCTTCAAGGTCTTCGATGCGGAAGGCCGCCGGCTGGAGTGTTGTCCCAAAGGAGGCTGCCAGGACTTCGATGTGGCAAGGGCTAGGCCTGCCACCCGCTTCCCCAGTGGCTCCTCCGGCAGTAGTGGCGATCCTTGGGAGTCCAGCGGCTCTCTCGAGCTCTTCACGACTCCAGAGACGAGCGACGACAGCTACGTGCCCCCGAGCTCGCATCGTGCCCGGAGCAAGGCGGCCGCATCAGGCCATCGCCGTAGCTGATCTGGATGGGGTTGGCGCCGGCCTCCCGTGGCCCACTGTTGATGATGGCGTCGGCCATGGGGCGTGTGTAGCTAGGGCTCCTTAGGATTAGCACCTTTTGTTCCCTGCGAGGAATTGAGAAAGTACCTCGTGGGGGCATGTAAAGTGTCCGCAATGTCTTTTGTTGGTATTATCCTTATATTGAAGTGGTGCAGATACCTGTCCTGTTCCGGCTTGGTGTCAGGACCCTGACTCAATGCCACACCGATCTAGCATGTAACACCTCATATCACTTTGAAGCCTCATGCACGGTATTCCCACGGCTATCGCCTTACCAGGCCCGGGACCATTTGCGCCTTTTGGCACACGTATATGATAGTGTCGCTAGCATCCATATGACAAGGAGCCCGAGCTGACATGGCTAGTCGTGAACCCAAAGTGGCACTAACTTACAGGGACAGGCATTCATGACCCAGCAACGAACGTGTCGGTCATCAGCGAGTGAATCCGAGCTTTAGCAACTAGGCTAGCAGGACTCCGGTAAACCGGGCTGTAGCAGGCTAACAGGACTCCGGTAGACACCGCATGACATTTCCCCGAAGGGACAGACACAGGAATGAAGAAGGACATATGCCGGCCAGCCTAAGTGTTCCGGAGCAGTAGCAAGCTACCAAGGCTCAGTGGAAGCACTAGGAGACATTTACCGGTAAGAGAGGTTGCCAAGTATAAACAACTAGATAGTCAGATCCCACACATACCAAGCATTTCAATAACATACACATAATATGCTCAATATGTGCAAATAGAACATGGCATCACAACATCACTCTACAACTCAAGTATTTTATTCAATAGGCTCCGAGGAGCAAGATATTACAAACATGAGTCTCATGACCCAACATTCATAGAATACAAGTCAAGCACAAGCAGAAGCTTATCATGTCTGAGTATAGACATCTACAAATGAAAAAGGCTGAGAAGCCTGACTATCTACCAGATCCTGCCGAGGGCACAAGATCATAGCTGAGGTAACAAGCTAAACGTCAAAGTCCACGCGGAACTACTAGCGAGACTGAAGTCTCTCTGCAAAACATAAAATAGGAAAACATGAGTACAAATGTACCCATCAAGACTTACATCAGAACTAACTACATATGCATCGGTATCCACAAAGGGGTGGTGGTGGAGTTTAACTGTAGCAAGCCAGCTTTGACTCGGTGGCTATCCTAAACTACGACTGCAAGTAACTCTTTTGAGGTGGCGCACACGAGTCCACATATTCACCATAACAATACACCACTATGGATCCGCTCCCGTCTCCCTATGAGAAGGCCATCCATGGCACTCACGCTTATCTTGCGCATTTTAGAGTATCCACTTTCACTTGTCTATGAACTGTATAGGCAACCCAGAAGTCCTTTACCGCGGACACGGCTATTCGAATAGATCCTTTATAACCCTGCAGGGGTGTACTTCTTCACACACGCTCTCGCCACTTACCACCATGTACACGTCGTGTATCTCGGCAGCCTTCCAGCGGAAGCCTCGCGAGGGAGTCGGCCACGACCTGACTAACCACACAAGTCTCTAGTCCAGGTTTATCGCCTATTCTGGTTCCATCCGCAAGGAGATCCGGCCGGGGTGTCGCTCACGGCCCCAAACGATGTGTGTAGGGTTCCCAAGCCCAACTCGATGGATGGATCTAAACTTGGTACACCGTGCCATGGTGCCTAGTCTGTCCCAAGCCCACCTGTACCGGGTGCCACTTGGTAGACTACTAACACAACCTACAAACACCAGAAACTAGTTGCAACTCCTAGACAGAGATCAGGTTGGTTAATAAGTCGAGAGCTCTTGGAGCGCATGCATCCCAATGTGTGGTAGTAACTATTCATGGATCACAAACACAGAACTCAATTCCCGAGGACGGCTGCAATGAGACAACCCACCATGTACTCCTACATGGCCTCTCACCACTACCTTTACCAAATCGTGTTCACACACTTAGCTCTCAACAGTAGGACATGTTCACAACTTTGCAACTCATCCCTGATGAATCAGACCTGACACAACTCTAAGCAATAGTAGGCATGACAAACAGGCATGAATGAGTAGGCACATCAGGGCTCAAACAACTCCTGCTCATGCTAGTGGGTTTCATCTATTTACTGTGGCAATGATAGGTCATGCAAAGGAAAGGGGTTCAAATACCGCAGCATGTAAGAATTGAAACGTTGTTGTCCTAATGAAGTAAATGGGAGCACGAGTGAGAGAGTGGGATTGTATTGGAATGAACAAGGGGGTTTGCTTGCCTGGCACTTCTGAAGATAATATAGCTCTTCATCGGTGTCATCGAACTCATCGTCGGAACAATGTCTACCGAGAGGGAACAACCGCCCACAAACAAGAGTGAACATCATCAATGAAATGCAACAATATGATGCATGATAATGACATGGCAATATGATGTTAATTGGGCTAATGCAACTAGCAACCAGATTAAATGAAGTTGGTTTGAACCTTAGATTCAAATTCAAACTCCATATGTGAAATTTCAAATGCCATTCATTTGATTTGTCCTAAACAGTAGCAAAAAGTTGTTCTAACATGCATGAAAATGATACTGATGGATAGATTGTATTTTTCTGATAATTTTTCATATATAAATTATTTCATTTGGAGTTATGGTTGAATTTCTATGATTTTTAGAAGTTTATACTATTTCTGGAATTTTCCTGGATTATTTAGAATTAAACTAATTCCAGAAAATGCATTACTGCGTCAGCCCTACATCAGCATGACGTAAGCAAGTCAACGGGGTGCGGTCCAGGTCAAACCTGACCAGATTGAGGGCTGGTTAGTGTCGCTGATAGGTGGGCCTGGTGAACTGCCACGTTAGCCAGTCAACCCTGACACGTGGGTCCGCTGGTTTTGTTAACTAAACTAACTTAAAACTAATAGCAGTTTAATTAGGCAGCAGGGCCCATTGTCAGTGTCTAGGGAGTGGGTTTAATTAGCGTGTTTAGCTGCTAAAGACGTTGCCACGTCAGCCCGCTGGAGTTTAACCGCCGGTGACGTCAACCAATGACGGAGGCACGCCGAGACGGCTGCTCCGGCGCCCATTTGACACGTGGTGGGGTTCTACAGGGAGCTCGCGCTCATGCGCATCCAATGAAGCAAGCTAGAGGAGCCGGGGTTAGCTGTGGCGTCGGCAGCGATGAGGGAGGCGGCGGCCAGAGTTCGGGCTCGAGCGGGTGCAGGGGCTGCGGTTCTCGGGCGAGCAAACGGAGTGGGTAGGCAGCACCTACAGGGCAGCAGGAGCACGCCAGAGCAACTAGTCTAAGCGGAGGGCTCAAGAGCACGGAGCTCGCCGGCCATGGCGGACGACGGCGTCGGGTGCTCATGGGGCGGCGGCTAGCGCGCAAATTAAAACACGGGGAGTTATGGAAAGGGGCAGGAGCTCACGGCGAATACGATGAGCAGGTTAGTGGGCTCGGGGAAGGCCGGACGGCGACGGAGCATCTCCGACATCTGGGGAGCCGAAGGTTGAAGAAGAGGTCGGGGAAGCCATTGCGGGGTGCATTCGGTCGCGTGGATCGGCGGAGACGGCGTAGAGGTCGATGACGAAGCTTCTCTGCGGGTCGGCGAGGTGTATGGTGTCCGGTGACCGCGGTGGCAGTGAGCAGGGGCGATGAGCGTGCTCGGGTGCGCTGCGGGGAGAGAGCAGAGGAGGGGAGAGGTGGAGTGGGGGATCCATACGGCTCCAAGGGGGTCGCATGGCATCTCCAGGACGTTGAGGGGGAAGCAGCAAGCAGGAGGTGGCCGGGGCGCGTGGTCGTGCGCATCAGGCACGCGCCTCTGTCCTCCTGGCGAGAGGAGAGGGACGACTGGCATGGCCAGTCAGCTGGGCCGAACTGCTGGGCCGGCTGGTATGTGTCCCAGGTAAGCCTCTCTCCCCTTTTTCCTATTTTTTTTCTTTTCTATTTCTGTAATTTTGTTTCTGATTTAGTAAAATACTAAACCAATTTATTTTCTTCTAAAAATTAATGTAGGAACTAATTGGATTATTCAAGAGCCCCATAGTAAAATCAGAATTATTGGACACATATAATATATATAACATATATATATCCAATGCAAATATTTACCAGATTAACTCAAATGCCCAAAAATGAATACTTCTGAGCTCCCAAAAATATTGGTTGGAATTTTAACTCTGGCCAATATTATTAGAGAAAAACAGGAACATTTTCTTGGGCCAAATTGAAGCAATTTTTATCTTGATCATTTTCAAAATGATTTCTGAGGCTTTCACAAGTCCCCGTTTCAAATTCATTAAAATTTAAACATGACGCACACATGACTAGCTAGCCCAGAGCAAACCAGAACTAGGGATGTGACAACTCACCCCCACTAAACAAGAATCTCGTCCTGAGATTCAAGACATAGGGTAAGAAGACAGAGGGGACATAAATCTAACACGGTCTTCATGATCTAGTAGCTTCATATTGATCTTGACCCAACACGGCGACAAAAAGGCGAGACAACTCTACAAGGATGGACCATCTTAATGATCACAAGATCAACTCACGGAATGAGATGTAAGAATACCTCTTGAGTTGAGACACAAACACACATCATGAGCAATGGAAAGAAACATATGACAAGGGTTTGATTTGGTAGGCAACAATTCCATGCTTGAGTAAGATGGTGGATGGTCTCAACATAGCGAGGGGTTAACTGCCACGATTCCAAAACGGGGCACCTTAAAAGAGGTGACTCATAGAATTATTCCCTTAAGTGGCAAAGAGAATTACTTTTGATACAGAGATCATTGAAACTCTCTATACCAGCCTAAGGGAAATCACAATTGATCGTTTGAATGAATTCGAAGAATGGCATACTCAGTTTGGTGAGGAAACTAGAGTTATAGGACAACTCGGCAATGAAAGGCACATTCCAATTGATACCGAGGATATAACCCAGTGACTGAGCGTGCTCTCAAGAACTTGAGCCTTTCTGTATTCATCAAGGTTTTACCAACATACGTGCCAAGGATCCTGGCAACACATCATACTACCATGATGAAAGGTGATGGAGGATGCAGATGCAAAGGAGGACATCACTTTCTCATATTTTTCCTTAGCAATGCCAAAGAAGCAAATCTGGATGATCGACCGAGAGACATTTAGCACTCCGCTTCTAATGTTCTCCTTGATGTACTAGGTACCACAGTCAATGCTTAAAAGCATGAACATGGCCATCAAGTAGAGGTCGGACTTCGGGAGCAGAAAAAAATCCATAAGGAACAACTTGTGGAATAAGTCATACCAAATCCTCAGGGAGAAGATGGTTGAATTGCTCATTCAAGCTACTACAAAAATAGATCTTCCAGCTAGGTGTGTCAGCCAGAACATCAACCTCGTCGGGACCTACATCATAGATCTTGGAAATGTTCCAACCATCATATCTGCTTGAGATTCAGATCTGGTTGGTAACAGGATTTTTTTAGACAAACATGTCAAGAAAAGAAAGGTTTTAACACACATTGACGATATGACGCTGCGAGATTCTCAGGAGATGAACTTAGATAGCAAGCTCCAAAACATGAGCTGATTTTGCTACCCACATGTGAACACGCTGTCCCAGACAAGCATGACCACATAGTAGTCTTACAACAAAACACTACCGAGTTCAGATGGGGAACCATCATTGGGGATATCGAAGTCCTTGTAATAGCCCGGGTCTTAAGAAGGAACTTCTTTTCCTTGAACAAATCAATCAGTGGCTTTGTGTGCTAGGAATACATATAGAATGAAGGTTGCAAGTCTCCAGACCACAGAAAACTTCGCACATATGCATGACTAACTTGGGATGCTTCTAGAGGAAGCAAAAAAAAACATTTCTCAAATTCACGGCGGCAACTTGCTTCATATGCACGTGAACTAGAGGAAGTCACTTCTTCCATCAGACATTAACTTCATGAGGTAGCACGAAGAAAATGCTTTCAAAAGTTTCCAACACTAGCTTATTGTCCAACAAAATCATGGAGAAGACAAGGATATTGTTGATGGGTTCAACAACAACTCATATAGGTTTCCATACGATGGAATCCCACAATCATGTGAACAAGGTGATAGCATTGGTCAGACTCAAAGATATAATAGTGTATGCTCGAGGGGTCAACCAAGAGTAAGACAACATTACGAGCATCTTTGGCTCTTATTTTATTTGACGGTAGCCCATTCTCAAATCAAAGATTACGTAAGACAATAGATCCAACAATTGATCATGAGGATCAATCGGTGAAGATATCATCTTCCTTCAACACACACACACACACACACGCAAAGACATCCCTTAGTGATGAACAAAGTTAGACAAGCTTTTATCTTCCAACTCTCAGGGGTATCCAACACAGATTCTTGGAGAAGAGGTGGTTTACAAGAAACCAACTTAACCACGAACTCAACATAGCGGTCAGGTGATAACCTAGTAATACTTCCGAGAAGATATTTGGAAAACAACGAACCACCGATATGTTACTAAGCTTGAGAACAATCTTGCTTCTCCAGGCAAGACGATATGATCAAAAGAGCAAGGAATTAACATAGTCCAAACTCATTGATCGAAGGGTGCACCGGAAATAAGGACTAGGTAGAACAATCTTTATTAGATTGATGATTCAATAACCAACATGCTAATAATGAAATTATTGTCCTTTAACTACTAAACAACATGGTTGCCAGGAGTATTGATTTCACACATCACGATGCACTTGTCGGCATTCCGGTTGCAACAACACGGGTACCGAGGAATGAATAATGATGGTGAGAAGTATCACTGTATAAAGAGTTCATAGGATGGTGTGCAGTTCCCATGCTATTCTTGATATAAAGATGGTAATACTCCAAGGTAGAACAGAACAAAAGCTGGATTGACATTTTGATATGTGGAATACAACTACTTTGACCCAATCCTAGAAATGGATGAGGTACTGGAGTTTGTTTCTCCTAGTCATTCCAGAATAGAATGGCTTGACGGACCACAAGAATAAAAGACATCGATGAACGAATGCACGCATAATCTTGACTATCAGTTGATAGACGAAGGTCAGAAAACAACTAAAGAGGGACAACTCAAAGGAACATATCGCTTTCTAAGTTGTGGATGCATAGATCAGTATGTCGAACATAGCTCAACATATTTCTTCCGGATAACCCATGCAGAAAGGTAGATCTGGCAGAGTCACAATCTAATGGAGAACTCATCAAGAGCACTCTGGTTGTGATCTTTTGGTTCAAATAACTTCTGCCACATTGATCCATGGTATTTGGAAGAATGATATACCACGGACATCGAGGACTATCACAAAGGTTACTGATATCCTATGGTGCTATCAAACAATATCAACAAGAAGTAGGTAGGGTATCTCGGGTTCAAATACCCGGAAATGGAATACCTACGAACTAAATAACATCACGACATGCTTTCGAGAATGATGGCCAGAATCATCACACTTGAAATATAAACATTGCTAGATTACTGGGTTGTTCTCTAGGATGCCTAGGGTCATAATACTAGCTCCAACATATATGTCAAGGCAATGGAGTACCTCAACTGATGATTAGTGTGGTTAATCTCGCCCAAAGGAACATCGAGAACGGAAAGAAGGGATTTGCAAATGCATCAGACTATTTAGAAATCTGGGATGACTTGGACATCATAACGACTGTAATTGCTGGAAAAGATTTGAGACATCCTGCAAAAATGGTGGCATAACCACTTAACAACACAATATCGAGGTTTTGAGGCCAGCTATGAACATACGGAAGTAGTAGAAACCGAACTGAGACTTAAATCCATCAATACTATAAGTCTATGGATTAGTAACACATGATCCTGATAGAAAGAAGAGAAAGCCTAGTTCTTAATCCCCATAGAAGATAATAGGATGACTCAGATCAGAAGGGCATAAGGTAAAGGAGTAAAAAGAGCCTTACATTCCCTTCCACAATCAATTCCCTTATATAACTAAAGCATTTCTAGGCTCAACTTTGACCAGTTTGGCTGGGTAATCCTACAGGCAATCAAGCTCTGATACCAAAGCTGTCAGGACCCTGACTCAATGCCACACCGATCTAGAATGTAACACCTCATATCACTTTGCGGCCTCACGCACGATATTCCCACGGGTGTCACCTTACCAGGCCCAGGACCGTTTGCGCCTTTTGGCACACGTATATGATAGTGTCGCTAGCATCCATGTGACAAGGAGCCCAGGCTGACATGGCTAGTCATGAACCCAAAGTGGCACGAACTTACAGGGACAGGCATTCATGACCCAGCAACGAATGTGTCAGTCATCAGCGAGTGAATTCGGGCTGTAGCAACTGGGCTAGCAAGACTCCGGTAAACTGGGCTGTAGCAGGATAACAGGACTCCGGTAGACACCGCGTGACATTTCCCCGAAGGGATAGACACGGGAACGAAGAAGGACACATGCCGGCCAGCCTAAGTGTTCCGGAGCAGTAGCAAGCTACCAAGGCTCAATGGAAGCACTAGGAGAAATTTCCCAATAAGAGAGGCTACCAAGGATAAACAACGAGATTGTCAGATCCCACACATACCAAGCAATTCAATAACATACACACACTATGCTCGATATGTGCAAATACAACATGGCATCACAACAGGACTCTACAACTCAAGTATTTTATTTAATAGGCTCTGAGGAGCAAGATATTACAAACATGGGTCTCATGACCCAACATTCAGAGCATACAAGTCAACCACAAGCGAAAGCTTATTATGTCTGACTACAGACATGTACAAATGCAAAAGGCTGAGAAGCCTGACTATCTACCAGATACTGCCGAGGGCACAAGATCATAGCTGAGGTAACAAGCTAAACGTCGAAGTCCACGCGGAACTACTAGTGAGACTGAACTCTCTCCGCAAAACATAAAATAGGCAAACATGAGTACAAATGTACCTAGCAAGACTTACATCAGAACTAACTACATATGCATCGGTATAAACAAAGGGGGGGGGTGGAGTTTAACTGCAGCAAGCCAACATTGACTCGGTGGCTATCCTAAACTACGACTGCAAGTAACTCTTTTGAGGTGGCGCACACGAGTCCACATATTCACCATAACAATACACCACTCCCGTCTCCCTATGAGAAGGCCATCCATAGCACTCACGCTTATCTTACGCATTTTAGAGTATCCACTTTCACTTGTCTATGAACTGTACAGGCAACCCAGAAGTCCTTTACCGCGGACATGGCTATTCGAATAGATCATTTATAACCCTGCAGGAGTGTACTTCTTAACACACTCTCGCCACTTACCACCATGTACACGTCATGTATCTCGGCAACCTTCAAGCGGAAGCCTGGCGAGGGGGTCGTCCACGACCTGACTAACCACACAAGTCTCTAGTCCAGGTTTATTGCCTATTAGGGTCCCATCCGCAAGGAGATCCGGCCGGGTGTCGCTCACGGCCCCAAACGATATGTGTAGGGTTCCCAAGCCCACCTCGACGGATGGATCTACGCTTGGTACACCGTGCCATGGTGCCTAGTCTGTCCCAGGCCCACCTGTACCGGGTGCCACTTGGTAGACTACTAACACAACCTACAAACACCAAAAACTAGTTGCAACTCCTGGACAGAGATCAGGTTGGTTAATAAGTCGAGAGAGCTTGGATCGCTCGGAGCCAAATGTGTGGTAGTAAATGTTCATGGATCACAAACACAGAGCTCAGTTCTTGAGGACGGCTGCAATGAGACAACCCACCATGTACTCCTACATGGCCTCTGACCGCTACCTTTACCGAATCGTGTTCACACACTTAGCTCTCAATAGTAGGACATGTTCACAACTTTCCAACTCATCCCCGATGAATCAGACCTGACACAACTCTAAGCAATAGCAGGCATGACAAACAGGCATGAATGAGCAGGCACATCAGGGCTCAAACAACTCCTACTCATGCTAGTGGGTTTCATCTATTTATAGTGGCAATGACAGGTCGTGCAAAGGAAAGGGGTTCAACTACTGCAGCATGTAACAGTTGAAACGTTGTTGTCCTAATATAGTAAAACAGAGTAGGAGCGAGAGAGTGGGATTGTATCGGAATGAACAAGGGGGTTTGCTTGCCTGGCACTTCTGAAGATAATATAGCTCTTCATCGGTGTCATCGAACTCATCGTTGGAACAACGTCTCCCGAGAGGGAACAACCACTGACAAACAAGAGGGAACATCATCAATGAAATGCAACAATATGATGCATGATAATTACATGGCAATATGCTGTTGTTTGGGCTAACGCAAGTAGTAACCAGATTAAATGAAGTTGGTTTGAACCTTAGGTTCAAATTCAAACTCCATATGTGAAATTTCAAATGCCATTCATCAGATTTGTCCTAAATAGTAGCCAAAAGTTGTTCTAACATGCATGGAAATTATACAAATGGATAGATTGCATTTTTCTGATAATTTTTCATATATAAATTATTTCATTTGGAGTTATGGTTGAATTTCTATGATTTTTAGAAGTTTGTACTATTTTCTAGAATTTTCCTGGATTATTTAGAATTAAACTAATTCCAGATAATGCATTACTGCTTCAGCACTACGTCAACATGACGTAAGCGAGTCAACGGGGTGCGGTCCAGGTCAAACCTGACCAGACTCAGGGCTGGTTAGTGTCGCTGATAGCTGGGCCTAGTCAGCTGCCACGACAGCCAGTCAACCCTGACGCGTGGGTCCGCTAGTTTTGTTAACTAAACAAACTTAAAACGAATAGCGGCTAAATTAAGTAGCAGGGCCCACTGTGAGTGTCTAGGGAGTGGGGTTAATTAGTGTGTTTAGCTGCTAAAGACGTTGCCACGTCAGCCCGTCGGAGTTTAACCGCCGGTGACGTAAACTGACGACGGAGGCATGCCGAGACGGCTGCTCCGGCACCCATTCGACACGCGGAGGGGTTCTAAAGGGAGCTCGCGCTCGTGCACATCCAATGGAGCAAGCCAGAGGAGCTGGGGTTAGCTGTGGCATCAGCAGTAGCAAGGGAGGCGGCGGCCGGAGTTCGGGCTCGAGCGGTTGTGGGGGCTGTGGTTCTCAAGCAAGCAAACGGAGTGGCTAGGCAGCACCTATAGAGCAACTGGTCTGAGCGGAGGGCTCGAGAGCACGGAGCTCGCCGGCCATGGCGAACGACGGCGTCGGGTGCTCGCGGGGCGGCGGCTAGCATGCAAATTTAAACACGGGGAGTCATGGAAAGGTGCAGGAGCTCAAAGAGAATATGATGGGCAGGTCAGTGGGATCGGGGAAGGCCGGACGGTGACGGAGCATCTCCGGCGATTTGGGGAGCCGAAGGTTTAAGAAGAGGTCGGGGAAGCCGTTGCGGGGCGCATCCGGTCGCTTGGATCAGCGGAGACGGCGTAGAGGTTGATGACGGGGCTTCTTGGCGGGTCGGCGAGGTGTATGGTGGCCGGTGGCCGCGGTGGGAGTGAGCGTCGGCGACGAGCGTGCTCGGGTGCACTGCGGGGGGAGAGCACAAGAGGGGAGAGGAGGAGTGGGGGATCCATACGGCTCCAAGGGGGTCGCGTGGCATCTCCAGGACGTCGAGGGGGAAGCAGCAAGCAGGACGTGGTCGGGGCGTGTGGTCGCACGCATCAGGCACGCACCTCTGTCCTCCTGGCGAGAGGAGAGGGACGACTGGCGTGGCCAGTCAGCTGGGCCGAACTGCTGGGCCGGCTGGTAAGTGGCCCAGGTAAGCCTCTCTCCCTTTTTCTATTTTGTTTTCTTTTCTATTTCTGTAATTTTGTTTCTCATTTAGTAAAATACTAAACCAATTTATTTTCTTCTGAAAATGAATGTAGGAACTAATTGGATTATTCCAGTGCCCCACAGTAAAAATCAGAATTATTGGACATATATAATATATATAACATATATATATCCAATGCAAATATTTACTGGATTAACTCAAATGGCCAAAAATAAATACTTTTGAGCTCCCAAAAATATCGATTGGGATTTTAACTCTGGCCAATATTATTAGAGAAACACAGGAATATTTTCTTGGGCCAAATTGAAGCAATTTTTATCTTGATCATTTTCAAAATGATTTCTGAGGCTTTCACAAGTCCCCATTTCAAATTCATTAAAATTTAAACTTGACGCACGCATGACTAGCTTGCCCAGAGCAAACCAGAACTAGGGATGTGACACTTGGTTCCCCCTTTCTAACCTGACAATGACCTGGTGCTCTATGCTGACAGGTCCCGACCCCCAGGCAGGCTTTAGCCGTCGCTGGTATGCCAGGTCGCGATGCCGTGGTCAAGACCAGGAGGTGAGCGGCCTGAGGTCCAGGAAGATCCCGTGAGGCGCGATGCTCAGGAGGTCCCCTTTAGCTCTCAAGCAGCCGCCGAAGGGCGAGAAAGGAAAGCAACATCGCCGTCACAGAGCCGCATTAAATGGGGGTTTGGGGTTGCATCGATTAGCTATTCCAGGAGCGAGACTTATCTCGAAAGCATGGAGCCGTTCCTTCGCGAGGTGCCGGACTTGCGCGTCGGCAGCTGGGATGTAGCTGGGTTAGGACCTCGCAAGCTTCCCTTCTCTTCCCCACACTTTCCTTCGTTCTCTACGTCCTCAGGTCCCAGCCCTCGAGCGAGCTCAGCCGCCGCTGGTATGCCAGGTCGCGATGCCCTGGACAAGGCCAGGGGGTGAGGGCTGGAGATCTAGTAAGAGCTCTTGAGTCGCGATACTCAGGAGCCCCCATTTTAACGCGCAAGCAGATCGCTTGAGTAAGAGAGAGAGCTCGCGATGCCTCCCATTTTAGGCCTCAGGTAGTCCCTGTAAACCAACACGAAAAAAGCAAGGGTTGCCATTATGATTGCTGGCCGGCCATTCGTTGCTCTGAGAGAGTGGTGAGGGCACTGAGGGCCTGGTGAGGTGACGCTTGCGGGGCTGCCGCGGGCCAGAGCTCGACCACTCAGATTTGTCGACATTGCAGGAACGGATCCATGCACAAGCGCCATGCCGGTGCTAGTGGCTCCAAAGGTAGGTGTCAATCAAGCAGGCAATTATCACAGGTAGGTTTAGCATGGAAGGAAAATCAGCTTAGGTAACTGCAGGAAGGATACATGCCACTGGGTCAGGCCCAAGCGGCTTGGGGATGATGCAGCCCGAGGGGTGCCCCCAACAAGGTAAACTAAAGACATAAGAAAAACATATACATGTCGCAGGGACAGACCCACGCGACCTGGGAATAATGTAGCCCTGTGGGTGCTCCCAGCTGAAATGAACTCGAAAGATGTCACCTGATACCATTGTAGAGCGGGTTTTGGAGTAGTTTATGATGCGAGGTGAAGAGGCCGATCCTCACAAGCCACCGGAGCCCTAAGCCTCGGGAGGCTCTGGGAGTCCGGGAGGTTCCTCGAGGACGTGGTGCATGGCCTCCTGAGCTGCCAGAATGCTCCGCAGATGACGTTGGTGAGCAGTAGCCGTGTTCGGCAGGCCGAAAGGCATGCGAACGTAGCTGTGTTGCGGACCCTCGCAGCGTCTCACGCGCGAAGACCAGAAGCGCTCCTGAGATGCAACTCGGCTGAGCCCTGGGTACTCGGTACAGACGCACAGCCCGCCGTCCTCGCCTGGATGGGGTGCTATGCCAGGTAGGCGGCGATCGCCGCTTATGACTCTTGATTCCTGCAGCTCCTGAGTGGCCTTGGTGATGAACTCCTGAGGGTTGGGCCCTCCTTCCCCCATGCCTTCCTGAGGGAAACGTGCCGCATAGCACGCCTCCAAGTGGTGCCCGAGCGCCTCCCTCGTGATCTTGGCAAAGTCTGAGGCCCTCTAGGAGAAAGCCCCCGAGCCTTGCTCGAGGAGGGCGTCGGGCGCGCCTTCCTATGCAACGGAGAGAGGAGCCCCTTGCATGGGCGCAGGTCCTGACATGGCACTCCCGGAGATGCCAACCTCCTGAGGCCTTGAGCTGGGTGAAGTCTTCTTCTTCTTGGGAACTGCCTCGGGAGGGTTCTCGCTCCGGCTGTCTGGGTCCTCGACTGGTGCAGCTTGGAAGGCACGCTCGAGAGAGCACACTGCATCCTTCTCTTCGCAGGGGACTGTGATGATTCCGCCGCTTCCCGACATCTTGAGGACATTGTAACCATGATGGGTTACCGCCATGAACTTGGCCAGGGCTGGATACCCAAGAATGGCGTTGTATGGCAGGCGAATGTGGGCAACATCGAAGTTGATGAAATCAGTACGATAGTTCTTGCGCTGTCCGAAGGTGACAGGGAGGCGAATCTGCCCTATCGGAGTCGTGGAGCCTTCAGTGACTCCTGAGAAAGGCTTGGTTGGCTGAAGTTGATCATATGGCACTTGGAGATTGTTGAACGTCTCGACGGACAGAACGTTGAGTCCTGCGCCACCATCGATGAGGGTCCTGGTAACTTGCACATTGCTAATGACTGGGGAACAAAGCATTGGGAGGATGCCAGCTGTAGCCGCACACTTGAGCTGATCTGATGAGCTGAATGTGATGGCACATGTGGACCACCTCAGAGCACGCGTGGCCTCAAGCTTGGGGAGGACTACATTCACCTCGCGAGCAAACTGCTTGAAGATGCTGAGAAGCTGGGGCCTGGGCGTCTCCCAAGATGCAAGTGATAGCACGCGGCTCCTGGAAGCCCCCAGCCCCTCGTCCTGGTGGTGGTCGTCATTCCTTCTTGGCGGTGGAGGCACAGGAGAAAAGCCTGCGTTGCCCTGCGGGCGATCCTCACGAGGCTGCTCCCTCCAAGCCTCCTCGCATGGCTGGTCCTGCCAGCGATCCTCGCGAGGTCGGTCACGCCACTCCTGGCGAGGGCCTCGGTCGTCCCATCGTCCTCCATCTCTTCCTCCTTCTCGGCCGTAGCCTCGGTCGTTGCGCTCGGGGCATCGACCGATGCGTCCTTCTCGAACGGCTTTGAGCTCTTGACATTCGTTGGTGTTGTGGGTGTAGAGGTTGTGGTAGGCGCAGAATCGGCTACCCTTGGATGACTCCGGCTGGTCCCTACCATGCTTCGTGTCTGGTTCTGATGCGAGCACAGCTGCTCCTTTGCGCTTCACGTCCTTGGCCTTGGCTTTCTTCTCTTCTGGGTCGGCAGCTGGAAGCTCGAGAAGGGATAGGTGCCCCTCCTCAGCCCTTGCGGACTTGGTCGCCAGGTTGAACATCTCCAGAGATGTGCACACATCCTCGTGGATAGCCAGCTCCTCCTTCATTTTGATGTCACGGACGCCGTCAGAGAACGCTGAGATGATGGCCTCCTCAGTCACCTTGGGAATCTTGAGGCGAGCGCTGTTGAAGCGCTGGATGTACTTCCGCAGGGTCTCTCCAGGTTGCTGCTTGATGCAGCGCAGGTCACCCATGACTAGAGGACGGTCGTGAGTGCCCTAGAAGTTGGCGATGAAGCGACTACGCATCTCGTCCCAAGTCGAGATCGATCCGGGAGGCAGGTTCAGGAGCCAGGTGCGGGCACCATCCTTGAGCGCCATGGGAACCAGTTCGCCATGACCTTTTCGTCTCCATTGGCCGCCTCGATGCCCAGCTTGTAGAGCTGCAGGAACTCTGCGGGGTCGGCCATACCGTCATAGCGAGGAGGCAGATCTCGCTTGAACTTGCCCGGCCAGGTGACACTGCGTAGCTCGATGGTGAAGGAGCGGCAGCCTTCAGTGGCCACCGGAGCCCTTTGCAGACACGGGGCTTGCTCTTGGAGATTCCCGCGCGCTGCTGCTAGCGGCAGCGCGGGCTGTGCCAGCGGCAGCGCGGGGTCTTGACGCGCTGCGCAAGGATGTGGTCTTGACGTGCCGGAGTGGGGAGCACGCAAGCGCCTTATTGTGGCCGAGGGATCTCTTGGCAGCTCCTTTCTTGTCACGCGGGCGCTGGACGCAGCGGGTCTTGTCCAAGGGCCGCGCGCCTTGGAGCCAGGGCGCCTTCTTGGGGAGGAGGTGGCGGAGGCACCTCCTGGGCTGCATAGCCCACGCAGGACGGAGGGTGAGGCAGCGAGAGGGACGGCACAGGAGATCCCCCTGCGGCGCTGACGAGCTCGGTGATGCGAGCGAGCCACTCCTCGTAGAGGTCGTCGACTAGGCGATAGTGCAGGAGCTCACGTGCTAGGAGAAACGCGGCCTGCGTGTCCGTGGGAGTGCGATGAGCGTGAGACAATGAACCGGCTGGAGTCAGCGACGGGGTGGCGGTGTGGCCTTCCCGCTGCACCGAGGGATGCAGCGACAACGCTTGCTGCTTCTTCCCCGCCAGGCCGGTGGCGGCGTTGGTGGCAGGCGACGGAGAACGATGAGGAGGCCCACCAACAGGAGCCGTCTGGGCGGCGCGGGCGGTGAGAGGATTTCGGTGCACACCTACCTGGCATGCCAAATATCAGATATCGGGTTCCTGCAAAGCCGTTAAGGTTCGAACTCTGGGGTGAGCAAGAAGATCTTCTCCCTACCGATCCACGCCACAAAGCCTCATCGTGAATCTAAGCTACACGATGAACAACACAAGGGACACAAGGTTTATACTGGTTCAGGCCACCGCTGTGGTGTAGTATCCTAATCTAGTGTGTGGTGTGGTGGATTGCCTCTGGGGCTTATGATGAACAGTACAGAGGAAGAACAGCCCCATGAGGGGTGTTCTTTTCGTGTTGTGCTTAGAGAGGAATGGCTCCGTCTCTGTTGGCTCTAGGTCAGATCTCTCCCCCTTCTACGGTGGTGGCTATCTCTATTTACAGAGGCCCTGGTCCTCTTCCCAAATATCGTGCGGGAAGGGATCCAACAACGACCATTTTGAAGGGGAACAACTAGTACAAGCTATCCTGACTAAAGTTGGTCTTCGACTGCCAAAGGCACTAGCGATGACGCCGTCTTGGGCTCCACGGTGACCTCCGTCCTGCGTCCTGCTGGTCTTGGTCTCGTTGCACTGATATGGAAACCTTTGCTTGAGGACTTGGTACTCTGCGCCTGTGCTTGCCCCCATTGCACCAAAGAGGAAACGAGAACACTGCGCAGGCTGCCGCCCGCCTGGTCTCGATCGTCATGCCATGCGTCACGAGCACCTTGCGAGGTACTCCTTGCCTTGATCTCTTTGCCTCCTAGCGAGCCTACCTGGTGAGGCTGCCCCTAAGGAAGCCTTGCATCGTCCGCCCCACGAGGCTTGGCCCCTCACGAGGGTCTTGAACTTGGGTTGATGAAGACGGGCCGTACTGGGCCTCGGCTTGAGCCACGCCGCAGGCCGCAGGCAGGCAAGTCTTGGGACCCCCGTTCCCATAACACCGATAGTTTGTGTTGTAAGAGGTAAGAAACATCTTTTGTTCACCAACCGAATATTCCCTTAAGAACCCTAGCTTTCGGCTTCACCCAGTCTGGAGTACACGTCCGGCGGACCCGGCAGTAACAATCCCAGAGTTGCTCCCCTTATACCCTAGCCGAACTAACGGGAACGTAGGGCATAACCGCAGGAGCCAGGCAACCCAGCTTGGCCAAAACGTAAGTCATATCGATGCATATAATGGCAAAGAAAAGGTACATATGTAAAAGTGACACATATGTAGTGGGCATAAAGCCCGGAAGATAATTATATTAAGCTTCTGTATAAGAAGCCCCTATGTATAATGAGTGCACATAGTGTGTCAAGATTGTGTAGTCGAGTCACACTTGAAGCTTTTTAGGGCCATAAAAAAATAAAAAAGGAAAGAAAGAGAGAGGATATAATTTAAAAGTGAGGAGGTAAGGAGACGAACACAGAGTTCGGCGCTAGGCGTAGAATCTTCGGTGTCTGGCCGTGTTCCATGGGTTTGGCTCGAGTCGATTATCTGATGCATCACGCAGGTGGTACGCTCCTCCGGTGAGAACTTTATCAATGATGAAGGGACCCTCCCACTTGGGCTTGAGCTTGTCCTTTTTCTTCTCCGGTAGGCGTAGAACGAGTTCACCAATGTTGTAAGTTTTGGCCCGCACTTCTCTGCTTTGATACCTTCGAGCCTGTTACTGATAGAATGCGGAACAGGCTTTCGCGATGTCGCGCTCCTCCTCCAGGGCATCTAGACTGTCCTGCCGATCAAGCTCGACTTCTCTCTCTTCATACATGAGTACTTGAGGTGAGTCATCAATGATATCGCAGGGCAGTACCGCCTCTGTGCCGTACACCATGAAGAACAGTGTGTATCCGGTAGTGCGATTCGGCTTGGTCCACAGTCCCCATAATACGGAGTCGAGCTCCTCGACCCAATGCATATCTGATTCCTTCAAGGATTGCACTAGTCTGGGTTTGATGCCGCTCATAATAAGCCCATTTGCTCGTTTGACTTGACCGTTTGTTTGGGGGTGATAGACGGAGGCGTAATCAAGCTTAATGCCCATGTTGCCGCACCAAGTTTTCACCTCGTCATCTGTGATGTTGGAGCCATTATCGGTGATGATGCTATGGGGGACACCGTAATGGTGTACAACCCCTGATATGAAGTCTATCACTGGTCCGGATTTAGCTGTTTTAATTGGTTTGGCCTCTATGCATTTGGTGAATTTATCTGCCATGACCAATAGGTATTTTTTCTTATGGCTTCCACCTTTAAGGGGTCCGACCATATCAAGCCCCCAGACGGCAAAGGGCCAAGTTATGGGGATTGTTTGGAGAGCGATAGGTGGCATATGGCTTTGATTTGCGAAAAGCTGGTAACCGACGCAATGTTGGACGAGGTTCTGTGCGTCTGCTCGGGCTGTCGGCCAGTAGAAACTTGTGCGGAAGGCCTTGCTTACAAGGGCCCAAGCTGCGGCATGGTGGCCGCCGAGTCCAGCATGAATTTCGGCCAAAAGCTGCTTCCCTTCCTCTTCGGAGATGCACCTTTAGAGTTCTCCGGTAGCGCTTTTCTTATAAAGCTCTCCCTCGTGAACCTTGTAGGCTTTAGAGCATCGCACAATGCAACGTGCCTCATTTTGGTCAGCGGGGAGTTCTTGCCTATTTAGGTAGGCTAAGAAGGGTTCTGTCCATGGGGTGATGACAGCCATGATCACGTGGGCCAAAGGTGTTATTTCGGTGGCGGAGCCTCCGATTATGTCAGTGTGTTCGGGATCTGGGGTTGTGGTCGGATACGGACTAGTATTGCCGGTCTCCCCTTGACACACCACGGATGGCTTGAACAGCCTTTCCAAGAAGATATTAGGTGGGACGGGGTCGCGCTTAGCGCCGATGCAAGCGAGGATATTTGTCGCTTGATTGTTTTCTCGGACCACATGATGCAATTCGAGCCCCTCGAACCGAGCTGACATCTTGAGGACGGCATTGCGGTACGCCGCCATTTACGGGTCCTTGGCGTCAAAGTCTCCATTTATTTGAGATATTGCAAGGTTCGAATCCCCACGCACTTCTAGGCATTGGTGCCCATGGAGACTGCCATCCGAAGACCGTGCAACAGAGCCTCGTACTCGGTTGCATTGTTGGAGTCTGTGTATAATATTTGGAGTACGTATTGGACTGTATCTCCAGTGGGGGATGTCAGGACAACACCCTCTCCTAGTTCGGCCAGCATCTTAGACCCGTCAAAGTGCATGATCCAATTGGAGTACGCGCCGTACTATTTAGGGAGTTCGGCTTCTGTCCATTCGGCAACGAAGTCAGCCAGTACTTGCGCCTTAATGTCTCACCATGGTTTATGTATCATGTCGAATGGGAGGAGCTCGATGGCCCACTTAGCAATCTGGCCCATGGCATCGCGGTTATTTATTATATCATTGAGTGGTACTTCGGAGGCCACCATGATTGAACACTCTTGAAAGTAGTGTCGTAGTTTCCGGGATGCCATAATGTGGGTACCGGGACTTTCATGGTGTGAGGACAGTGGATACGTAGTATACCGTCTTTTGAAACGGGAACTTATTTTCTGTCCTCCTCTCGTTCGATGATGCGTACTGCGCTTAAACTTGGTGTGTTGCAGCTATATATAATAGCATGGGTTTGCCAATGTTTGGTGCGGCCAGGATTGGGTTGCTAGCCAAGAGGGCCTTTATTTCTTCTAGTCCACCATGGCCGCATCCGTCCACTCGAAGTGGTCGGTGCGTCAAAGAAGGCGATAGAGAGGTAGTGCCTTTTCTCCCAATCTGGAGATAAAGCGGCTTAAGGCAGCCACGCATCCAGTTAATTTCTCAATTTGCTTGAGGTCTGTTGGGGTAGCCAACTGTGACAAAGCTCGGATTTTGGCCAGATTTGCTTCAATTCCTCTATTGGAAATGATGAAACCCAGGAGCTTTCCGGTAGGAACGCCGAAAACGCATTTTTCCGGATTGAGCTTGATGTCATATGTTCGGAGATTGTCAAACGTAAGACTTAGGTCGTCTATTAAAGATTTGACGTGTCTGGTCTTGATGACCACATCGTCTATGTATGCGTCAACTGTTTTGCCAATTTGTTTTTCCAGGCATGTCTGAATCATGCGTTCATAGGTTGCACCGGCATTTTTGAGCCCGAAAGGCATGGTGTTGAAACAGAAAGGGCCGTACGGAGTGATGAATGCCGTCGCGGCTTGAGCGGACTCCGGAGTATGCGTCGAGGAAGCAAAATGAGTCGTGTTGTAACACCCCAAAAAAAATTAACCAAGTTTTTGGTATTATAATTTTGCCAGGAGTTTTAAAATTTTTGCATTCTGGACTTTTCTGTGGATTTCAGAAAGAAAACTCTTCTTTTTACGTTAATGAGTTTTATTTTTCCCAGTGGAGCTTTCCAAATTTTTTTGACTTCTATGCCATCTCATTAAAACAATTTCTCAATCAGTAGATTTATATATTAAATTATTTCACCCTCAGCTTTAATCACTAAAATGACTTGTTTGAGTTTTGGAGCTCTTTTTCTACTTCAACCAGTTGATAAACTTAACTAAAAATTCAACCAAAATTTGGAGATATCATGTGAGGTCTCTAAATCATTTCTGTGCAATTATATATCTATTTCATTGCATATTAGGAGTTTTGTGCCTGTTTTTCTTCTCTGGTCCAGTGGGCATTTTTGCACTAGAACCCAATTAAATATTTCCCTAGAGCCTCCACCAAAATTATGGGATATCTGTAGTAGCATGCCATCCAACTTTATGCAAAAACATAGTGATGTTCTTTGGAAAATTTGAGTGCATCAACCTCTTTTTCATTCTGGACCAGACATGTGTTTTCTACTGCAACCCTGTTATTTCTTACTCTAATGATCTGGTGCTTTCTCATGCTTGTAGTCAACCCTGCAAAACCCCTAAGTCCAGGAGCATGCCCTCTTTGGAACATTGTTTGTCCATGTAATGATGCCATCTACTCCCTGTCCAGAAGTGTGGTTTTGCAAAACTTGTACTAACAAGTTTCTCCTTTTTGCAAACCAACTTCACCACCCTCTCTTGCACCCATAGAGACACTGATCTGGAGATTTTGGCCAATCCAAGAACTACCTAGGTGCCCTTGGCATTTTGTCAAACACTCTGAGTGCACAGCCAGATTTGGCTTGAATCCAAGTTTTCATGGTGAACTTGAGCCCCTGACCAATCCACCATGTCCCTCAGTCCCCTTGCTAAGCCTAGACTAGTCGTGTTAATTGCCAGCCTCAACCGCAGCCTCTAGGATGCCCTAGCATTTCGTCGAGCATGTCCCGGGCGTGCTCTGGGCGCGCCCAGAGCGTGCGTTTGGCACCCGTGCGCCCGAGACGCCGCGTCGCACCCCCGCACCCAAATCCGGCCCGTGACCGGTCCCAGCCAACACTCCGTGTTCCCTTGCACCGCCACACCTCCCCGACCAACCTGGCACCCCACAGCGCCACCGTCAGGACGGCCGTGGCAGCTAGCTAGCGGACGCTTGCAGCCCTGGCCGTGTCGGCGCCGCCCAAGCCACCAGCGCTTGCCACCTGCCTCCTGGAGCAATGCGTGCTCATCCACAGCTCCGTCCTCTAGCGCGCGTCGCCGCCACATCGCCCTAGCTATAGAACGGCGGTCGCCGACAAGCTTATCCCCGGCCGCCGCAAACCGACCTCCAGCGCCTATATAAAGAGGCCCCGAGCTCAAACTCGCAGGCAGGCAGCCTCACACCGTCCCACTGATGCCCCCTTAGCCATCAATCGATGGGAGAGGGTCGTCTCCTTCCTCTCCGGCAACTCCAGCCGCCGTCACTAACCAGGCCATTCCGGCGCCACCAGGACCTCCCCCTCTCCACTCTCTCCACCAGGAACCCCCTCATCCTCCCGTGAGCCCGTCCCCCTACTCAATCCTTATCGGGAGTCGCCGCGGGCGATATTTAACTTTTTCCGGCAACCACCGTCCGCCGCGGAGCTCGCCGCCGGCAACTCCGTCCACCCCAGAGGACGAAACCACCACGGAGTAACCGTCTCGACCGCCTAAGCCCGCGGGTGACCTCCATTTGTTGAACGGTGCCGCCGTTCGCCGGCGAGCATCGCCGGAGTCCCGCCCCCTCTCTCGGGCGGAGGAAGAGGAGGGAGGTGGGCTAGTCAAACCTTACCAGTGGGCCAGGCGGGCCCACTGTCAGTGACTCAGGCTCAGTCCACACTGGATAAGTGGAAGCACATTTCAAGAATGCGCCTTCGACGTGTACGTATTTTCGAAACGTTTTTCTTTTCCGTTTTATTTTAAATAACAGATTTTATTTGACCAAACTTTGACCAGCTGTATCTCTTTAAATACAGCTCCAAATGAATTAATTCTTTTTCCTACCACTTTCAAATATTGTCTAGTTTATTTTAAGATCTATTTGAAAAAATTTCAAGACAACTTTTTGTGCTATTTTGTTTTCGTGTGTTAATGTTTATATATTCTTTAAATAGGATTTTTGAAGATTTCAAGATGTTTTAGATGCACCCTTCTTTTCCATGACCTGAACGCAAGCATTCTGAACCCTGGTGTAAGTTTTTGTGTGTGTTGTTTGACTCGGTGACAACCCCACCCCGGCACGTGCGTGCGTCATTTCATGTGAGGATGTGATCCTATTCATGGGTACATATTAATGAGTTTATGCTAATGAAGTTGACATGATTTGTAATGGGAATCACCATCATACGTTTTTCATACATACCTGAAGGGAAGCCGGGAAGGCCTCTGTCTTGGGTAGACACGGTCTTGTCCCTAGCCCTCCATCGAGTCGTCGTGACCGGTATGGCATGAGGGGTATGTCGTGTGATGTGCCCAGCTGTTATTTGAGATATATGCATTGTTATGCTAATCATGCAGGAAATATTACAACCTCCTGAGTCGACCGTAGATCGAGTCTTGTGCCAGTAACCCCCATACTTGCTTCGTACTACCACTCGTCTCTACAATAAGTAGGGTACGGTTCAGTAAGTTGTCAACCCCTTTCCTAGCACACACCGTACAAAGAGGCCGTGGTGGAAGATACTGGAGGCATCCGGTAGTCATGCCATCGGGTCCGGGAGCATGGGTGTTTCGGTTGTAGCCGAAGGGGGTGTCTTCCCCAGTCTTGCGCGCGGTATAAATTTTGTGATCCCATGTTACATCGAGGTTGTAGCCTCCCCACTTAGAGTTTTGCTTGACAAGTGTCGTGGGTGATTCCAGACACAGGTGAGTTAAGCTGGTGTGTGCAAGTTAGGTGTGTTTTCAACAAAAAGACCGTAGACGGAATTAGTCCCGATGGACTAATGGAATCCGTTACTCGTGGGTAAAGAGTACACCCTCTGCAGAGATTAAAACCTATTCGAATAGCCGTGTCCATGGTTAAGGACTACAGTCTGGGATGGGTCAAGTGTCGGTCTTAGTGTCGGCTTCGGAGGTGAAACAGTTAAACCAGAACTGGAATTACTACCTGTGACTTGTGATAATTATGATCATTATTATTGTTGACTAACCCGTGTTATTATTGTTATTACCGAGTATCTCTGGGATGGTTCTACCTCCGGGATATTCACTATGATTGTTTCTTGTAAAGCCCTGTATGTGGTGTCGCTCAGACGCCCGACTGTGGTATTTCTTTTAAAGCCCTTTATGTGGTGTCGCTCAGACGCTCGACTGTGGTATTTCTTTTAAAGCCCTGTATGTGGTGTCGCTCAGACGCCCGACTGTGGCATTTCTTTTAAAGCCCTGTATGTGGTGTCGCTTAGATGCCCGACTGTGGCATTTCTTTTAAAGCCCTGTATGTGGTGTCGCTCAGACGCCCGACTGTGGCATTTCTTTTAAAAGCCCTTTATGTGGTGTCGCTCAGACGCCCGACTGTGGCACGTTTATTATTTATTTCATAATTTTAATATTGCTATGTTATTGCGTATTCATATTTAACATGCTCGTACGCGTCAGAGTTTTATTTATCATTGGTGACTGACGTCATGTTCTTATAATATTTTTGGCACATCGCTGTCATATTATGCCTGTGTTCATAATGTTTGCGAGTACATTCAAAGTACTCACTGGCTTGTCCCTGGCTATTGTCTTGGCCAGATTTTTCTTGCGCGGAGAGGAGCGACCAAGCGGACAGTCCCGGAACTTAAGCAACGGTGATAGCAGTCTCGCGAAGATAGGAGTTAACCTGGTCAGCTGTTCCTGTGGAAACATGGAGTCCCATAGACATTGATGATCCACAAACCGCTTCCGCCATCAACTACTAGAAACCATTTGTTGTACTCACAGGCCAGAATGGTCCTATACTACATATTTTGTATTTTGCTTGGAATTTCTGTATCAAGTTGGTGCCTCATCAGCTAACAGTTATCCTGGGGCTGGTGAGCACAAGGGCCATTTTCTGGGAATTAATACCCGGAGAATCGGTCCCCACACGTGTCCTGCAGTAGCATAGATGATTTGATCGATGCGGGGGAGAGGGAAGGGATCCCTGGGGCAAGCCTTATTGAGGTCCCTAAAATCGACACATAGGCGCCAGGATTTGTCCTTCTTTGGTACCATCACCAGGTTTGCTAGCCAGTCCGGGCGTTTTATTTCTCTAATGAATCCGGCTTCGAGTAACTTGGCAAGCTCATCTCCCATGGCTTGTCGTTTAGGTTCTAAAAATCGCCGAAGAGTCTTCTTGACCGGCTTGTATCCCTCCAGTATGTTTAGGCTATGCTCGGCCAGCCTGCATGGGATGCCTGGCATGTCTGAAGGGTGCCAGGTGAAGATGTCCCAATTCTCGCGCAAGAACACCCGTAGTGCAGCGTCTATTGTGGGGTTCAGCTATGCCCCGATGGCTGCTGTTTTTGTAGAGTCCGTTGGGTGGACTTGGAATTTGACTATTTCGTCCACTATTTTGAAAGAGGTGGACTTGGATCGTTTGTCGAGTATCACGTTGTCCCTGTCCACTGTGGAGCGCAGTGCAGTTAGTTCTTCGGTTGTGAGGGCTTCAGATAATGCCTCAAGGGCTAGGGCGGCGGTTTAGTTTTCGGAGCGGAGTGCTACATCCGGATCAATGGCTAGAGTGATGATTCCATTGGGCCCGGTCATCTTGATCTTCATGTACCCGTAATGGCGTCTAGCTTGGAAGCTCGTGAGTGCATCCCACCATAAAAGGGCATGGTATCCGCTACTGAACGGGGCTGTCGGATGTTGGGTGCCGGCAGACCCTTAAGGTTCGAACTTTGGGGTGCGCGCAAAGATCTTCCCCCTACCAATCCACGTCCGATCGCTTCGCGAGAATCTAAGCTAAATGATGAACAACATGAGGGACACAAGATTTATACTGGCTCGGGCCACGGTTGTGGTGTAATACCCTACTCCAGGGTGTGGTGTGGTGGATTGCCTCAGGGGCTGATGATGAACAGTACAAGGATGAACAGCCTCGCGAGAGGTGTTCTTGAGCTGGTGCGATGAAGTGCTTGGATGAGTTCGATCGCCTCTCTCTCTGATGGGAACTCTCTGAGATGTCTTCTACTGTGGCGGCTAGCCCTACTTATAGAGGCCCTGGCCCTCTTCCCAAACATTGAGCGGGAAGGGCGCCAACAACGACCATTTTGAAGGGGAACATCTAGTACAAGTTATCCTAACTAAAGTTGGTCTTCGGCTGCCAAAGGTACTGGCGATGACGCCGTCTTGGGCTCCACGGTGACCTCCATCATGCCGCTCTGCTTGTCTTGGTCTCATTGCACTGGAATGGCAACCTTTGCCTAATGCCTCGGTACTCCACGCATGTGCTTTCCCCCTTTGCACCAAAGAGGAAACAAGGACACTGTGCGGGCAGCGCCCGCCTGATCTCGATCATCACGGCTTGCGTCACGGGCACCTCGCGAGGTACCCTTGCCTTGATCTCTCTGCCTCCTCGCGAGCCTGCCTGGCGAGGCTGCTCCTGAGGAAGCCTCGTGTCGTCCGCCCCGCGAGGCTTGGCCCCTCGCGAGGGTCTTGAGCCTTGCGTTGGTGAAGATGGGCCGTACTGGGCCACTACTCGAGCCACGCCGCAGGCCGCAGGCAGGAAAGTCTAGGGACCCCCGTTCCCAGAACGCCGCAGGGGCCACTTGGAATGTGATTTCTTCGGACCTGTAATTCTCCGGCGTGCCGAATACCACATCTAGTGTGATTTTCCCGCACATCATGCCACCCGGCTAGGGATAATTCCTTTGAAGGTCGTGCTGCTTTGCTCAATGCGGCTCTTGTCTATTTCTATTTTGTTGAGGGGTTTCCTCGTAGATGAGGTTTAATACGCTGCCACCATCCATGAGCACTTTAGTAAGCTGGAAGCCATCCACAATTGGACTAAGGACCAAAGCGGCTGGTGCTCGGACTGTTCAGAATTGAGGTTCGTCACTGGCGTTGAAGGTTATGGCCGTGTCATTCCATGGATTTATTGCTACAACATGGCAGACTTCGGCGAGGCTATGGAGTGCTCTCTGGCACCTGTTATTTGAGTCGAAAGTGTCAATACTGTATTGTGGTTTCCTGCGGGATCATGCTCTACGGTATCGTTAATGAGGAGATCCTCGCCGCTCTTGGCCACCTGGCGAAGTATCCAACATGCTCTAAGGCTATGTGTTGGTATGGTATCCGGTGTGGTGTGAATTTTGCATGGCCCATTGAGCCATCCCCCCAATACGGTTTCACGCCCTGTAGTGGGCTTTGGTTTCTTTGTAATTGGATCGGGTGACTTGCGAGAGTGCACCCTTTTAGTTTGGACGAGGAGTTTAGTGAGAGCCAGAGGATCCTAGAATTTTGCTTGGGTTTTCCAAGCGCTTTCCATTGCACAATACTGCTGTACTATGGCTGCCAAATCAGCAAAGTGTGCTATGTCACGGCGACTTATGGCTTTGAGGATTCCCTTGTCCGTGCATTTTTTGCAAAAGAATGAGATTGCGTCTTCCTCGCGACAGTCCTTGACCTTGCTCATTAAAAGGAGGAATCTGGCCCAAAAGTAATGTACTATCTCTTGGGATTCTTGTCTAATGTGGGAGAGATTGCTTGTATCTGGGTGGGTGGGTAAATTTAAGTCTGAACCCTGACCCGATCTAAGACCCAGGGGCAGAGGAGCTTCCGAACTTGGCCGTTCGCGTTCCGGGATGTTGCCCAATTTTTCTGGCCCGCTGTCCAATTCTATGTTCGGAGCCTGGGTTGTGTCCTCCCGTAGACGGGTATCCGGCTCGGAGAGCTCAGGAATCCGGACATAGTTCATCCACAAAATAGAGGAAGAATCGCTGCATTGCTCCTCCACCACCGCTATCTGATGGGTGACCGATGGAGAGTTAATCTCTCTTTGGTCGGGTTTAAGCCCGATCTGATCATAGTCCATAGCGACTCCCAAGGAGGCGATGCGATCTAAGAGTTCGTTCAAGGACGAGAGCTCTATTGGATCCATCTGCTCGGTGTATTTCGAGCTGACGTGTAGGCTGTTTTTAATGAACCGAGAAGTCATCGTCGGCACGGCGGCCGCACAGGCGGTCATGACGAATCCGCCTAGTCGGAGGGTTTGACCTGAAGCCAGGGCTTCCCCAGAGGTGATGTTGTCCTTGATAACAAGGTGAGCCATCAAGCCTTACCATGACGACACAGTGGAACTCTCAATGAAAGCACCAATGTTGGTGTCAAAACCGGCGGATCTCGGGTAGGGGGTCCCGAACTGTGCGTCTAAGGCTAATGGTAACAAGAGGCGGGGGACACAATGTTTACCCAGGTTCGGGACCTCTCTATGGAGGTAATACCCTACTTCCTGCTTGATTGATCTTGATGATATGAGTATTACAAGAGTTGATCTACCACGAGATCGTAGAGGCTAAACCCAAGAAGCTAGCCTATGATTATGATTGTTGTTGTCCTATGGACTAAACCCTTGGGTTTATATAGACACCGGAGGGGGCTAGGGTTACACAGAGTCGGTTACAGAGAAGGAAATCTACATATCCGAATTGCCAAGCTTGCCTTCCACGCAAAGGAGAGACCCATCCGGACACGGGACGAAGTCTTCAATCTTGTATCTTCGTAGTCCAATAGTCCGGCAGTCCGAGGACCCCCTTATCTAGCACTCCCTCAAGGGCCTTTGTGATTTGATGGCTCATTACTACTGGAAGGCGGGGCCTTGTGACTTGACTGCTCGTATAAATGTGCCAATGACTTGAGGAGGAGCAAAGAACCGTGTGGTATACTCAAGATTTACACTCGAATAGTACTACGATGGAGGAGCACGAAACACGGCAGCCTAGTGCCATATGGCGATAAAAAATGATGTAATTTGCTAGTCATCTCATTGTTAGCATTATTCTATTCATGCCTTGCAGACAATGTGACATGTGCGGCGAAACACCTGAAGCAAAAGAAGAAACACACGAGCAAAAATGGAAGGAACATTATCACCCCAAAAAGAAGGAAGACGCACACACAAGTCTGGGCCGCTGCTCTCACTACATGAATGGTTACTGGCCGCGGAGTCATAACTGCTTCTTCATTGCCTCCACGACCTTCATCTCCTTGCAAGTCTCCTCTGCCATCTTGTTCATTCTGTCCATGATGCGGGATTTCTCGACGCGAGCCTTCATCATCTGTTCCACGGCCACATTACGTACCTTGACAGCAACCGGGTGCTCGATGTGGAGCTTCGCCAACTCCTCCTTTTGTTCCATGACTAGGGCCTCCAGCATCTTCATCGAGGAACTACTATTCTCATGCATCTTATTCCAGTCGGTGTTCTCCTCCTTAGCAGGTCGAGCTCGTGGAAGAGCTTCGCCTGGTCCTCCTGAAGGTGTAGGATTTCGCCGGTCGCCTTCTTCTCCGAGGCAATGCTCTTCTTCAGCAGCATCACCAAGTTGGCGGTCAACTCCCCCTGCTCATTGAAATCAGCGGGCATGTCATCGAGGCTCTCCTTCAGCAGCTCCACCAAGTCGTGCATGAACTCCTTCTGCTTATTGAGGTGCTTATTGAGCTGACCGGGCATGCCGTCGAGGGATAACAACTCCAGCGCATCCATCTCGGCATGTTCGCCTCCGCGTCTAGGGCGCTCCTGGGAGCCATCGCCTGCCCATGAGAGATCTTTCGAGGTCTCTGCGTGGCGGTGAGCCTTCTTTTTTTTCGCAGCCTTGGTTGCCGCTCCCTTGTTACGAGTAGTTCTCGACCTAGAGCTCTGCACACCAGCCATGGCAAGTACGGACGAAGAAGAAGGACTTATGAGGAGGAAGGTAGAGTAATTTTCGGGCAGGTAGTTCCCATTTTTATAACCTAAGTACTAGCACTAGTACTAAAACCTGCATAGTGGGAACACGTTCAGGTTTGGTATGTACTAGTAGGTGTGAGCAGGCTTGCACTTAATTGTAGCACTAGTACTTCCGAATGTGATGGGAACAAGGTAAAGATTAATTGATGGTTTTGTTTTCGGGGCCCGAAACGGCTCCCGATGAGTTTAGTGGAACATAAATTTCAAGTACTCCCTCCATCTCAGTTTACAAGGCTTGCACGTGTATCTAGGTCATCAATGTAACTTATATAAAATAAATTGTTTGACATAAAAATATATCAATAAAAAATAGAATATTTGAAGTTTGTAATGATATATTTTTCATAATCTATGCCTCTTATTATGTTGGTCAAATTAACAACCTAGGTACACATCCAAGACTTGTAAACTGAGATAGAGGGAGTACTACACTGCTCAAGTGCGGTTGCACAAGTCAGTGATGTAACTGGTCATACATGTCAGACCAAGCCGATGCGTGTCCCTTCGGTAAGATGGGGGTCCGGCCGACCGTCTGTTGGTGCGACCAACCGTAAAGTATTACACGATGGAGACTTTTGGTTGTGGCTTCGGTTGATTGTCACTACCAAGCATTCTAAAACTAGTGATAAATAAATTACCATCTTTTTTCCAAATGACCAAGTATTTTCACAGGAATACAATACATATAGATGGAGTGATTGTCAAGGTTGTAAACTGACATGGCGTTGCAAGTTCACTGCATTGCTAGTGGGGAAGGAGGGTAGCTCACCTCACTTACGATGCATGCCTAGCGGCTCCGCCGCAACAACTCTCGGGATTTGGCTTCTCCTACCGCCCATTTGAATAGTTGCACCGGCTTCTCATGCCATTGCGTAGGCATGTGTGTTCTTTCCTCCGCATTCGACTCCGTCAATATGATCTCTGCCATTAGCCCTAGCTTGAAATCAATGCGGCGTTGCCAGATGCTGACATCCCTCATCATCTCTCCCCTGAGATCGACTTGCGCCTCCGCCTTGTGATGCGCCAGGCGCAACTCCTTGTTACTTCTCTCCAATCGATGTGATGCTTCCTTGATCCGATTTGCGCTTGCTGCCCACCACCTAAAATGCAGCCCTCGCATGTCCTCCGGCGCTGACGGGGGGATAGACTGCGGGTAGCTTCATCCCTACCTTAGCAGCTTTCAATACATCGGGGCTAGCCTAGCCCCTCATTCCGACTGGTCGCAAGGCCGGTTTCCATGGCCGACAGGCCGCTTCCTAGAAGGCGGCGCGCCTCAGAAGGCGGCAAGGGCATGGGCCGGCTCCTAGCAAGCGGCCCATCGCCACCTCAAAGTATGCACCCACCTGCTATGACAAGACAGGGTGTGGCAACAGTGCCACCTGCCACCCCCGAATCCCGGAAGGAACGTGGCCATAGTGCAGACGTACCAGGCAGACATCCCCCGCTTGGTATGGCACTATGGACACGAGGTCCATGACGATGCGTACGTTAGGCAGGGCCATGCCCCCATGAAGGGCGGTTGGTATGTCCCGCAGGCAGCAGGCCCCACTAGCCCACGGGTACTAAAAGACGTCAAGGCCCGAGGAGGTGGCCTCAAGGGGAGGCCGACTCCTGGCAGGCGGTCGCCCCTCCCCTTGGAGTATGTGCACAATTAACCAGAGGTGATGGGGTGTGGGTACAGTGATCGCCCACCAGGCAACAACACTGTAGCCATACGCCTCCCGACGAAGCCATCGTCATTAGGGGGAAGGCAACAGTGTAGCCTGGTCCCCCTGGCCCGCAGATGGTGGGCCCTACCTGTCGGCCGAGTTCGCAGCAGCCAGCGGGACCCACTAGGCAGCGAGCCCTAGCAACCGGCGCAGAAGCCGGAGCCCAGAGACACTGACGCCCGGGTCCCAGGACCAGCCGGATTAACATTGTACCCCTAGGGGGTAGGCCTATATAAACCCCCAGGGTCACCCATGCAAAGGGTTTAGCCCATTTTAGATCACACACCCCCATACCTAAGGAGTAGAGCTAGCGGCCTTCTTCCTCCTCTAGCACGAATGGCCCAAGGAGCCTCCTTGTACTTGCTATTTATCATAGTGATGCGGAGACCCCGCAGAGCAGGATTACGGGTGTTATCTCCACGAAGATCCCTGAACCTGGGTAAGATCTGGCGTCCTTTGCGGTTTTGCCTACTCCCGCTTCTAGAGCCCGACAATGTTCTATTGACCGCCTACATGATTAGCCACCCGTTGGCATATGTCAAGGAAATACCACGACATTTGGCACCCACCATGGGGCAAGGTGCATAGTTGTCCGGAGACACATTCTGTATGGGAACCCGTTTCCTTCCCCGTGAGCGCAGCCAGCCTGGCTCGCCCGCTGGCACATGTGTTGACGATCTGCATGGCGTAGAGGCCGCCTGCTCCGCAAGCTCCCTCACCGACCTCCTCGGCGGCGTCCACCTTAGTGACGAGCCTGCCCCCGATGTGGGTTTGGCAAGCTCTGAGAACTGCCTCGTCGACCTCCTCGGCAAGCTCCACATCGTCGATGAGCCCACCTCTGACCTAGAGTCTGTTGGCTCCACCGATCCGCCCGTGGAGATGGTCATCAACTCCGACGGGGCAGCTGCCTACCCTGACCACGTAGAGATCATCGACGACCCGCTCCCTCACGCGGATAGCATCATCGGCGCCACCACCGTCACGGAGGTTCTAGTCATTAGTCAGGACGGAGCCTCGGTCAGAGCGGACTAGGATCTGATCCGTTCGACCCTATGAGCCCTCGCCACTCCGGTCGAGGACGGAGCGGACAGCGCGACCCTGGAGGCACACCACATTTCGCTCCTCGACAATGCCAACTAGCTGGCCGCTGCGAAGCGCCTCGCTGACGCCTACCAACGCGAGGTCGACCGCACCATAGGCGGCACTCTGACTACTGGCGAGCCCAACCGGCTGGGCGCAGTCCGGCAATGCAGCACCACAGTTGTCGGCATCATCGGGGCCGACTCCCCTGTCTACGCAATGCCCATTGAGAACCTGAGTGTCGCCCAGGCGATAGTAGAAAAGTTGGACAACCTAGAGGGCGACGTGAGGCGCCACATGCAGGACCGCCTGCAGCGGCTCCTCGACGCGGCCGCCATCCAGCAGGAAGCCGCCCATCGTGCGGCAGAACCCAGCATGCCAGATGAGACCTGCGTCCATCACCGAGAGCAAGGTGCGACCTCTCGGTTCCCGACGGGCGGACGAGGCGACCCGGAGCCGGCTGCAAGCCACAGTCGGCGCACGCACATCTCGATCGAGCGTGACCCCGACGACCGGCCAAGAGCAATGGAACGGCGCAACGATTGCCCGCTTCCCCCATGCAGGGAGAGGCGTGCTTCGCTGCCGCCTGTTGCGCACCCGACTCTCGGAGACCGGCTAGGTCACCGCTAGGGAATTAGAGAAAACGATGCCTTCCATTGGATCGACCGACTTGCTCGGTCCCTGGCGGAAGAAGAAGATATAGTCGGCCCGCCCTGTTTTGGCCCCCACACCCGAAATGAGCCCTTCCCCAAAGGATTCTCACTACCACAAGATACTTCCAAGTACAACAGCTCCGTGAAGCCGGAAGATTGGTTGGTCGAGTACTCCAACACCGTCAACATAGCAAATGGCAACAAGCGTGTTTCCGTGAAGTATGTTCAGCTCATGCTCCAGGGCACGGCCCGGACATGGCTGAACAGCCTCAAGCCGCACAGCATCAACAACTAGCTAGACTTCTCCGATGTCTTCGTCCGCAACTTCACCAGCACCTACAAGTGGCCGCCCAAGCCTCGTCAGCTTTCCTTGTGCGTCCAAGGCCCGACTGAGTCCACTCGTGACTATCTGACACACTGGGGCGAGCTGCGATACTCCTGCAAAGGGGTGCACGAGGTGCAGGCATAGAGTACTTCACGGCCGGGTGTCAAGAGGGCACCTTGCTCAAGCACAAGCTTCTACGCGACGAGGCAGCCACTCTAGACGAACTGCTGGCCATAGCGGACAGGTACGCCACGGCCGACTCCTCCGTGAAGTCAGAGCTCTGGGTAGACGCGACCGGGAAGGTGCTCCCTCCGGCTTCCCAAACACCGGCTAGTGACGCCAACCGGCGCCAAAAGAACGACAACAAGTGCAAGGCCCAGCAGCCGGCTTCCAGAAGCCGGCAGGTAGCAAGAGTCGAAGATCAGCAGCCGACAGGTGAGCCCAGCACCAAGCGACAGAAAACTGGCAAGGGAGCATGGCTTCCCGCCCTCTCCTTTGAGAAAGCCCTTGATGCCCTGTGCAAGTTCCATAGCGGCACAAAGCCGTCTAACCACACCACTCAGAAGTGCAACTGGCTCGCTCAGCTCGCCAAGGGTGAGGCCCTCCCGCCTCCCGCACCGGCCGGCCCTCCAGCCCCAGCCGTTTAGCAGCTGATAGCCCGACCACTCGGTGTCATTCAAGACGAGTTCCCTGAAGAGCATGCCTCTTATGTCGTCTCCATGAGCAAAGCCGGCGATAGGCACAGCAGCACAAAGAGGTCAATGATGTCAGTATATAAGCTCCCACCCGCATGCACTGGTCTGAGAAGCCTATCACTTGGAGCCAAGTTGACCACCCAGCTATGATGCCCAACCCGGGTTCATATGCCCTGGCACTCGAGGCGACCTTTGCAGCGGAGAGGCGGAACTTCCATTTCGGCCGGGTGCTGATAGATGGTGGCAGCAGCATCAATATCCTGTACAAAGAGACCCTGGACCGACTGGGCATCAAGGCCAAGAAACTTTAGCCAAGCCGAACTGTTTTTCACGGCATAGTTCCAGGCTTGTCCTGCTCCCCAATTGGCAAGATAAATATTGATGTCCTCTTCGGCGACAGAGATCATTTCTGCCGCGAGCCAATCTGGTTTGAAGTGGTCGACCTGGAAAGCCCCTATCATGTGCTCTTGGGCCGCCCCGCGCTGGCCAAGTTCATGATGGTCCCTCACTATGCATACCTGAAAGCCAAGATGCCAGGCCCAAGGGCATCATCAAAGTTGCTGGAGATTACAAGAAGTCACAAGACTATACAGCTGCCAGCAGCCGACTAGCCGCGTCCCTCATCAAAGCTCAAGAAAGACGGATCCTAGATCGGATGGTAGCAATGGCCATTAAGAAGCCGGCCATGCCGACCGATACCAAGGAAGCTGAGGCAGGGGCCAAAGAGACCAAGCGGATCCCCTTGGACCCAGACCACCTGGAGAGATTTGTTGTCATGGGCACTGGTCTTGACAGCAAATAGGAAGACAAGCTCGTCGATTTCCTCCGTGAGTATCAAGACATCTTTGCATGGTCCCCCAAAGACAAGTCGGGTGTCCCGACGGATCTCGCCGAGCACAAACTTCATGTAAGGTCAGATGCCAAACCGGTCAAGCAACCCCTCCGCCGCTTGTCCGGGGAAAAGAGAAGGATTGTTGGAGAAGAAGTCGCCCAACTGCTAGCAGCCGGATTTATTATGGAAGTGTTCCACCCGGACTGGCTTGCCAACCTGGTCCTTGTGCTGAAGAAGAACAACAAGTGGTGCATGTGCATTGATTGCACCAGTCTCAACAAAGCCTGCCCCAAAGATCCATTCGCTCTGCCGCGAATAGACCAAGTGATCGACTCCACAGCTGGATGCGAGATGTTATCTTTCCTTGATGCCTATTCTGGCTACCAGCAGATTAAGCTAGATCCAGTAGATCGATTGAAGACCGCCTTCATCATGCCATTTGGTGCCTTCTGCTACATCACCATGATGTTCGGCTTAAGGAATGCTGGCGCAACATTCCAACGCTGTATGCAGAAGTGCTTGCTAAAGCAACTCAGATGCAATGCCCATATTTACGTGGACGACATTGTGGTGAAGACGGAAAAGCGTGGCACCCTGATGGAAGACTTGAAAAAAACCTTTGAAAATTTGAGCCACTTCAACATCAAGCTCAACCCGGAGAAGTGTGTCTTCGAAGTGCCAGCCGGCCAACTCCTAGGCTTCCTTGTCACAAAACGAGGCATTGAGTGCAACCTTGTGAAGATCAAGGCCATTGAGAGGATGGAGAAACCCACCAAGCTGCGTGATGTGCAGAAGTTCACTGGGTGCCTGGCATCCCTCAGCTGCTTCATCAGCCGGCTGGGCAAAAAGGTACTCCCTCTATACCAACACATGAAGAAAACCACTTGCTGTGAGTGGAACGACCAGGCGGACGCTGCCTTCCTCCAGCTCAAGCGGATGATGTCAACGCCGCCTATACTGGCGGCTCCGGCTGCTAAAGAGCCTATGCTCCTCTACATCGCTGCCACCAACAGAGTTATCAGCACAGTGATCATCGTCGACCGCCCAGAAGCCGGCAAGGCACAGTCGGTCCAGAGGTTAGTGTATTACTTGAGCGAGGTCCTGTCGGCCTCCAAGTAGAATTACCCCCACCACCAAAAGATGTGCTATATCATGTACTTTGCCACCAAGAAACTGAAGCAGTACTTTCAAGAGCACTCCATCACGATCGTCTGCACCGCTCCCCTTTGCGAGATCATAGGCAATAGAGATGCCTCGGGCCGGGTGGCCAAGTGGGCCATTGAGCTAGCTCCACACACCATCTTCTACCAGCCCTGCACCGCCATCAAGTCCCAAGCACTGGCTAACTTCCTCGTCGACTGTGTCGATTCCCAATACCTGCCGCCAGCTCCAGACTCTACGCACTGGCGAATGCACTTTGATGGCTCAGAGATGCGCACTGGCCTAGGAGCCGGCGTTGTTCTCACCTCTCCCAAAGGCGACGAGCTGAAGTACATGTTGTAGATCCACTTCGCCGCCTCCAACAATGTAGCCGAGTATGAAGCGCTCATCTTTCGGCTCCGACTAGCCAAAGAAATCAGCATTCGCCACATCCTCTGATACTGTGACTCAGAGTTGGCGGTCCAGTAGTCGTCCGGCGAATGGGACGCCAAGGATGCCACTATCGCAAGCTACCGCTTCCTCGTCCAGCAGATGAGCGGCCAATTCGACAAGTGCAAATTCATTCATGTGCCACGGGCCGACAACGACGCAGCAGATGGCCTCGCCCACATCGGCTCCACCCGGCAAGCTATACCATCCGGCATTTCCCTCGAGAACCTTTGCAAGCCGTCCATCAAGCCTTCACCAGAGCCCGACTCCATCTTCGTGCCAACTGCCCCAGAAGCAACCGGATCCGGCTCGAGGACTTCAGCACTGGGTGCGGGGACCTCACCAAGCGGCCCGGGGGCTGCAACACTAGCACCCGGGGGCTTCATCAGTGCCATTCGAAGCGGCCAGCTCTAGCCCGCCGCCTCCCAACCCGGCCCCCCTCATACTAGTCGCCGTGTTCACAGTGGTGGCGGCCCCATCTTAGGCGCAGCCCATCCGCGACTATTTGGTCAGCCGCGTGCTAACTGACTAGGTGCTAGCAAGACAGATCCAGCACAGAGCAGGCTCCTACACCATTGTCAATCAAGAGCTCGCAAGGTCGAGTGCAACTGGCATCCACCAACGCTGCGTATAACTAGAGAAAGGCATGGAGTTCCTCAGAGATATACATCAAGGAAAATGTGGCCACCATGCCGCCTCCAGGTCACTCGTGGCCAAAGCTTTCCACCATGGTTTCTTCTAGCCGACTGTTTTGGACGATGCCAAAGAGTTAGTCAAAAAGTGCAAGGGGTCCGAGGTGTTCAGCGCCAAGGAACACCTGTCGGCCTCCGCCCTGAAGACCATCCCCATCACCTGGCCCTTTGCCATGTGGGGTTTGGATATGGTAGGCCTGTTCAAGATGGCATGCGGCGGCATGACCCATCTGCTGGTCTCCGTGGACAAGTTCACCAAATGGATAGAAGCAAAACCAATCAAGAAGCTGAATGGTCTGACTGCTGTAACGTTCATCGCCGACATCACTATAAGATATGGCATTCCTCATAGCATCATCTCCGACAATGGCACCAATTTTGTCAAAGGTGCCTTGGCCCGTTTCTGCGCGAATCAGGGCATCCGACTGGACTTAGCGTCTGTTGCCCATCCGCAGTGAAATGACCAGGTGGAGCCAGCAAACAGCCTCATCTTGTCCGGCATCAAGACCCGCCTGGTCGAGCCACTAGAGAAGTCGGTCGGCTGCTGGATCGACGAGCTGTCGTCCGTCCTCTGGAGTCTTCGAACCACGCCGAACAGATCAACCGGCTTCACGCCTTCTTCCTTGTGTATGGTTCTGAGGCGATCATCCCTACGGATATCGAGTTCGAATCGCCTCGGGTTACCATGTACACGGAGGCGGAGGCAAATGAAGAGCGAGAAGACAGCGTCGATCTACTGGAAGAGGCCCCACTGCTAGCATGAAGCCAGTCTGCCATCTACCAGCAGAGCCTGCGCCGCTACCACAACAAGAAGGTCACGTCGCGATCTTTCCGTGAGGGCGACCTTGTGCTCTGTCTGATCCAGCGATTATTCGGACACCACAAGCTCGCAACACCTTGGGAAGGCTGCTTCATCATCAGCAAGGCCCTGGGCAATGACTCGTACTACCTCATGGACCCCTAGAAGCCCAGGGCGCACAAGAGATGAACAGCCAGCAAAGAGACAAAGCGACCATGAATGCAAATCTGCTCCGCCCGTTTTACAGTTGATTCGAGCGTATGTACCACGCCAACTTTTGTATTAAGTAAAAGACCTCAGGTCCCCCGAGATGAACTCAAGGGCTACCTTTTTATCTATTTATGAGCTAAGCTTATGCCATGACTTGATTTTTTCTATTCCTGCCCCGTCCGGGTCGGTCAGCCGCCCGGGGGCTCGCCGCCTTGGCCTAAGTTTGCACCAGCCGGAGCCGACTAGTAGTGTCTCGACACTAAAAGCCCTCTCTCCGCCCTAAGTTACAGCTGCAGTGCGGCTGTCCGACTGGCGGGAGCTAAAGGCCGGAATAGTTGCCCACACGAAATTCAGCTAAGGAAGAACGCTAACTTAGGACCAGTCGGCCCTCCGCCTCCCTTGTCCAGCTGCTCAAGTAGCCGGCAGGATGGCTTCTCGCTCGATCAAGCCACACTCTACGCGGCCCAAGTAACTTGCCCGTTCCAAAGAATGACCAAGTCCCTGACCCAGCCACAGACCGCAGAGCGGCTATCCGGCTAGCAGGGAGGCGGCCAAGGAAACGCGGCATAGCAGAAAGCCAAAGAGAGAAAGGTAAAAATCGAACAAGAATTTAAACTTATGTACATTTCAAAAGGCCAGAGGCCAGCATCCATGAAGTTTAAAGTACACCCCCAGTGGGTGGAGTTGCGCATACTTAACAGAATTGTTCAAAAGGATTACAGCACATCACAAGACAAGATAAATGAGGCCGCCTAGGCCAGAGGAGCAACAGGCAGGTTCGAGGGGTCGGCGGAGGTAGCGGTGCTGGATGGTGGAGCGGTCGGCTGGCCGGTCTCGGTTGGTCGGCAGAGGCGGTAGTCAGCGTAGCCACCCGCGGCTCTCTGGTCGATGCCTGATCAAGCTGAGGCTGGTCGCCCGCTCTGCCCTCTGACGCGTTGTCTTCGTCCTCCTCAAAGTCGTCGTCGTCATCGCCCTCATTGCTAGAGGCGAGTTCCTTTGCGAAGTCCTTGTCGCGCGTTGGGTCCACCCCAAACCAGCTCGGCACCATCCCATTGCCGTCACCATCCATGTCGGGGATGAAGACGATAGTGTTGGTGTAGTCGGCGAGTGTCGTCGCACGCCGGGTGAGCTCAGGGCCCGCCTCCACCAGCTCGTCTGCGGCCTCCAGCCGGAAGGTGGCTGCTTGGGTCAAGTCCAAGTTGGGATACCACGCGTTGGCATACTCCAGGGCCATCCGAGCACTTGCCCGAGCCGCGGCGCCCTTACAGGCCTCGATGCGGCCAACTGCAGCCTCGAGCCACTCGGCGGTATGGCCAGGTGTACGTGGGATCCGAGCACCCGGCCAGAGGGCGGCCAACACCAGAGCACCGGTGCGTTGCAGATAGCGGAGCATCCGATGGGCCGGCTGCAGGCGAGTCTTGACAGGCAGGAGCTGCTCGCCGAGATTATGGGGCGCATAGGGCACAATGTCCGCGCCCCCCATGCTTCGCGTCGCGCACGGCGCCTCCTTGGCCTGGGTGACGGCGACGGAGTAGCCCGGGAAGTAATCTGAGAAGGAGAAAGATCAAAAAAACGGCAGTCGATCAAGTCCTCTATCTCCCGTAGCAGTCGGCAGCCACTCAAGAAGAAGAGAACAACTTACCATCGATCAAGTCCTCTATCTCCCCGTAGCTGGCGTTTAGGAACTCCTCCTTCTCGGCCCAGTTCGAGCGCTGAGTCTCAAACTTGGCCTTAAGGAGGTCCTCGCCATCCTTTAGATGCTAGATCTCCACCTTGTCTTGCTGGATCTCCGCCTTGTGCCGCTCCGCCTGGTCAGCCAGCTCCTTGTTCAGGCGATCGCACTCCTGCACCACCTGGCTGTGCTCCAGCTCTTTGGTGTGGAGCTCGGTCTCGACCTCGCCCACATGCTGCTGCAGTGTAGCAGCCGCCTCTGTAAAGATATAAAAGAAGGCATCAACATCAGCAAGAAAAGGAAGAAGGTAGTTCCCGGAAGATCTGGCCCGACTGCTCAGCAGTCGACCCGAATCTCGGGGGCTACACCCAGTGGGTGCGCTGACGCGCCCCCGTGAGAAGAAAGGCGTAAGTCTTACTTCAGCTCTCGTTCAAGTCACGGGTCCGCTTGGCCAGCTCCTTGATGTGGGAGTTATAGGCGGCCGCGCGCAGGTTGTGGTAGTCCTACAGCAAGGACAAAAGAAGAAAAGAAAAACAAGATTAGCACTCGGAACTCAAAGTTCCAAGCCGCCTGCTCAGTAGCCGGCACAGGGGCTACACACAGTGGGTGCGATGGCGCGCCCCCACGAAAGATTGCGAGAAGATAAAGACAAAAAGCAAGCGCGTACCAGAACGTCCGCTCGCGATGCCAGGAACTCCTGCACGCACTTCTGGAGGGCGGAGCCTTCGGCGGCAAGCTGGGTCTGGACGTCCTGCACAGACATGTTCAGGACGCTGCCACCACCACTAGATGCCCAGCCCGCTGTGTTGGCACTGGTGGCCTCAATGTCGGGCATCGCCGAGCTAGAGGCTCCGACCTCCATCAGCCGCGGCACCGAGCTCGCCTACGCCGGGCGCCGGCGCGCCAGGAATGGGATCGTGGTAAGCGGCCCCACTGTCAATTGGCCATCAGACGGCACCGCTTGTGGCCCCTCGGGCTGGCCGACCTGCGTGTTGGCAGTCGGTGGGGGCAGAACCACCTCTTCCCCAAGACCGGGGCCGCTCCTTCCCTCTCAATGGCAGGCTGGACAACGCTAGCTCCGCCAGCCAGCTCCGGGGCCTCCGGCGCAGGCAGCTCCGGGTGCTGCGAGTCGATGGGCCCAGAGGCCTGACCGCGGGATGCCTCCGCCTCCTGCGCCTTGGTGGCCGCGGCCGCGTGCACCTTGTTCGCCGTGTTGGCCTGCGCCTTGGCCGCAGCATCGGCCTCCGCCTGCGCAGCTTGGCTCCCCTGGCTGCTTCCTCCTGCTCCTTGCGTGCCTCCCGCGCGTTCCTCTCCGTGGCCTCCTAGAGGACGGCTAGGGGGCCACGTGGCAAGGGGTAGTAGAGTTATCAGCCGCCCCAACCACCAAAGCACTCGGGGCTCGCGAGAGGGATAGCGGGGCCCTGCTCAAGCATGCCGGAAAGAGCATTGAAGAAAAGCAAAGACGAAACAAACGAAAAGCAACAGAAGGAAAATCACAAGTACTTACGCAAACAACACAGGGCGCGGCTTCGAGACCCTCTGGTACCGGGCCGCCCTTGCAGCAGCCTCCTGCCACTTGGTTGCAGCGGTCGAGGTCTTTGGCTTCTTGGACCGGGTGCCGTAGGGCCCGCCCTCAGCCTGGCGCTTTGGTGCGCCGGCTGTCGCAATCGGCGCGGTCGAAGAGCCAGCGCCCGTCCTGTCGGTGCGGTGGCTGCGGCATGGTTCGCGGTCTTCCGCATCATCGTCCGCCCACTCCCCAAAGCTGCCTCCGGAGAAGTCGCCTGCTTCCCCTCCACCACCGCCTCTAGCGTCGTCCTCCTCCATGGCGGCTGCCCCCAAGTCGGGGTCGCCCTCATCACTAACCGACCGGTCTAGGAGGAACTCCTCGCCCGAAGCCAGTTGGATGGCCGTCTGGCCCAGGAAGTACTGCACAAAGGCCGACTACTCAGGCGTCGGGAAGAACTCGGACCAGCAAGGGAGAAAAAGAAAGAGAAGTAAAGGACTTACCGTAGGCGATGGGTTGGCCCGGCTGTACGGTGGCTTGCCGAATTGCCACTCTGACTCCGAGAGCTTGCAGTCGGAGATGTGGTTTACCAGCCAGACGAACTCCGAGACCGGCATCTCCTTGGTGGACATCCGGGACGGATCCCGGTGCCCATTCATGGCACTGGTGAGGTGGGGCCGTGTCAGGACCCTGACTCAATGCCACATCGATCTAGCATGTAACACCTCATATCACTTTGCGGCCTCACGCACCGTATTCCCACGGGTGTCGCCTTACCTTGCCCGGGACCGTTTGCACCTTTTGGCACACATATATGATAGTGCCTCTAGCATCCATATGACAAGGAGCCCGGGCTGACATGGCTAGTCGTGAACCCAAAGTGGCACTAACTTACAGGAACAGGCATACATGACCCAGCAACGAACGTATCAGTCAACAGCGAGTTAATCCGAGTTGTAGCACTGGGCTAGCAGGACTCTGGTAAACTAGGCTGTAGCGGGCTAACAGGACTCCAGTAGTCATCGCATGACATTTCCCCGTAGGGACAAACACAAGAACGAAGAAGGACACATGCCAGCCAGCCTAAGTGTTCCGGAGTAGTAGCAAGCTACCATGGCTCAGTGGAAGCACTAGGAGACATTTCCCGGTAACAGAGGCTACTAAGGATAAACAATTAGATAGTCAGATCCCACACATAGCATGCATTTCAATCATACACACAATATGCTCGATATGTGCAAATACAACATGGCATCACAACATGACTCTACAACTCAAGTACTTTATTTAAAGACTCAGAGAGCCATACATATCATACACACAAGTACGGGTCACACGACCCAGCATTCAAGTCATATAGACATACAAGCCAACAGCGGAATTAACTTGTTTGAGTAAAGAGAACTAGGAAATAAAAGAGGCTGGAGAAAGCCTGACTATACTACACGGTCCATCATGAGCTCAGGATCACCATCTGGGCTTCAGCCTACAAATCGACATCGACGTCTATGAAGAACCCATCAGGGTTGCAGTGTCTACCTTAAAACGTAAATTAAGCAACATGAGTACAAAGGTATTCAGCAAGACTTACATCAGATCCTACATACATGCACATTTTCAAGAAGGGTTGGTGGGGTTATTGCAGCAAGCTAGCTTTGACTCTTGGCTAAGCTATCTTACGAGACTCCAACTTGAAATGGTTTTGCGCACTCGAGTCCAACTACACACCACTTCAATAGACTACCGAGGATCCACCTCCGTCATCCTACGGAAGAGCCATCCTCGGCACTCACGCTTATCTTGAGGCTTTTAGTACTATCCATTTACTTGTCTATGAACTGTATAGGCAACCAAGTAGTCCTTTACCGTGGACGAGGCTATTCGAATAGATGATGTTAACCGTACAGGGGTGTACTTCTTCATACATGTTTCCACCACTTAGCGTCTGCACACGACATGTGCTCGGCAGACTTCAAGCGAAAGCCGATGTGGGTGTAGACCACGACCTACCTAAACACCTAAGTCTCTAGTCCAGGTTTATCGCCTATCCAGGTTCCATCCACAGGGAATCCGGCCGAGGTTTCCACATACGGCCCCAAACGATGTGTGCAGGGTTCCCGAGATACAAAACAGGCATCCGGTACACCGTGCCACGTACCTACCGCATCACGGCCCACCCCGCGGGTCACCGGTGCCCACGGCGTCCAGTAAGCTACAAACACCAGAAACTACTTGCAACTCCTGGACAGAGGACTAGCGTGGATAAGAAGTCGAGCGAGTCAATTAAGGATCCCAATGTATGGTAGTAGCTGATTCTTAAATCACATATACAGATCTCGGTGCTTAAGGATGGTCCCAATGAAACAACCCACCATGTACTCCTACATGGCCTCTCATCAATACCTTTACCAAATCGTGTTCAACACATCACTCTCATTACCAGCATGATCATTTCACTCTAGCCCGTCACCCAGATGAACCAGACCTGACACGACTCTAAGCATAGCAGGCATAGCAAGGTAGGAAACACATACACATGGCTCATTCAACTCCTACACATGCTAGTGGGTTTCATCTAGTTACTGTGGCAATGACCGGTCATGCAGAGGAAATCGGTTCAACTACAGTAGCACACAGCAGTTTGAAACGCGTTGTCTTAATGCAGTAAAAGAGAGCAGAGGCAAGAACATGGGATTGTATCGACATGATCAAATGGTTGGTTGTTTGCCTAGCAGGTTCGTCGACTGGTATTGCTCCTCGTTTGGATACTCGCGATACTCTTCGGGGGCAGAACCTGCCGCAGAGAGCACCGATATACAATCATCACCAAACAATGTGCAACAATATGATGCATGCATGAGACATGGCAAAATGAGTGTATTGGGCTAATGCAACTAAGACCAGATGGGTTTGGACCATTTTGAATCAAAGATTCAAGTTCCAAGCTCATATATGGCCTTTAATAGTTCTTTATCATGTTATGCACTAAACATCAGGTTAACTTGCTTAAACATGCATGAAACCAGTACAGATGGATAGATTGGATTTTTTTGATCATTTTTCATATATAACACTTTGCATTTGGAGCTACAGATTAATTTCTATGAATTTTTGAAGTTTGTAGCATTTTCTGGAATTTCCTGTATAAGAAGAAATCCAGTAATTGAGTTATTGCGTCAGCATTGCGTCAGGGTGACGACAGCGGTCAATGGGGACGGTCCAGGTCAAACCTAACCAGTGGGTCCAGCGTGTCAGTGTCATTATACTAACTAATTTTAATTAGTACTAACCCTAGGTTAATTAGCAGGCCGGCCCCCACCTGTCATTGACCCAGGGGGGTCAAACTGGGCCCACCCGGGGTCAAACACGGTCAGCGGGGTCAAACTCACCGGCATTTAGCCGCCGGCGAGGCCAAACGTGGCGGGGCAGTCCGGCGACCAAAAAGGCGGCAGAGGGCATCCACGTGTAGCTAGGGATGAGCCGCGTCCAGTGGTGGTGGTGGTTGTGCTTGGGGTCGCCGGAAACGGCGCTGGTGCTGACCTTCGCGGCTGCCGGAGCTCGGGTGAGCTCGGGCTCATTGCTAGGTGGCACGTCGAGGTGCGTGGAGTGGTGTTGCGGCCTCCTGGGGTGCGGTAAGCCTAACGGGCAGGGTGGCGAGGCCGTTGCGTGGCTGGAGTCTCGTCGGCGATGAGCTTGGCGGTGGCGTGTGCGGTTGAGTTTCGTGCGGTTGCTACGGTGCTCAAGAGAGGGAACAAAGAGGATGGGGAGGAAGCTAGGCTCACGGTGGTCACGACGAGACAGACGGCGAGGTCGGGGACGAGCTGCTGCAACGGTGACGGCGAAAGGGATCTCCGGCGACGGTCGGTGAAGACGGGGTCGGTGGAGGCATTGCAGAGCGTGCGAGCGCTCGGGGCTCGGCTAGCTCGACGAAGCGGACAACGACGGAGCTCGTGGACACGGCAGAGCGGCGCGAGGACAATGGTGGGCGCGGCTACAACGGCGGTTCGGCGGCAGCTGCTTCGGCCATGGCGAGAGAGAGCGAGAGAGAGGACGGGGGGAGAATGAGATGTCCAGGGGCTCGGAGCGGCGCCGAGGAGGCCCTTCGAAGCGTCGCGCTGGCGCGGGCGACGCAGGCAGGCCGGAGGTGGTGTGGCGTGCTCGGCGGCGTCACGGTGTCCTTCCTCTGCCTACTGGCAGAGGTGGGTGGTGACTGGCACGGGCCAGGTGGGCCGGCCCAGTGCAGGTAAGTGGCCACTGGCATTTCTCTCTCTCTCTTTTGTCATTTAATTTGTTTTTCTAATTTTCTGTAACTGTTGGGCATTATTAAAAATAGCTAGGCATTTCCAAAAATCCTGGAAATAATCAGGGGCTTTGTTTAGATTATTTCCAACAGCCCACACTTATTTCCAGAATTATTTGAGCATTTAAAATATTTTATATTATTTAAATGCCCAAACTCAAATAGCTAATGATTTAATCCAGTGACCTTATGTGTCCTAGAAAAATGTGAACCAATTTTGGCAGAAGTTCTAAACCAACACAAAAATGATGGACAGTTTAGAAGGGCATTTCAGGTTCATTGAAATTATTTTTTGTAAACCCTAGTTGGTTTCGGGGGGGCTGGGGGTTCTGTCATCCCCATTTCAAGTTTGTGATGAAGGATAAACATGATGCAACACTCTAATGCATAAACTAGCTAGGGTGTGACAACTCACCCCCACTCAGAAAAATCTCATCCCGAGATTTAGGATCCTCCGGAAAGAACGCGGGATACTCGAGTCGAAGACGATCCTCCCTTTCCCAAGTTGCTTCTTTCTCAGAATGGCGCGACCATTGAACCTTGAGAAACTTGATATTATGACGTCGAGTGGTACGCTCGGCTTGATCGAGGATATGAACGGGGTATTCTTGATACGTGAGATTGTCTTGAAGATCAAGCATTTCATGGTCCACTCCACGGATAGGATCCGAGAAGCAATGCCTGAGTTGAGAAACATGGAAGACATCGTGGACTCTGGAGAGATGCGGAGGTAGTTCCAATTGGTAGGCAACTCCTCCTCGTTTGGCAAGAATGCGAAAGGGTCCAATATAGCGAGGAGGTAATTTGCCTTTGATACCGAAGCGATGGGTTCCCTTTAGAGGAGTAACCCAAAGGTAAGCCTTCTCGTCAACCTCAAAAGTCATAGCCCTATGTTTTCGGTCATATTGGCTCTTTTGACGAGATTGGGTTGTTTTCAACTTTTCACGAACAATGTGAACTTGCTCTTCTGCTTCCTGGATCATATCCGGGCCAAAGAATTGTCTTTCCCCGGTTTCTGACCAGTTAAGAGGCGTTTGACACCTTCATCCATAGAGAACTTCAAAAGGGGCTTTACCCAAGCTAGATTGATAGTTGTTGTTATAAGCAAATTCGGCAAATGGAAGGCATTTCTCCCAATCCATTCCGAATGAGATAACACAAGTTCGAAGCATGTCTTCTAGAATCTGGTTGACGTGTTCTACTTGACCACTTGATTGAGGGTGAAATGCGGTGCTCAACGAAAGGCGGGTTCCCGTAGCATTTTGGAAACTTTCCCAAAATCGAGAGGTGAAGAGACTTCCTCGATCCGAGTTAATTTCCAAAGGAACACCATGGAGGGACACTATACGGGAGATATATAAGTCTGCTAGCTGGCTAGCGGTTATACTCTCACGAACAGGCAAGAAATGGGCCACTTTGGAAACACGATCGACAACGACAAAGATAGCATTATTCCCTTTCTTGGTCCTGGGAAAACCGGTGATGAAATTCATACCAATTTTATCCCATTTCCATTCAGGAATAGCTAAGGGTTGAAGGGTGCCAGCAGGCCATTGATGCTCTTCTTTTACATGACGGCAGACCTCGCAACTAGCAACAAACTGAGCAATGTCTCTCTTCATCCTAGTCCACCAGAACCTCTGGCGTAGGTCCTGATACATTTTGGTGCTACCAGGATGAATGGTGAGAGGAGACTCATGAGCTTCCTTAAGGATCAACTGTCATAGTTGCCGCTTAATGGGAACCACTAAGCAGTTTCCGAAGTACACGACACATTGATCATTCACGGAGAAACATGTAGCAACTCCGCTAGCAATGTTCTCCTTGATCCGAGATATCCCCTTGTCATACCACTGAGCGGTTATGATATGATCCGTAAGGGTAGGTTTCGCCACCAAGGTGGAAAGGAATCCTTGAGGAACAATGTGAAGGTTAAGCTTTCGGAATTCCTCATGGAGAAGTGGTTGACTTTGTTGTAACATCAGATTGTTACAATAAGATTTATGACTTAGTGCGTCATCCATGACATTGGCTTTTCTTGGGGTGTAAGTTATCCCTAAGTCGAAATCTATGATCAACTCGACCCAACGTGTTTGCCTGAGATTCAAATCTGGTTGGGTGAATATATACTTCAGACTTTGGTGATCAGTGAAGATTTTGCAACGATTACCCATGAGGTAATGTCACCAGGTTTTGAGTGCATGGACTATAGCTGCAAGCTCTAGATCATGAGTAGGATAATTTTCGTCATGTGGGTGCAATTTCCGTGAAGCATAAACAATTACGTGACGATCTTGCCTGAGAATGCAACCTAGTCCTTGTCGCGAGGCGTCGCAATAGATAACAAAGTCCTTGGAGAAATCTGGTGGTACCAGTACGGGAGCAGATGTCAGGCGTCTTTTCAGTTCTTGAAAATTGTGCTCGCACTATGGGGTCCACTCGAACTTTTTATCTTTCTTGAGGAGTTCAGTTAGAGGTTTAGAAACTTTGGACAAGTTCTCGACAAAGCGGAGACAATAGCTCGCTAAGCCAAGGAAACTCCAAACTTGCTTGACCAATTCAGGTGGAGTCCAATTAAGAATGGCTTGAACTTGCTCAGGATTGATAGCAATACCCTTACGAGAGATTACATGGCCTAGATAGGTCACTTCTGGCAACCAAAATTCGCATTTAGAAAATTTGGCATAAAGGCGATGCTCTCGAAGTTTCATCAACACAAGCCTTAGATCCTCTCGAAGTTTCATCAACACAAGACCACGACGAATTTATCCAAGTACTCCATGAAGATTGAGTTCATTAACTGAGAGAAAGTGGCTGGGGCGTTGGCTAACCTGAAGGACATGACGGTGTACTCGTATTGGCCATAACGAGTAACAAAGGCCGTTTTGGGAATGTCCCCGTTCTTGATTTTGATTTGATGGTAGCCCAACCTCAAATCCATCTTAGAAAAGACTGAGGATCCAGCGAGCTAATCATACAGGTCGTTGATCCTAGGGAGCGGATACTTGTTCTTTATGGTGACTAGGTTAACGGGTCGATAATCTACAACCATCCGATCCGTACCATCCTTATTCTTGACGAAGAGGACGGGACAAGCCCATGGAGACAAACTAGGACGGATGAAACCATTTTTCAAGGACTCATCGAGTTGTTTCTTAAGCTCGGCTAGTTCTAATGGTGCCATCTTATAGGGTCTCCTAGAGATTGGGATAGTTCCTGGAATAAGATCTAAAACGAACTCAACATCTCTGTCAGGTGAGACACCTGGCAATTCTTCTGGAAAGACATCCGGGAAGTCATGGACTACCGGAATGTCTTTGATGTCTGGCAATGGACTGGCATTAAGAGAATATAGCTGCCGCTTAGCTGTCAGGACCGGATTTTTGGGATATTAATTTCCCAGAAATTGGCCCTTTTGCTCACCAGCCCCGGGATTACTGTTAGCTGATGAGGCACAAACTTAATACAGAAATTCCAAGAAAATTATAGAATATGTAGTACAAGACCATTCTGGCCTATGAGTACAACACAAGGTTTCTAGTGGTTGATGGCGGAAGTGGGTTGTGGTCTTTCAGCATCTATGGGACTCCAATTCCCACAGGAACAACTGACCTGGATAACTCCTATCTTCGCGAGGCTGCTATCACCATTTATTGGGTTCCGTGGTTGTCATCGCAACGCTCCTCTCGAAGCAAGAAATCTCGCCAAGACAATAGCTAGGGACAAGCCAGTGAGTACTTTGAATGTACTCGCAAAAATTATGAACACGGGTATAATATAACAAACGATAATCATGCTCTGAAATGTTCTATGATCACAACGTCAGTCATAAAATAAAATCCATGATGTACGTAAGCAAGTTATTCACATAAAATACAAATAATGCAATTAGAGAGTAGAGATAGAATGCCTCAGTCGGGCGTCTGAGCGACACCACATAAAGGGCTTATAAAGTAAACAAATATCAAGCATGCCGCAGTCGGGCCTCTCAGCGACACCACATAAAGGGCTTATAAAGTAAATATATAACAAACATGCCACGGTCGGGCGTCTCAGCGACACCGCATAAAGGGCTTATAAGAAAAATCAATAACAAGCATGCCACAGTCGGGCGTCTCAGCGGCACCACATAAAGGGCTTATAATGTAAATATCACGATGAATATCCAGGAGGTAGAACCATCCCAGGGATACTCAAAAAAGAAATTCAAATAATATAAAGGGTTAGTCGATAATCATCATGAGTCACAAGTCATAATCCATGTTCTGGTTTAGCAGTTTTTCCTCCGAAGACCGACAGTAAGATCGACACTTGAACCAACCCAGACTGTAGTCCTTAACCATGGACACGGCTATTCGAATAGATATAATCTCTGCAGAGGGTGTACTCTTTACCCTTGAGTAACGGATTCCTTTAGTCCACCGGGACTAATTCCGTCTACGGTCTTTTAATTGAAAACACACCTAACCGCACACACCAGCCTGACTTATCGGTGTCTGGAATCACCCACGACACTCGTTAAGCAAACTCTAAGTGGGGAGGCTACAACCTCGAGTAGCATGGGATCACAAAATTTATAACGCGCGCAAACTAGGGGAGCTACCCCCTCGGCTACAACCGAAAACACCCATGCCCCCGGACCAGGTGGCATGCCTACCGGATGCAGCCGGTATCTTCCACCATGGCCTCTCTGTATGGTGTGTGCTAGAAAGGGGTTGACAACTTACTGAACCGTACGCTATCTACGGCAGGGACAAGTGGTAGTACGAAACAAGTATGGGGGTTACTGGAACAAGACCCGATCTACGATCGACTTTGGAGGTTTAAGTGTTTCCTGCATGATTAGAATAACAAATATGTTTCAACCAACAGACAGAATCACCACTCATCATACCTTACTATGCCATACCGTACACAACCGTCTCGACGAAGACCGGAGGCAAGCTCGTGTCTACCCAAGACAGAGGCTTTCCCGGCTTCCTTCCGATAGGCATGATAGGCATACGAGGGTGATTACTATCACAACGTATCAAATTCCAATAGCACGGAATCATCAATATGCACTTATGAGTAGGTTCATACCATCACAAAAAAATAATGGAAACTCCGAGACAAGAGGTGTTGTAACCGTATCAAACAACACACGACAATATTATGCCAGGGTTCAGAATGCTTGCCTTCAAGTTATGGAGAGGCAGGGTACATTCCCAAAACTTTTGAAAGTTTTCTTCTCTCTCCAAAAATCCTATTTAAAATTTGAATTAATACATAGTTTCAAAACAGTACAAAAAAGTTGTCTAAATTTTTTTCAAATAAATCTGAAAATAAACTAGACAAAATTTGGGAGAGGTAGGAAAAAGAATCAACTCATTTGGAGTTATATTTTAAAAGATATGGCCACTCAAAGTTTGGTCAAACTCTGTTTTTAAAAATAATACAGAAAAAAAAACGTTTCTAATTAAAACACGTCGAAGACGTACTCTGGTGTTTACGCCTTCACTTATCCAGCGTGGACTGGCGCGTGAGTCACTGACTGTGGGTCCAGGGGGGCCACTGGTCAGGTTTGACCGGTCGCCTCTCCCTCCTTTTTCTCTGCCCAAGCGGAGGTGGGACTCTGACGATTGCCGTCGACGAACGGCGCTTGCCCACGGGGTTCTGAGGGCGGGGATGGATCCGCCAGTCTAGGGTGGACCTCCCGATGGTCGAACGGCTGGCGGGGGTGAAGGGAGTCGGCGGTGGCGAGCTCCGCGGCGGAGATGGCTTCAGGCTGATTTGGGGGTTTGGGCTACGGTGGCTCTCCATCGCAGCTGGGGGTTTGGGTGGCTCCGCAAGACCAAGAGGAGTCGGGTGGTGGTGCTGGATGGACGGGGGAGGGCCTGGTTGCAACGAACGGGACTGGGACGTGGCGTCGGTTGAACTGACCGGAGATGGGAAAGACGGCCTCTCCCCATTGATTGCCGGCTAGGGGCGCTCCAGAGCGATGGCCTGAGGCTGCCCGAGGACTCGGTTGAGCTTGGGGGTCCTTTATTTATAGTGTGGCTAGGTCGGTTCCGCGGCCGTGGATAAGAACACCGACGAACCGTCGTTCTGTTGCTGTAGGAGGACGTCGCGGCGACGAACGCTTGTAGACGAGCTTGTGGATGAGCTCGGACTGTTCCAGAGGGCAGCTGGCGCACGCGTGTGGCTCGGGCAGTGTCGTCCATGGCAGGAGCCCACTGTGGCTGGCCGCTAGCCTCCATGGCCGACCTGATGGCGGTGCTGTGGGGCTCCAGGGGCGGCCTGGAGCGTTCTAGGGAGTGGATGAGGACGACCGTGGCTCTGCAGGCGAGCAAAGGCCAGGTGGCAGACGCGGCGAACGTGCGCACGCACGTGGAAAACACGCGCTCTGGGCGCGCCCAACGCACACACGCTACATGCTCGATGCAATGCCAGAGCGTTCAAAAGGGCTAGGGTGAGGCTAGGGATTAGAAAGCCAGGGTTAGGGTTAGCTAAGCGCTTAGTGGACAAGTTAGTTAGGTTAGAGGATCAAGTTTACAATGCTAACTAAAAACCATTCCAAAACTAGCCATGCACACAAGGTGTTCGGCAGAATGCTAGAGGCATCTAGGCAGTTCTTAGGGTGGCCAAAATCTTCAAATCAGTGTCTCATTAGGTGTAGGAGATGGTGGCAAGGTTAGTTAGTCAAGACTAGAAACTTGTTAGTGCAAGTTTTTGAGAAAACCATTTTTGGACAGGAGGTAAAGGCTATCATTTCATGGACCAAAAATACTCCCACGGGGCCACTCTTCTGGACTTAAGGGTTTGGTAGGGAGGACTATAAGTAGGAAAAAGAATCATGTGTAACAGAGCAATACAAAATGGAGTTGTAGTAGAAAAGACCAATCTGGTCCAAAGAGCAAAAGAGGATGTTTTGCTCAATTTTTGCAAAGAACATTCATGGGTTTTTGCAGAAAGATGAATTATATGCATCTACTGTCATCTCCAAATACATGGTAATTTTTTTAAAGAATTATATAAAGGGTTTGTAGTGCAAAGGTACCAACTGGACTAGTTTTGAAAACTTGGGGTAGAGCTCAAATATTTCAATGAATAAAAGATATTTTTGCTCCATAGTGATTTAAAAACACCACATGACATCCCCAAATTTTGGTGAAAATTTCAGATACATTTATCAAATGGTTGCAGTGTAAAAGAGGCTCTAAAACTTATCAAAATCACTTTAAAAGAATAAGCTAAAAAACTAATTATGCAAATAAATCCACTGATAAAAGAATTGTTTTTCTTGAGAGGGTATACAAGTCCAATGATAATCTTGGAAAGTTTTTACTTGGGTCAAAACTTCACTATATTAAAGAAAAAGGGTTCTGGTATCAAAACAAAATCCAGAAAGCAAAAATTTTAAACTCCTGGCAAAATAATCAAAACATTGTTAAATTTTTGGGGTGTTACAGCACTACCCCCCTTAAGAAAAAATCTTGTCCTCGAGATTTGATCAGGGTTATTTTGAAAAAAAATACTCCTACTATCACAAAAATAACCATCCTACTCTTGTAATTAAAACGTAGCTACAGTGAGTGGGCAATAAGTGGTGCAAAACTACAGTGTGGCATGTTGGCGTTGCGTGAAAAAAATCTTCGGTAAATTTCTACCTTTGGTTACAGTAAATTTAGAATAAACTTCTAAATTGAAAATACGCTGGTCGTACCCGAGAGCACAGTGCTCTCTGTGGCTGACAGGTGGACCCGGGGCCCACTGTCGGTCTCTTCCTCTACCTTTGGCTCTCTCTTCTTCCTGCGCTTTCTCCACCGGCGACGTCTAGCTCCTAGGGCATCTAGGCCGTACTGCGGTAGTGCACGGCGTGCTAGTTGCCGGTGCAGCGTACACTCACCTCGCGGGCCAGTGCGTTGTCGGCACTGCTCGCGGATTCGCCTCCGAACACCGGCGATCGAGCGACGAGCGGCGTTGGTGGACTTCGCCCACTGTACACCGATCTTGAGCTATAAAACGACTGAGGTGCTCCTTTCTTCTTCCTCGACCTGACCTCGCTTCTCCTTCTCCTCCCTTCTCCTCCATTTCTGTATGCAGGAGCTCGAGACGAGGCTCTAATGGCGGAGGTGATGCCGGACTGGTACGTGATCCTGATGTGCGGAGGGTTGGAGGCATTGCTGGGGTTCTCCGTGCTCCTGTGCATGATGATCCTCGATGATCATCGTGATGCTGCCGCTCGAGTGTTAGCTCTCCGCGGTGGCGGTGATCACGAGGATTAGGTGCGGTGTCAGGTGCTAACTGCTGTCAGGGTGCCAGAGGTAACTTGTATCCGAGTAATTACTCACAAATCTCTCCCTCTGAGACTGTGGGGTGTTAGGGAGGTGATTAGTTTGGTGCAAAAATATGTGCACTGGGTTTGCACTTGGTCGAGTGGTTGGGGTCGTGAGTCTGCTGTTATGGTGCTACGTGAATAAAAAGAATCTATGTCGTGAAGAAATACATGTTGTAACAACTCAGGAAAAAAAATCTCACTTTAGGATTTATCAAGAGTGAAAACCGTTAATAAAATTTTACCATAGTAAAAACCACTCACATTGATTGAAACTAAAGATTCAATTCATCGCACAAATTTAGGACACCACACATAAGTTGCAACACATAAATAAATGCAGGGACAATGGTAATTGGACAGGGTCCCGAGAAAAAGTCTCTGGAACCGGGGCACACTCTTCTTCTATCGGGGGAAGTAGATTGACCAGCCGATGAATGTGCCTCTCCTGGTCGGGCCTCAATGGTCTGCCGATGGCGATCTGAGGATTCAAATAAGCGAGGCTCTGGAGATAACCCATTACTCGCTGGGTCAAACGCTCTTGAGCGGTGACATACTGGGCAAGAGATGGCCAGTACTGGGTCTCTCTCGATTCGTTCACCGGGAAAAGATGCTACTTCTCCGGGTGCTGCCCGACTCTGGAAGTAATAATACCCTCGTTCGCTGGCATAGGGTACCGCGAATTGAAGGCGAGTAAGCGCTTCGTATGCAGCGGCTTCTATGGCCATATGCGAAGTCGGCATAGATTTCCCCACGAAGGAGGCTGCCGTGGGGTCTTGGTTTGGGTTTGCGGGAGGGACGTGCACTACTGCCCAATATTTTGAGGTGGATGGGGTGATCCTCAATTTGAGCAACTCGTACTGGGGTGGATGGACAGCACTCATGGTACTGCAGGTAAAGTCCCACAAAATTTTAACAAAGCTACCTGGAGTTGCATCTGGAGTTCTCAGATAAATACTAGGGCTCGGCATGGCAATGGAAATGGTCGTGCGAGTGGTGCTCAAGGTGAGGGGTACCTGGTAAGGTCACGGGGTGGCCTTTTATATAGCGTTGGGGCTGGGTTATTTACCGTGGTGAAGGGTAACTAGTCTATCGAGTCTGCTCCATGAGGTCGGGGTCAATGCTACAGATACACATATCTCATAAAGGTGACGTATTACTGTGGGTGTCGTTGGTGTGGTTTTGGTAGTTGTGCCCGGAATTAAAAATGCAACCGCACGCGAACATATTTATGCAAGGCTACTATTTAAAACAGAGGCACACAAGTAGGCTGCGATTATTCAAGGCGATGCAAGATTACATAATTACAGGGCGTGAGCATACTGAGACTCGGTACTACTCGAGTGACTTAGTCTACCTCTTTTATATCTAAACGGGCGTGCCTTGTGGACGTTGAGGCTTCTCCACGGGTTTCACCGTCGGGATTAGCTGGAGGGGGTTGAGGGGCTGCCGGGTCGGGGTAGCGATGATGACCATCCCGGGGATTGTTGGCCACAATCCCGCTGGAGCGTGTTCCCAAAAGGTGACAAAGCAATTCTGGGGACACCAAAGTATTTTGGTCGATGGCTGGGGCAGTCCTCAAGGACTCGATTGGGGGTCCGAACAACATGACTGGGTTGTCAGCGTCGGGCTCATCTTCTCCTCTCGCCGGGGCTCAGCGAACTAGTTCTCCACGAGCTGCGATCAGATCAAGAGTGATTTGATCGAACAGTCCCTCTAGTGCACTTACATAGCGCACCAGATGCAACAATGCAGGATCCGTCTCGTGATCTCCATTGGCAACCTAGGGAGGCCTACCATACCCGTCACGGCTGGGGTAGTAGTGGAACGAGCGACAGTTGACTCTGGGTGACAAGTGCCGGAGTTGAACTATAGCCTCTCGAGCAGCTAGTTGGATGGCTTGTGCCTCAAAGGAAGTTGTCCTTCCGGTGAACATGTAGGGGCGTTCTGGCGATAGACCCCTATCATAGATGTGTATAGTGGCCCAGAATTGATGGCTCTCACCGCTCATGGGTCCTCGGTACACAACATATTCTCGAGGCTCCTCTAATGCAAAGGCACGGCGGGTGAGGTTTGCTAGCACGGTCACAAAACCTCCAAGGTTGTTTGCCGTGGTTTCATTATGCACAATGGGGCCAGGCATTATGGCTCGGTTTGGGGAAGAGGCTGTGTTGTGCTGTGTTGAGGTTAGCGTGCCCTTTTTATAGAAAAAGAGGACGGAGTATTACTTCGCACACTTGCGAATGAGACAATTTTAGGTGTCGGTCACTGGCGCGTGATCGACAGGCTAGGCTGATAGGTTGGGCACTGACTGCCAAAAAGGTGTCGGGTCTCTATGGGGCTATCTTATGCGAGAAGCTTGGCCGGGGTTAGGTTATGGTCTGGTGGTTTGGTTAACCTAGGTTTATTGACCTGGCTAAGATAGGATTAGCCAATGGTCAGCCTGGCTCTGATACCAAGTTTGTCAGGACCAGATTTTTGGGATATTAATTTCCCAGAAATTGGCCCTTTTGCTCACCAGCCCCAGGATTACTGTTAGCTGATGAGGCACAAACTTAATACAGAAATTCCAAGCAAATTACAGAATATGTAGTACAAGACCATTCTGGCCTATGAGTACAACACAAGGTTTCTAGTGGTTGATGGCGGAAGCGGGTTGTGGTCTTTCAGCATCTATGGGACTCCAATTCCCACAGGAATAGCTGACCTGGATAACTCCTATTTTCGCGAGACTGCTATCACCATTGATTGGGTTCTGGGGTTGTCATCGCAACGCACCTATCCAAGCAAGAAATCTGGCCAAGACAATAGCCAGGGACAAGCCAGTGAGTACTTTGAATGTACTCGCAAACATTATGAACACGGGTATAATATAACAAACGATAATCATGCTCTGAAATGTTCTATGATCGCAACGTCAGTCATAAAATAAAATCCATGATGTATGTAAGCAAGTTATTCACATAAAATACGAATAATGCAATTAGAGAGTAGAGATAGAATGCCTCAATCGGGCGTCTGAGCAACACCACATAAAGGGCATATAAAGTAAACAAATAACAATCATGCCGCAGTCGGGCGTCTCAGCGACACCACATAAAGGGCTTATAAAGTAAATATATAACAAACATGCCACAATCGGGCGTCTCAGCGACACCGCATAAAGGGCTTATAAGAAAATCAATAACAAGCATGCCACAGTCGGGCATCTCAGTGGCACCACATAAAGGGCTTATAACGTAAATATCACGGTGAATATCCAGGAGGTAGAACCGTCCCAGGGATACTCAAAAAAGAAATTCAAAAAATATAAAGGGTTAGTCCATAATCATCATGAGTCCCAAGTCATAATCCATGTTCTGGTTTAGCAGTTTTTCCTCCGAGACCGACACTTGACCCAACCCAGACTATAGTCCATAACTATGGACACGGCTATTCGAATAGATATAATCTCTGGAGAGGGTGTACTCTTTACCCACGAGAAACGGATTCTTTTAGTCCACCGGGACTAATTCCGTCTATGGTCTTTTAATTGAAAACACACCTGACCGCACACACCAGCTTGACTTATCGGTGTCTAGAATCACCCACGACACTCGTTAAGCAAACTCTAAGTGGGGAGGGTACAACCTCGAGTAGCATCGGATCACAAAATTTATAACGCGCGCAAACTAGGGGAGCTACCCCCTCGGCTACAATTGAAAACACCCATGTCCCCGGACCAGGTGGCATGCCTACCGGATGCAGTCGGTATCTTCCACCATGGCCTCTCTGTACGGTGTGTGCTAGAAAGGGGTTGACAACTTACTGAACCGTACCCTATCTACGGCAGGGACAAGTGGTAGTATGAAACAAGTATGGGGGTTACTGGAACAAGACTCGATCTACGGTCGACTCAGGAGGTTTAAGTGTTTCCTGCACGATTAGCATAACAAATATGTTTCAACCAACAGACAGAACCGTCTCGACGAAGACCGGAGACAAGCTCGTGTCTACCCAAGACAGAGGCTTTCCCGACTTCCTTCTGATAGGCATGATAGGCATACGAGGGTGATTACTATCACAATGTATCAAATTTCAATAGCACGGAATCATCAATATGCACTTATGAGTAGGTTCATACCATCACAAAAAAAATAATGGAAACTCCGAAACGAGAGGTGTTGTAACCGTATCAAACAACACACCACAATATTATGCCAGGGTTTAGAATGCTTGCCTTCAAGTTGTGGAGAGGTAGGGTGCATTCCCAAAACTTTTGAAAGTTTTCTTCTCTCTCCAAAAATCCTATTTAAAATTTTCAATTAATACATAGTTTTGAAACAATATAAAAAAGTTGTCTGATACTTTTTCAAATAAATCTAAAAATAAACTAGAAAAAATTTGTGAGAGGTAGGAAAAAGAATCAACAAATTTGGAGTTATATTTTAAAAGATATGGCCAGTCAAAGTTTGATCAAATTCTGTTTTTAAAAATAATACAGAAAAAAGAAAAAAATGTTTTGAATTAAAACACATCGAAGACGTACTCTGGTGTTTACGCCTTCACTTATCCAGCGTGGACTGGCGCGTGGATCACTGACAGTGGGTCCAGGGGGCCCACTGGTCAGGTTTGACCGGTCGCCTCTCCCTCCTTTTTGTCTGCCCGAGCGGAGGCGGGACTCTGGCGATCGCCGTCGACGAACGGCGCTTCCCCACGGGGTTCTGAGGGCAGGATGGATCCGCCAGTCCAGAGCGGTCCTCCCGGTGGTCGAACGGCTGGCGGGGGTGAAGGGAGTCGCCGGCGGCGAGCTCCACGACGGAGATGGCTTCGGGCTGATTTGGGGGTTTAGGCTACGGTGACTCTCCGTCGTAGCTGGGGGTTTGGGCGGCTCCGCAAGACCAAGAGGAGTCGGGTGGTGGTGCAGGATGGACGGGGGAGGGCCTAGTTGCGACAAACGAGACTGGAACATGGCGGCGGCCGAACTGACCGGAGATGGGGAAGATGGCCTCTCCCCATTGATTGCCGGCTAGGGGCACTCCAGAGGGATGGCCTGAGGCTGCCTGAGGACTCGGTTGAGCTCGGGGGTCCTTTATTTATAGTGTGGCTAGGTCGGTTCCGCGGCCGTGGATAAGAACGCCGGCGAACCGCCATTCTGTTGCTGCAGGAGGACATGGCGGCGACGAGCGCTTGCAGACGAGCTTCTGGATGAGCTCGGACTGCTCCAGAGGGCAGCTGGCGCACGCGTGTGGCTCGGGCGGCGCCGTCCATGGCAGGAGCCCACTGTGGCTGGCCTCTAGCCACCGTGGCCGACCTGACGGCGGTGTTGTGGGGCTCGAGGGGCGGCCTGGAGCGTTCTAGGGAGTGGATGAGGACGGCCGTGGCTCTGCAGGCGAGCAAAGGCCAGGGGCCTGACACGGCGACCCGTGCGCACGCACCCAGCGCACGCACGCTACATGCTCGACGCAATGCCAGAGCATGCAAAAAGGCTAGGGTGAGGCTGGGATTAGCAGGCCTGGGTTAGGGTTAGCTAGGAGCTTAGTGGACAAGTTAGTCAGGTTAGAGGATCAAGTTTACAATGCTAACTAAAAACCATGCCAAAACTGGGCATGCACACAAGGTGTTCGACAGAATGCTAGAGGCATCTAGGCAGTTCTTGGGGTGGCAAAAATCTCCAGATCAGTGTCTCATTAGGTGTAGGAGATGGTGGCAAGGTTAGTTAGTCAAGACCAGAAACTTGTTAGTGCAAGTTTTTGAGAAAACCATTTCTGGATAGGAGGTAAAGGCTATCATTTCATGGACCAAAAATACTCCCATGGGGCCACTCTTCTGGACTTAAGGGTTTGGTAGGAAGAACTATAAGTAGGAAAAATAATCATGTGTAACAGAGCAATACAAAATGGAGTTGTAGTAGAAAAGGCCAATCTGGTCCAGAGAGCAAAAGATGATGTTTTGCTCAATTTTTGCAAAGAACAGTCATGGGTTTTCGCATAAAGATGAATTATATGCATCTACTATCATCTCCAAATACTTGGTAAACTTTTTAAAGAATTATTTAACGGGTTTGTAGTGCAAAGGTACCAACTGGACTAGTTTTGAAAACTTGGGGTAGAGCTCAAAAATTTCAATGAATAAAAGATAATTTTGCTCCAGAGTGATTTAAAAACACCACATGACATCCCCAAATTTTGGTGAAAATTTTAGATGCATTTATCAAATGGTTGCAGTGAAAAAGAGGCTCTAAAACTTATAAAAACTAATTATGCTAATAAATCCACTAATAAAAGAATTGTTTGTCTTGACAGGGTATATAAGTCCAATGATAACCGTGGAAAGTTTTTACTTGGGGCATAAACTTCACAATATTAAAGAAAAAGGGTTCTGAAATCAAAAGAAAATCCAGAAAGCAAAAATTTTAAACTCCTGGCAAAATTTTAATAATCAAAACATGGTTAATTTTTTGGGGTGTTACATTAGCCCCTCGGGTCAAGACATTGACTATCTCACCCGATGGATGGGTAAGTTGAACAGTCCTAGAGAAACAATCGATCTTAGCATGATGGGCTGACATCTAGTCCATACCCAAGATGATATTAATGTCCGAGGACTTGAGAGCTATCAATGACGCAAGGAAAACAAGTCTTTCAACTTGGATTTCATTTCCATGGCTTACTCTAGAAGTTTGCCATTTGGATCCCAGAGTTTGAATTACCATGGAGGTGGGCATATCACAGAATGTGGTGTGATGCAAACGAGCATAGCTCTCGGATATAAATGAATGAGATGCTCCAGTATCGAAAATAACAGATGCCGGATGGCAATTAACAAGGAGTGTACCGAGAACGACGTTAGGATCCTCCTGAGCCTCTTCAGCTGAGACATAGTTCACATGGCCACGTGCAGCGGTGGCTGGCTTGGCGTAGTACACCTTCCCTGTTGGCTTGCCACGGCCAACAGCCTTTCCAGACTGGTAGGGGTTGGTCTGGGGACACTCTCGCATGTAGTAGCCCGGTTCTCCACACTTGAAACACGTCACAGAGCTGGTGCGTGGAGGTGCAATGTTGGTTGATCCACCATAGGACTTAGCTGGTGCATACTGCTAAGCTAGACGAGGCGCCTGATAGGATGGCGTCGGTGTGAACCTGGGTGGCAGGGCGGTGTTAGGCACCCACACCCGGCGCTTCTGAGGGCTAGAACCGGATGAGGAACCAGTGTCACGGCCATGCTTACGTGTTGCTTCGAAATCAGTCTGACCTGTCTCAGCACTGATGGCCTTGTTCACAAGCTTCTGGAAGGAAGTGCACTCGTGCAGACGGAGATCACGGTGAAGTTTGGGGCTAAGTCCCTTGCGGAACCTTGCCTGCTTCTTGGCATCGGTGGAAACTTCCTCAGTTGCATAACATGCTAAGTTACCAAACTCCCTGCTGTATGCCTCCACAGAGAGTCTACCTTGGATGAAACTGCACAACTCCTCACGCTTACAATCCATAAGACCCTTCGGAATGTGATGTTCACGGAAAGCCTCACTGAATTCTGCCCAAGTAGTGACCTGGCCAGCTGGGCGCATGGCCTCATATTTCTCCCACCAGAGACTAGTAGGGCCTTCTAGATGATAGGCAGCAAAGGTGACCTTATCAGCCTTAGGTACGAGTGTAGAACGTAGCATGTGGGTAATGCTGCAAAGCCAGTCATTGGCGTCGAGGGGCTCGACGGAGTGATGGAAGGTGGGTGGCTGTAACTTGATGAAGTCACTGAGCGACACCAAGTTATTCCACTGGTGCAGAGTTGTGTTCTGTTCGATGCTTCCAGCAAACGATTGGTCTCCCGTTTGTTCCTCTCGGCCTCCAGCATGACCTCAGCCAGAGAGGGAGGATGAGGCAGGTTCGCATCTCTAGCTCCACTGCCTTCAGCCTGCTGTGGGGGAGCAGGGTTGTTGCGGGTGTTGACCATCCTAGGAAAACAAGACAATGGTTTAGTCCAGAATGATAAGATTCTGACATAGAAATGCAATATGATCATCCATATGACATGGTAAGTACAGAAACTGCTACATTTATTCCATCGTCATACACACCATACAAGGTTTAGTACAAGACCAAACTGAGTACAATTGCGGTGAAAGGAAGATTACATCTCATCGGAGGCATCCCAAGCTCCTATACATTATTTTTCTACACCTCCGGAATGTGGTACACACTAAGTCATATCCCACGAGTCACGTAGGAGGGTGGATGATATAACTGTTACAATACTGGTGGTGCTACCAACAGCTCAGACATTTCTGTAGTAATCATTTATCAAATGGTTGCAGTGTAAAAGAGGCTCTAAAACTTATCAAAATCACTTTAAAAGAATGAGCTAAAAAACTAATTATGCAAATAAATCCACTGATAAAAGAATTGTTTTTCTTGAGAGGGTATACAAGTCCAATGATAATCTTGGAAAGTTTTTACTTGGGTCAAAACTTCACTATATTAAAGAAAAAGGGTTCTGGTATCAAAACAAAATCCAGAAAGCAAAAATTTTAAACTCCTGGCAAAATAATCAAAACATTGTTAAATTTTTGGGGTGTTACAGCACTACCCCCCTTAAGAAAAAATCTTGTCCTCGAGATTTGATAAGGGTTATTTTGAAAAAAAATACTCCTACTATCACAAAAATAACCATCCTACTCTTGTAATTAAAACGTAGCTACAGTGAGTGGGCAATAAGTGGTGCAAAACTACAGTGTGGCATGTTGGCGTTGCGTGAAAAAAATCTTCGGTAAATTTCTACCTTTGGTTACAGTAAATTTAGAATAAACTTCTAAATTGAAAATACGCTGGTCGTACCCGAGAGCACAGTGCTCTCTGTGGCTGACAGGTGGACCCGGGGCCCACTGTCGGTCTCTTCCTCTACCTTTGGCTCTCTCTTCTTCCTGCGCTTTCTCCACCGGCGACGTCTAGCTCATAGGGCATCTAGGCCGTACTGCGGTAGTGCGCGGCGTGCTAGTTGCCGGTGCAGCGTACACTCACCTCGCGGGCCAGTGCGCTGTCGGCACTGCTCGCGGATTCGCCTCCGAACACCGGCGATCGAGCGACGAGCGGCGTTGGTGGACTTCGCCCACTGTACAACGATCTTGAGCTATAAAACGACTGAGGTGCTCCTTTCTTCTTCCTCGACCTGACCTCGCTTCTCTTTCTCCTCCCTTCTCCTCCATTTCTGTATGCAGGAGCTCGAGACGAGGCTCTAATGGCGGAGGTGATGCCGGACTGGTACGTGATCCTGATGTGCGGAGGGTTGGAGGCATTGCTGGGGTTCTCCGTGCTCCTGTGCATGATGATCCTCGATGATCATCGTGATGCTGCCGCTCGAGTGTTAGCTCTCCGCGGTGGCGGTGATCACGAGGATTAGGTGCGATGTCAGGTGCTAACTGCTGTCAGGGTGCCAGAGGTAACTTGTATCCGAGTAATTACTCACAAATCTCTCCCTCTGAGACTGTGGGGTGTTAGGGAGGTGATTAGTTTGGTGCAAAAATATGTGCACTTGGATTTGCACTTGGTCGAGTGGTTGGGGTCGTGAGTCTGCTGTTATGGTGCTACGTGAATAAAAAGAATCTATGTCGTGAAGAAATACATGTTGTAACAACTCAGGAAAAAAAATCTCACTTTAGGATTTATCAAGAGTGAAAACCGTTAATAAAATTTTACCGTAGTAAAAACCACTCACATTGATTGAAACTAAAGATTCAATTCATCGCACAAATTTAGGACACCACACATAAGTTGCAACACATAAATAAATGCAGGGACAATGGTAATTGGACAGGGTCCCGAGAAAAAGTCTCTGGAACCGGGGCACACTCTTCTTCTATCGGGGGAAGTAGATTGACCAGCCGATGAATGTGCCTCTCCTGGTCGGGCCTCAGTGGTCTGCCGATGGGGATCTGAGGATTCAAATAAGCGAGGCTCTGGAGATAACCCATTACTCGCTGGGTCAAACGCTCTTGAGCGGTGACATACTAGGCAAGAGATGGCCAGTACTGGGTCTCTCTCGATTCGTTCACCGGGAAAAGATGCTACTTCTCCGGGTGCTGCCCGACTCTGGAAGTAATAATACCCTCGTTCGCTGGCATAGGGTACCGCGAATTGAAGGCGAGTAAGCGCTTCGTATGCAGTGGCTTCTATGGCCATATGCGAAGTCGGCATAGATTTCCCCACGAAGGAGGCTGCCGTGGGGTCTTGGTTTGGGTTTGCGGGAGGGACGTGCACTACTGCCCAATATTTTGAGGTGGATGGGGTGATCCTCAATTTGAGCAACTCGTACTGGGGTGGATGGATAACACTCATGGTACTGCAGGTAAAGTCCCACAAAATTTTAACAAAGCTACCTGGAGTTGCATCTGGAGTTCTCAGATAAATACTAGGGCTCGGCATGGCAATGGAAATGGTCGTGCGAGTGGTGCTCAAGGTGAGGGGTACCTGGTAAGGTCACGGGGTGGCCTTTTATATAGCGTTGGGGCTGGGTTATTTACCGTGGTGAAGGGTAACTAGTCTATCGAGTCTGCTCCATGAGGTCGGGGTCAATGCTACAGATACACATATCTCATAAAGGTGACGTATTACTGTGGGTGTCGTTGGTGTGGTTTTGGTAGTTGTGCCCGGAATTAAAAATGCAACCGCACGCGAACATATTTATGCAAGGCTACTATTTAAAACAGAGGCACACAAGTAGGCTGCGATTATTCAAGGCGATGCAAGATTACATAATTACAGGGCGTGAGCATACTGAGACTCGGTACTACTCGAGTGACTTAGTCTACCTCTTTTATATCTAAACGGGTGTGCCTTGTGGATGTTGAGGCTTCTCCACGGGTTTCACCGTCGGGATTAGCTGGAGGGGGTTGAGGGGCTGCCGGGTCGGGGTAGCGATGATGACCATCCCGGGGATTGTTGGCCACAATCCCGCTGGAGCGTGTTCCCAAAAGGTGACAAAGCAATTCTGGGGACACCAAAGTATTTTGGTCGATGGCTGGGGCAGTCCTCAAGGACTCGATTGGGGGTCCGAACAACATGACTGGGTTGTCAGCGTCGGGCTCATCTTCTCCTCTCGCCGGGGCTCAGCGAACTAGTTCTCCACGAGCTGCGATCAGATCAAGAGTGATTTGATCGAACAGTCCCTCTAGTGCACTTACATAGCGCACCAGATGCAACAATGCAGGATCCGTCTCGTGATCTCCGTTGGCAACCTAGGGAGGCCTACCATACCCGTCACGGCTGGGGTAGTAGTGGAACGAGCGACAGTTGACTCTGGGTGACAAGTGCCGGAGTTGAACTATAGCCTCTCGAGCAGCTAGTTGGATGGCTTGTGCCTCAAAGGAAGTTGTCCTTCCGGTGAACATGTAGGGGCGTTCTGGCGATAGACCCCTATCATAGATGTGTATAGTGGCCCAGAATTGATGGCTCTCACCGCTCATGGGTCCTCGGTACACAACATATTCTGGAGGCTCCTCTAATGCAAAGGCACGGCGGGTGAGGTTTGCTAGCACGGTCACAAAACCTCCAAGGTTGTTTGCCGTGGTTTCATTATGCACAATGGGGCCAGGCATTATGGCTCGGTTTGGGGAAGAGGCTGTGTTGTGCTGTGTTGAGGTTAGCGTGCCCTTTTTATAGAAAAAGAGGACGGAGTATTACTTCGCACACTTGCGAATGAGACAATTTTAGGTGTCGGTCACTGGCGCGTGATCGACAGGCTAGGCTGATAGGTTGGGCACTGACTGCCAAAAAGGTGTCGGGTCACTATGGGGCTATCTTATGCGAGAAGCTTGGCCGGGGTTAGGTTATGGTCTGGTGGTTTGGTTAACCTAGGTTTATTGACCTGGCTAAGATAGGATTAGCCAATGGTCAGCCTGGCTCTAATACCAAGATTGTCAGGACCAGATTTTTGGGATATTAATTTCCCAGAAATTGGCCCTTTTGCTCACCAGCCCCAGGATTACTGTTAGCTGATGAGGCACAAACTTAATACAGAAATTCCAAGCAAATTACAGAATATGTAGTACAAGACCATTCTGGCCTATGAGTACAACACAAGGTTTCTAGTGGTTGATGGCGGAAGCGGGTTGTGGTCTTTCAGCATCTATGGGACTCCAATTCCCACAGGAATAGCTGACCTGGATAACTCCTATTTTCGCGAGACTGCTATCACCATTGATTGGGTTCTGGGGTTGTCATCGCAACGCACCTATCCAAGCAAGAAATCTGGCCAAGACAATAGCCAGGGACAAGCCAGTGAGTACTTTGAATGTACTCGCAAACATTATGAACACGGGTATAATATAACAAACGATAATCATGCTCTGAAATGTTCTATGATCGCAACGTCAGTCATAAAATAAAATCCATGATGTATGTAAGCAAGTTATTCACATAAAATACGAATAATGCAATTAGAGAGTAGAGATAGAATGCCTCAATCGGGCGTCTGAGCAACACCACATAAAGGGCATATAAAGTAAACAAATAACAATCATGCCGCAGTCGGGCGTCTCAGCGACACCACATAAAGGGCTTATAAAGTAAATATATAACAAACATGCCACAATCGGGCGTCTCAGCGACACCGCATAAAGGGCTTATAAGAAAATCAATAACAAGCATGCCACAGTCGGGCATCTCAGCGGCACCACATAAAGGGCTTATAACGTAAATATCACGGTGAATATCCAGGAGGTAGAACCGTCCCAGGGATACTCAAAAAAGAAATTCAAAAAATATAAAGGGTTAGTCCATAATCATCATGAGTCCCAAGTCATAATCCATGTTCTGGTTTAGCAGTTTTTCCTCCGAGACCGACACTTGACCCAACCCAGACTATAGTCCATAACTATGGACACGGCTATTCGAATAGATATAATCTCTGGAGAGGGTGTACTCTTTACCCACGAGAAACGGATTCTTTTAGTCCACCGGGACTAATTCCGTCTATGGTCTTTTAATTGAAAACACACCTGACCGCACACACCAGCTTGACTTATCGGTGTCTAGAATCACCCACGACACTCGTTAAGCAAACTCTAAGTGGGGAGGGTACAACCTCGAGTAGCATCGGATCACAAAATTTATAACGCGCGCAAACTAGGGGAGCTACCCCCTCGGCTACAATTGAAAACACCCATGTCCCCGGACCAGGTGGCATGCCTACCGGATGCAGTCGGTATCTTCCACCATGGCCTCTCTGTACGGTGTGTGCTAGAAAGGGGTTGACAACTTACTGAACCGTACCCTATCTACGGCAGGGACAAGTGGTAGTATGAAACAAGTATGGGGGTTACTGGAACAAGACTCGATCTACGGTCGACTCAGGAGGTTTAAGTGTTTCCTGCACGATTAGCATAACAAATATGTTTCAACCAACAGACAGAACCGTCTCGACGAAGACCGGAGACAAGCTCGTGTCTACCCAAGACAGAGGCTTTCCCGACTTCCTTCCGATAGGCATGATAGGCATACAAGGGTGATTACTATCACAATGTATCAAATTTCAATAGCACGGAATCATCAATATGCACTTATGAGTAGGTTCATACCATCACAAAAAAAATAATGGAAACTCCGAAACGAGAGGTGTTGTAACCGTATCAAACAAGACACCACAATATTATGCCAGGGTTTAGAATGCTTGCCTTCAAGTTGTGGAGAGGTAGGGTGCATTCCCAAAACTTTTGAAAGTTTTCTTCTCTCTCCAAAAATCCTATTTAAAATTTTCAATTAATACATAGTTTTGAAACAATATAAAAAAGTTGTCTGATACTTTTTCAAATAAATCTAAAAATAAACTAGAAAAAATTTGTGAGAGGTAGGAAAAAGAATCAACAAATTTGGAGTTATATTTTAAAAGATATGGCCAGTCAAAGTTTGATCAAATTCTGTTTTTAAAAATAATACAAAAAAAAGAAAAAAATGTTTTGAATTAAAACACATCGAAGACGTACTCTGGTGTTTACGCCTTCACTTATCCAGCGTGGACTGGCGCGTGGATCACTGACAGTGGGTCCAGGGGGCCCACTGGTCAGGTTTGACCGGTCGCCTCTCCCTCCTTTTTGTCTGCCCGAGCGGAGGCGGGACTCTGGCGATCGCCGTCGACGAACGGCGCTTCCCCACGGGGTTCTGAGGGCAGGATGGATCCGCCAGTCCAGAGCGGTCCTCCCGATGGTCGAACGGCTGGCGGGGGTGAAGGGAGTCGCCGGCGGCGAGCTCCACGACGGAGATGGCTTCGGGCTGATTTGGGGGTTTAGGCTACGGTGGCTCTCCGTCGTAGCTGGGGGTTTGGGCGGCTCCGCAAGACCAAGAGGAGTCGGGTGGTGGTGCAGGATGGACGGGGGAGGGCCTAGTTGCGACAAACGAGACTGGAACATGGCGGCGGCCGAACTGACCGGAGATGGGGAAGATGGCCTCTCCCCATTGATTGCCGGCTAGGGGCACTCCAGAGGGATGGCCTGAGGCTGCCTGAGGACTCGGTTGAGCTCGGGGGTCCTTTATTTATAGTGTGGCTAGGTCGGTTCCGCGGCCGTGGATAAGAACGCCGGCGAACCGCCATTCTATTGCTGCAGGAGGACATGGCGGCGACGAGCGCTTGCAGACGAGCTTCTGGATGAGCTCGGACTGCTCCAGAGGGCAGCTGGCGCACGCGTGTGGCTCGGGCGGCGCCGTCCATGGCAGGAGCCCACTGTGGCTGGCCGCTAGCCACCGTGGCCGACCTGATGGCGGCGTTGTGGGGCTCCAGGGGCGGCCTGGAGCGTTCTGGGGAGTGGATGAGGACGGCCGTGGCTCTGCAGGCGAGCAAAGGCCAGGGGCCTGACACGGCGACCCGTGCGCACGCACCCAGCGCACGCACGCTACATGCTCGACGCAATGCCAGAGCGTGCAAAAAGGCTAGGGTGAGGCTGGGGATTAGCAGGCCTGGGTTAGGGTTAGCTAGGAGCTTAGTGGACAAGTTAGTCAGGTTAGAGGATCAAGTTTACAATGCTAACTAAAAACCATGCCAAAACTGGGCATGCACACAAGGTGTTCGACAGAATGCTAGAGGCATCTAGGCAGTTCTTGGGGTGGCAAAAATCTCCAGATCAGTGTCTCATTAGGTGTAGGAGATGGTGGCAAGGTTAGTTAGTCAAGACCAGAAACTTGTTAGTGCAAGTTTTTGAGAAAACCATTTCTGGATAGGAGGTAAAGGCTATCATTTCATGGACCAAAAATACTCCCATGGGGCCACTCTTCTGGACTTAAGGGTTTGGTAGGAAGAACTATAAGTAGGAAAAATAATCATGTGTAACAGAGCAATACAAAATGGAGTTGTAGTAGAAAAGGCCAATCTGGTCCAGAGAGCAAAAGATGATGTTTTGCTCAATTTTTGCAAAGAACAGTCATGGGTTTTCGCATAAAGATGAATTATATGCATCTACTATCATCTCCAAATACTTGGTAAACTTTTTAAAGAATTATTTAAAGGGTTTGTAGTGCAAAGGTACCAACTGGACTAGTTTTGAAAACTTGGGGTAGAGCTCAAAAATTTCAATGAATAAAAGATAATTTTGCTCCAGAGTGATTTAAAAACACCACATGACATCCCCAAATTTTGGTGAAAATTTTAGATGCATTTATCAAATGGTTGCAGTGAAAAAGAGGCTCTAAAACTTATAAAAACTAATTATGCTAATAAATCCACTAATAAAAGAATTGTTTGTCTTGACAGGGTATACAAGTCCAATGATAACCGTGGAAAGTTTTTACTTGGGGCATAAACTTCACAATATTAAAGAAAAAGGGTTCTGAAATCAAAAGAAAATCCAGAAAGCAAAAATTTTAAACTCCTGGCAAAATTTTAATAATCAAAACATGGTTAATTTTTTGGGGTGTTACATTAGCCCCTCGGGTCAAGACATTGACTATCTCACCCGATGGATGGGTAAGTTGAACAGTGCTAGAGAAACAATCGATCTTAGCATGATGGGCTGACATCTAGTCCATACCCAAGATGATATTAATGTCCGAGGACTTGAGAGCTATCAATGACGCAAGGAAAACAAGTCTTTCAACTTGGATTTCATTTCCATGGCTTACTCTAGAAGTTTGCCATTTGGATCCCGGAGTTTGAATTACCATGGAGGTGGGCATATCACAGAATGTGGTGTGATGCAAACGAGCATAGCTCTCGGATATAAATGAATGAGATGCTCCAGTATCGAAAATAACAGATGCCGGATGGCAATTAACAAGGAGTGTACCGAGAACGGCGTTAGGATCCTCCTGAGCCTCTTCAGCTGAGACATAGTTCGCATGGCCACGTGCAGCGGTGGCTGGCTTGGCGTAGTACACCTTCCCTGTTGGCTTGCCACGGCCAACAGCCTTTCCAGACTGGTAGGGGTTGGTCTGGGGACACTCTCGCATGTAGTAGCCCGGTTCTCCACACTTGAAACACGTCACAGAGCTGGTGCGTGGAGGTGCAATGTTGGTTGATCCACCATAGGACTTAGCTGGTGCATACTGCTAAGCTAGACGAGGCGCCTGATAGGATGGCGTCGGTGTGAACCTGGGTGGCAGGGCGGTGTTAGGCACCCACACCCGGCGCTTCTGAGGGCTAGAACCGGATGAGGAACCAGTGTCACGGCCATGCTTACGTGTTGCTTCGAAATCAGTCTGACCTGTCTCAGCACTGATGGCCTTGTTCACAAGCTTCTGGAAGGAAGTGCACTCGTGCAGACGGAGATCACGGTGAAGTTTGGGGCTAAGTCCCTTGCGGAACCTTGCCTGCTTCTTGGCATCGGTGGAAACTTCCTCAGTTGCATAACATGCTAGGTTACCAAACTCCCTGCTGTATGCCTCCACAGAGAGTCTACCTTGGGTGAAACTGCACAACTCCTCACGCTTACGATCCATAAGACCCTTCGGAATGTGATGTTCACGGAAAGCCTCACTGAATTCTGCCCAAGTAGTGACCTGGCCAGCTGGGTGCATGGCCTCATATTTCTCCCACCAGAGACTAGTAGGGCCTTCTAGATGATAGGCAGCAAAGGTGACCTTATCAGCCTTAGCTACGAGTGTAGAACGTAGCATGTGGGTAATGCTGCAAAGCCAGTCATTAGCATCGAGGGGCTCGACGGAGTGATGGAAGGTGGGTGGATGTAACTTGATGAAGTCACTGAGCGACACCAAGTTATTCCACTGGTGCAGAGTTGTGTTCTGTTCGATGCTTCCAGCAAACGGTTGGTCTCCCGTTTGTTCCTCTCGGCCTCCAGCATGACCTCAGCCAGAGAGGGAGGATGAGGCAGGTTCGCATCTCTAGCTCCACTGCCTTCAGCCTGCTGTGGGGGAGCAGGGTTGTTGCGGGTGTTGACCATCCTAGGAAAACAAGACAATGGTTTAGTCCAGAATGATAAGATTCTGACATAGAAATGCAATATGATCATCCATATGACATGGTAAGTACAGAAACTGCTACATTTATTCCATCGTCATACACACCATACAAGGTTTAGTACAAGACCAAACTGAGTACAATTGCGGTGAAAGGAAGATTACATCTCATCCGAGGCATCCCAAGCTCCTATACATTATTTTTCTACACCTCCGGAATGTGGTACACACTAAGTCATATCCCACGAGTCACGTAGGAGGGTGGATGATATAACTGTTACAATACTGGTGGTGCTACCAACAGCTCAGACATTTCTGTAGTAATCATCATAGAGATTACCCCCATGTCCTCGAAGCTGGACGTGATCATCTGGAAATAGTCGATCCTGTGGAGCCTGTGGTCCATAAGGACTCGGATGTGGCCTGGGTCCAACAAACGGCGGCAGACGAGGTCCACGAGGAGGAGTGATGCCCCCTACATCACGCCAATCCATACGATCCGGCAGACTAGACCGCACGGGGTACAGATCCCGCATATCCATATACCCTGCCTGCACAGCAAGTGCAAACCGGGTCAAAGTGGCCCAGTGATCAGACCAGGAGTTGAAAAGCTCCAATCGCAAGGCACGATTTTCGCGGTCCTTATCCTCAATTATCTGTGCGGTAGTGCGGAGTAGCGAATCCTCGTGAGAAGAGTCGGTGTAAATAACTGTGAAGTAACCTTCTGCCCCAGGAAGTGACGCTGGCAGATAGCGGAAGTCAGTGTTCCGAAGTAGGGCAGTTCTAGCCCGCATAATAGTCATCATCCAATAAGCAGCGTCCTGCACGGACATCTTGATGGTAACCCCAAGTCCATATGAGCAATGCAGGGGTTCATTGGATCCAGGATAGGAAGGGAATATCCTGACTGTGCAGAGGTATTGGCTTTGATTGAAATCTCTATACTGCTCCTCAACGGTGCACTCGGGATACCATCGGTAACCAGCCTCGATCATTACGTGGACCAACATAGTAGTGTGGCCAGGTACATCGAGGCACCGATCAGAGGAACAACTTGATTCTAGGTGCAGGAGGCCATCTGAAACACGATGTAATGCAAAGGCATTAGAATTTCTAGCAGAAATTGGACAGCATAACGGTTGTAAATGCTCAAAAATGATTTTGAGATACTTTGTAAAGGATTGCATAGACACTCAACAACATCATATCAAGATTCTGGGTCCATCTTAGCAACATAATGGGGTAGTAGAACTGAACTAGGCTTGTATCCATCAATCCTATAAGGTACTACTGATTAGTAACACGTGAACCTGATAGAGAGAAGAGATCCTAGTCCTTAACCCCCGGTGGAAAGAATGGACTGACTCATATCAGAATGCCATGAGGTAAAGAAGTAAAAAGAACCTTACTTTCCATCGCACAATCAATTCCCCTACATATAACTAAAGCATTTCTAGACTCAACATCGACCAGTTTGGCTTGGAGAACCTATAGGTAGTCCGGCTCTGATGCCAACGCTGTCAGGGCCCCGACTCAATGCCCCATCATCTAGCATGTAACACCTCATATCACTTTGCGGCCTCACGCATGGTATTCCCACGGGTGTCGCCTTACCTTGCCCGGGACCGTTTGCGCCTTTTGGCACACATATATGATAGTGCCGCTAGCATCCATATGACAAGGAGCCCAGGATGACATGGCTAGTTGTGAACCCAAAGTGGCACTAACTTACAGGGACAGGCATACATGACTCTGCAATGAATGTGTCGGTCATCAGTGAGTGAATCCGGGCTGTAGCACTGGGCTAGCAGGACTCTTGTAAACCGGGCTATAGCGGGCTAACAGGACTCCGATAGTCATCGTGTGACATTTCCCCGTAGGGACAGACACAGGAATGAAGAAGGACACATGTTGGACAGCCTAAGTGTTCCGGAGTAGTAGCAAGCTACCATGGCTCAGTGGAAGCACTAGGAGACATTTCCCGGTAAGAGAGGCTACCAAGGATAAACAACTAGATAGTCAGATCCCACACATACCAAGCATTTCAATCATACACACAATATGCTCGGTATGTGCAAATACAACATGGCATCACAACATGACTCTACAACTCAAGTACTTTATTTAAAGGCTCAGAGAGCCATACATATCATACACACAAGTATGGGTCACACGACCCAGCATTCAAGTCATACAGACATACAAGCCAACAACGGAAGTAATTTGTCTGAGTACAAACAACTAGGAAATAAAAGAGGCTTGAGAAAGCCTGACTATACTACACGGTCCATCATGAGCTCAGGATCACCACTTGGGCTTCAGCCTACTCGTCGACATTGACGTCTATGAAGAACCCATCAGAAGGGGTTGCATCATCTTCTATAAAACGTAAATTAAGCAACATGAGTACAAAGGTACTCAGCAAGACTTACATCAGATCCTACATACATGCATATTATCAAGAAGGGTTGGTGGGGTTATTGCAGCAAGCTAGCTTTGACTCTTGTCTAAGCTATCTTAGGAGACTCCAACTTGAAGTGGTTCTGCGCACTCGAGTCCAACTACACACCACTTCAATACACTATCGAGGATCCACCTCCGTCATCCTATGGAAGAGCCATCCTCGACACTGACGCTTATCTTGATGCTTTTAGTAGTATCCATTTACTTGTATATGAACTGTATAGGCAACCAAGTAGTCCTTTATCGCGGACGCGGCTATTCGAATAGATGATGTTAACCGTGCAGGGGTGTACTTCTTCATACATGTTTCCACCACTTAGCATCTGCACACAACATGTGCTCGGCAGACTTCAAGCGAAAGCCGATGTGGGTGTAGACCACGACCTACCTAAACACCTAAGTCTCTAGTCCAGGTTTATCACCTATCCAGGTTCCATCTGCAGGGAGTCTGGCCGAGGTTTCCACATACGGCCCCGAATGATGTGTGCAGGGTTCTCGAGATACCAAACGGGCATCCAGTACACCGTGCCATGTACCTACCGCATCACAGCCTACCTCGTGGGTCAGTGCTGCCCACGGCCTCCAGTAAGCTACGAACACCAAAAACTACTTGCAACTCCTGGACAGAGGACTAGGGTGGATAAGAAGTCGAGCAAGTCAATTAAGGATCCCAATGTATGGTAGTAGCTGATTCTTAAATCACATATACAGATCTCGGTGCTTAAGGACGATCCCGATGAAACAACCCACCATGTACTCCTACATGGCCTCTCATCGATACCTTTACCAAATCGTGTTCAACACATCACTCTCATTACCGGCATGATCATTTCACTCTAGCCCTTCACCCAGATGAACCAGACCTGACACGACTCAAAGCATAGCAGGCATAGCAAGGTAGGAAACACATACACATGGCTCATTCGACTCCTACACATGCTAGTGGGTTTCATCTAGTTACTGTGGCAATGACAGGTCATGCAGAGGAAATGGGTTCATCTACCATAGCACATAGCAGTTTGAAACGTGTTGTCTTAATGCGGTAAAAGAGAGCAGAGGCGAGAACATGGGATTGTAATTGCTCCTCGTTTGGATACTCGCGATACTCTTCGGGGGCAGAACCTGCCGCAGAGAGCACCGATATACAATCATCACCAAATAATGTGCAACAATATGATGCATGCATGAGACATGGCAAAATGAGTGTATTGGGATAATGCAACTAAGACCAGATGGGTTTGGACCATTTTGAATCAAAGATTCAAGTTCCAAGCTCATATATGGCCTTTAATAGTGCTTTATCATGTTCTGCACTAAACAGCATGTTAACTTGCTTAAACATGCATGAAACTAGTACAGATGGATAGATTGGATTTTTCTGATCATTTTTCATATATAACACTTTGTACTTGGAGCTATAGATTAACTTCTATGAATTTTTGAAGTTTGTAGCATTTTCTGGAATTTCCTGTATAAGAATAAATCTAGTAATTGAGTTATTGCATCAGCATTGCGTCAGGGTGACGTTAACGGTCAACGGGGATGGTCCAGGTCAAACCTGACCAGTGGGTCCCGCGTGTCAGTGTCATTAGCCTAACTAATTTTAATTAGTACTAAGCCCTAGGTTAATTAGCAGGCCGAGCCCCACCTGTCATTGACCCAGGGGGGTCAAACTGGGCCCACCCGGGGTCAAACGCGGTCAACGGGGTCAAACTTGCCAGCGTTTAGCCGTCGGCGAGGCCAAACACGGCAGAGCAGTGCGGTATTTGTGCTCCGGCGACCAAAAAGGCGGCAGAGGGCATCTACGTGTAGCTAGGGACGAGCCGCGTCCAGTGGTGGTGGTGGTTGGGCTCAGGGTCGCCGGAAACGGCGCCGGCGATGACCTTGGCGGCTACCGGAGCTCGGGTGAGCTCGGGCTCATCGCTAGGAGCCACGGCGAGGTGCATGGAGTGGTGTTGGAGCCTCTTGGGGGTGCGGTAAGGCTAACGGAAAGGGTGGCAAGGCCGTTGCGTCGCCGGAGTCTCGTCGGCGACGAGCTCGGTGGCGGCGTGTGCGGCTGAGCTTCACGCGGTCACTACGGTGCTCGAGAGAGGGAACGGAGAGGATGGGGAGGCAGCTAGGCTCACGGTGGTCATGGCGGGACAGACGCCGAGGTCGGGGACGAGCTGCTGCAGCGGTGACGGCGAAAGGGATCTCCGGCGACGGTCGGTGAAGACGTGTTCGGTGGAAGCGGTGCAGAGTGTGCGAGCGCTCGGGGCTCGGCTAGCTCGATGGAGCGGACGACGGCAGGGCTCGTGGACATGGGGGAGCGGCGCGAGGACGAGGTGGGCGCGGCTACAACTGCGGTGCAGCGGCAGCTGCTTCGGCCATGGCGGGAGAGAGCAAGAGGGAGGACGGGGGGAAGAATGAGATGTCCAGGTGCTCGGGGCGGTGCCGAGGAGGCCCTTCGAGGCGTCGCGCTGGCGCGAGCGACGCAGGCAGGTAGGGAGGTGGCGTGGCGAGCTCGACGGCGTCACGGTGTCCCTCCTCTGCCTTCTGGCAGAGGTGGGTGGTGACTGGCACGGGCCAGGTGGGTCGGCCCATTGCAGGTAAGTGGCCACTGGCCTTTCTCTCTCTCTCTCTCTCTCTCTCTCTCTCTTTTGTTATTTAATTTGTTATTCTAATTTTCTGTAACTGTTTGGCATTATTAAAAATAGCTAGGCATTTCCAAAAATCCTGGAAATAATCAGGGGCATTATTTATATTATTTCCAACAGCCCACACTTATTTCCAGAATTATTTGAGCATTTAAAATATTTTATATTATTTAAATGCCCAAACTCAAATAGCTAATGATTTAATCCAGTGACCTTATGTGTCCTAGAAAAATGTGAACCAATTTTGGCAGAGGTTCTAACCCAAGACAAAAATGATGGAAATTTTAGAAGGGCATTTCAGGTTCATTGAAATTATTTTTAGTAAACCCTAGTTGGTTTCAGGGGGGCTGGGGGTTCTGTCATCCCCATTTCAAGTTTCTGATAAGGGATAAACATGATGCAACACTCTAATGCATGAACTAGCTAGGGTGTGACAGGCCGGCCTTCGAGAGGCAGCACCCGGCACTCCATGAAGGGGGCCAGCAAGTCAGATGGCCTGAGGCGCCCTGAGTCGATCATCACCTGAAAGCCGGGTGAGGGCGCTGGCGGAGGGGATCGACAGAGTCTTCGGACGGAAGCTCCAGTTGGCATGGGGCTCGGCAGGTGGGCCGGCTGCATAAGCCGGCAAGTTGACGTAGTTCCGCGCCAAGTTCAGGTTCTCGATGCAGAAGTACGACCGCTGCCATAGTTTGGCCGACTGCAGCAGGCCGATGGTCGGGAAGCGAGGCCCGCCCCCTGTCTCGGAGCACTGCACCGTGATGCAGGCTCCGCACTGCGCCGCCTCGCCCTTGGTGGCTGTGCTGAGTGCTACCTCTTGAGCATGCATTGGTTTTCCCTTGAAGAGGAAAGGGTGATGCAGCAAAGTAGCGTAAGTATTTCCCTCAGTTTTTTAGAACCAAGGTATCAATCCAGTAGGAGGCTACACTCAAATCCCTTGTACCTGCACAAAAATATAAGAACCTTGTAACCAACGTGATAAAGGGGTTGTCAATCCCTTCACGACCACTTGCAAAAGTGAGATCTAGTAGAGATAATAAGATAAATATTTTTGGTATTTTTATGATATAGAGTGAAAAGTAAAGATTGCAAACGAAAATATATCAGAACTTATATGATGGAAAATAGACACGGGGGCCATAGCTTTCACTAGTGGCTTCTCTCAAGATAGCATAAGTATTACGGTGGGTGAACAAATTACTGTCGAGCAATTGATAGAAAAGAGCATAGTTATGAGAATATCTAGGCATGATCACGTATATAGGCATCACGCCCGCGACAAGTAGATCGAAACGATTCTGCATCTACTACAATTACTCTCCACATCGACCGCTATCCAGCATGCATCTAGAGTATTAAGTTCATAAGAACAGAGTAACGCATTAGGCAAGATGACATGAAGTAGAGGGATAAACTCAAGCAATATGATATAAAACCCATCTTTTTATCCTCGATGGCAAAAATACAATACATGCCTTGCTGCCCCTACTGTCACTGGGAAAGGACACCGCATGATTGAACCCAAAGCTAAGCACTTCTTCCATTGCAAGAAAGATCAATCTAGTAGGCCAAACCAAACTGATAATTTGAAGAGACTTGCAAAGATAACAAATCATGCATAAAAGAATTCAGTGGAGAATCAAATATTGTTCATAGATAATCTTGATCATAAATCCACAATTCATCAGCTCTCGACTGAATTTTAGGGATGAGATTTCTATCGGCTGTGCTCGGAATTTCATGCAGGTACTCTAGACCTTGAGAGCCTAAATACAGGTTTTATAACTCTCATCCCTCAAATTCAGTCGCTAGAAACTGCTAACGACTATCGACCGATCACCCTGCTGAACTTCTGCCTTAAGATCCTGACCAAGCTCCTTGCTAACCGTCTGCAATGAGTTGTCCTCAAAATTATACATAGAAATCAGTATCGATTTCTAAAAGGACGCTCAATTCAAGATTGCGTTGCGTGGGCATACGAATTCATCCATCAGTGTCAAACCTCTGGGCGTAAGATTGCAATCTTAAAACTAGACTTCGCTAAAGCGTTTGACACGATTGAACATGCTCCGATGATGGAAATTATGAAGCACATGGGTTTTGACGATCGGTGGCTGGGATGGATCAAATGCTTATTCGCGACGGCAAAGTCCTCTGTTCTACTCAACGGTACACTGGGCAGACAGTTCTTTTGCATTCGTGGGGTACGCCAAGGAGACCCGCTGTCCCCACTTATGTTTGTGCTCACTGCGGACCTGCTGCAAGCTGCCATTAACGACTCCTACAGAGCGGGCAATCTCCAGCTGCCAATCCCATCTAGGGATGAGAACTTTCCTGTGATTCAGTACGCCGACGACACAATCCTTGTGTTGCCCGCTGATGAAAACCAAGCTACAACCATCAAGTCCATCTTGCAGGATTATGCGTCTTCGGTGGGGCTGCACATCAACTTTCAGAAGTCCACTCTCACTACAGTCAACACCTCCGCGGACACCACCGAGCATTTAGCGCGGGTCTTTGGCTGCGCCGTTGGTTCCATGCCATTTTCATACCTCGGGTTGCCCATGGGAACGGCCAGGCCGACTGTCGCAGACCTCATGCCGCTGGTGTTGTCGGTTGAGCGCAAACTCTCCACAGCAGCCTCTCTGCTTGACCTTGGCTCGAAGCTCACGCTAGTGAACTCGATGGTGACCTCCCTGGCAATCTATGCGATGTGCTCCATCAGGATTCCCCCGAAAATACTTGAGCATTTGGATAAACTGAGGCGTTACTGTCTTTGGGCAAAAAACACGGACGATGGTCTGAAATCTGTCTCTTTGGCGGCCTGGGATTTAGTTTGCAGGCCCAAGAACAAGGGAGAGCTCGGGGTGCTCGACCTAAAAATCCAAAATCAGGGTCTCATACTTAAACAGTTGCATAAATTCTATAACCATGCGGACATTCCATGGGTTGATCTTGTGTGGAACACGTACTATGAAGGCATGGTCCCGCATGCTTCTGGATCGTGTGGGTCGTTCTGGTGGAAGGACGTCATAAATTTGGCGCCAACCTACAGAGCGATCACTTTGGTTGAGGTGGGGGACGGGAGCTCAACTTTGTTCTGGAAAGATGCCTGGCACGGTGACACTCTGGCTGACAGTCACCCTCGCCTGTTCTCCTTCGCCAGACATGAGGATATATCTGTCAAACTGCTCCTGACGTCGCCTATGCTCGGCCAAAATTTCCATCTCCCGCTGTCGATCCAAGCTACAGAAGAGTTGGACGATCTTCAAGCCTCCCTGGCCGATATGGAGCTCGCGGAGGTGCATGATGCCTGGAACCCGATTTGGGGATCGGAGGAGTTCGCTGCCAGCAAATTCTATCTTCATTGCTTTCGGGATATGGAAGCGGATGATGCATTCAAATGGATCTGGAAATCAAAATGCACCAACAAATGGAAGGTTTTTGTGTGGCTCCTCCTTGCGGATAGACTGAACACCCGTCGTTTTCTCAAGAGGAAACAAATGAAGTTGAGAGATGACAACTACGCCTGCCTGCTGTGTGATTGCCCACCCGAAGAAACGGTTGAGCACCTATTCTTCCGCTGCGATTTCAGTAGCACATGTTGGGGGAAGCTGGGGATCACGTGGCCTCTGCATGGCAACCGGGTGCAACTCTTGCTTGCAGCTAAAAACATGTGGGGAGGCCGATGTTCATGGAAGTATTCATTATAGCCTCTTGGAGCATTTGGAAGGAACGCAACAACAAACTATTCAGGAACATGGCGCCGACCGTCGAGGGGTGGACCCAGAGATTCAAAATGGACTTCGGTATTATGAGACATAGAATCAAACAGGCCCTGGTGCCTTTTGTTGATCAGGTCGTTGACCTGTTCTAGCAGCATAACCTTGTACCTTTGTAGTATAGGGATATCTTAACCCCTTCTGCCCCCATGTAACTTATACCCCATGTAATCTTGTGTCTTGAATAGTAATACAAAAGTCAGTGGGGGGCTGCCCCCACTGTCCCAAGCTTTCAAAAAAAAACACCGCAAAAAGAAATACATCGAATGGATCTCCAAGAAGATCGAGGAGAACTTTGTATTGAGATCCAAAGAGAGAGAAGAAGCCATCTAGCTAATAACTATGGACCCGAAGGTCTATGGTAAACTAGTTACACTTCATCGGAGAGGCTATGGTGTTGATGTAGAAGCCCTCCATGATCGATTACCCCTCCGGCGGAGCGCCAGAAAAGGCCCCAAGATGGGATCTCATGGGTACATAAGGTTGCGGCGGTGGAAATAGGGTTTCGTGGTGCTCCTGGATGTTTTCAGGGTATATGAGTATATATAGGCGAAGGAAGTCGGTTAGGGGAGCCACGAGGGGCCCACGATGGTGGGGGCGCGCCCTCCTGGCTCGTGGCCTCCTTGTTTCTTTCTTGACATCCACTCCAAGTCTCCTGGATTGCGTTTGTTCCAAAAATAACTCTCCCGAAGGTTTCATTCGGTTTGGACTCCGTTCGATATTCTTTTTCTGCGAAACACATAAATAGGCAAAAAAACAGCAATTTGGACTGGGCCTCCGGTTAATATGTTATTCCCAAAAATAATATAAATTTTATAATAAAACCAACTAAACATCCAAAATGGATAATATAATAGCATGGAACAATAAAAAATTATAGATACATTGGAGACGTATCAAGCATCCCCAAGCTTAATTCCTGCTCGTCCTCGAGTAGGTAAATGATAAAAAACAGAATTTTGATGTGGAATGCTACCTAAAATAATTCTCAATGTAATTTTCTTTATTGTGGCATGAATGTTCAGATCCAAAAGATTCAACATAAAAGTTTAATATTGACATAAAAATAGTAATACTTCAAGCATGCTAACCAAGCAGTTTATGTCTACAAAATCATATAGCCAAAGCAATATAGTTTGGCCATGCTTCATTTTCCTCACACAAAATGCTCCCATCATGCACAACCCTGGTTTTAGCCAAGCAATTGTTTCATACTTTTTAACGCGCTTCACCCTTTCCAGCATCAGACAATAAATGAGCGTAAGCCAGGGACATAGCACTATGGGTGGAGTAAAGTATGATGACAGGGATTATGTGAGAAAACAAAAAAGGAGAAAGTCTTATATTGACGCCGCTAATCAATGGGCTATGGAGACGCCCATCAATTGATGTCAACACGAGGAGTAGGGATTGCCATGCAACGGATGAACTAGAGTTATAAATGTATGAAAGCTCATCAAAAAGAAACTAAGTGGGTGTGCATCCAACTTGCTTGCTCACGAAGACCTAGGGCATGTTGAGGAAGCCCATCATTGGAATATACAAGCCAAGTTCTATAACGAAAAATTCCCCCTACTATATGAAAGTGACAACATAGGAGACTCTCTATCATGAAGATCATGGTGCTACTTTGAAGCACAAGTGTGGAAAAAGGATAGTAACATTGTCCCTTCTCTCTTGTTCTCTCATTTTTTTCTTTTTGTGGGCTTATTTGGCCTCTTTTATTTTTCATAAAGTCCGGAGTCTCATCCCGACTTGTGGGGGAATCATAGTCTCCATCATCCTTTCCTCACATGGGACAATGCTCTAATAATGGAAATCATCACACTTCTATTTATTTACAACTCAAGAATTACAACTCAATACTTAGGACAAAATATGAGTCTATGTGAAAGCCTCCGGCGGTATACCGAGATATGCAATGAATCAAGAGAAACATGTATGAAAGAATTATAAAGGTGGCTTTGCCACAAATACTATGTCAACTACATGATCATGCAAAGCAACATGACAATGATGGAGCGTGTCATAATAAATGGAACGGTGGAAAGTTGCATGGCAATATATCTCGGAATGGCTATGGAAATGCCATAATAGGTCGGTATGGTGGCTGTTTTGAGGAAGATATAAGGAGGTTGATGTGTGATAGAGCGTATTGTATCACGGGGTTTGGATGCACCGGCGAAGTTTGCACCAACTCTCAAGGTGAGAAAGGGCAATGCACGGTACCGTAGAGGCTAGCAAATTGCGGAAGGGTAAGAGTGCGTATAATCCATGGACTCACATTAGTCATAAAGAACTCCTATACTTACTGTAAAAAGTTTATTATCCCACGAAGCAAAGTACTACTACGCATGCTCCTAGGGGAAGGGTTGGTAGGAGTTAACCATCGCGCGATCCCGACCACCACTATTAAGGAAGGCAATCAAAGAACACCGCATGCTTCAAATTTGTCACACAACGTTCACCATACGTGCATGCTACGGGACTTGCCAACTTTAACACATGTATTTCTCAATTTCATAATTACCCAACTAGCATGACTCTAAAATTACCACCTTTATATCTCAAAACAGTTATCAAGTATCAAATTTATCATAGTGTTTAATGCACTCTATATGAAAGTTTTTATTATACCTATCTTGGATGCTCATCATATAAGGACTAATTTTGTAACCCAAGCAAATACCATGTTGTTCTAAAAGATTGTCAAAATAATATAAGTGAAGAATGAGAGATCAATAATTTCTACGAAATAAAACCACTGCCGTGCTCTAAAAAGATATAAATGAAGTACTAGAGCAAAATTATCTAGCTCAAAAGATATAAGTGAAGCACATAGAGTATTCCAATAAATTCCGATTCATGTGTGTCTCTCCCAAAAGGTGTGTACAGAAAGGATGATTGTGGTAAACTAAAAAGCAAAGACTCAAATCATACAAGACGCTCCAAGCAAAACACATATCATGTGGTGAATAAAAATATAGCATCAAGTAAAGTTACCGATGGACGAAGACGAAAGAGGGGAATCCTTCCGGGGTATCCCCAAGCTTATGCTTTTGTTTGTCCTTGAATTTTACCTTGGGGTGCCTTGGGCATCCCCAAGCTCAGGATCTTGCCACTCCTTATTCCATAATCCATCAAATCTTTACCCAAAAACTTGAAAACTTCACAACACAAAACTCAACATAAAATCTCATGAGCTCCGTTAGCAAAATAAAACAAACCACCACTTTAAGGTACTGTAATGAACTCATTATTTATTTATATTGGTATTAAACCTACTGTATTCCAACTTCTCTATGGTTCATACACCCTGATACTAGCCATAGATTCATCAAAATAAGCAAACAACACACGAAAAACAGAATCTGTCAAAAACAGAACAGTCTGTAGTAATCTGTAACTTTCAAATACTTATGGAACCCCAAAAATTCTGAAATAAATTGGTGGACGTGAGTAATTTGTCTATTAATCATGTTCAGAAAGAATAAACCTAAAATCACTCTCCACTAAAACATGGCAGATAATCTCATCAGCGCTAAAGTTTCTGTTTTTTACAGCAAGATCATAAGATTTCACCCAAGTCTTCCCAAAGGTTCTACTTGGCACAAACACTAATTAAAACATAAAACCACATCTAACGAGAGGCTAGATGAACTATTTATGACTAAACAGGAACAAAAATCAAATAACAATAATAAAATTGGGTTGCCTCCCAACAAGCGCTATCGTTTAACGCCCCTAGCTAGGTATAAAAGCGAGAATAGATCTAAGTATTGCCATCTTTGGTATTCAATTCATAGGTGGCTCTCATAATAGATTCATAAGGTAATTTTATTTTCTTCCTAGGAAAGTGTTCTATGCTTTCCTTAATGGAAATTGGAATCTAATATTTCCTTCTTTCATATCAATAATTTCACCAATCATTCTAAGGAAAGGTCTACCAAGAATAATAGGACATGAAATATTGCAATCTATATAAAGAACAATAAAATCTACGGGCACATAATTCCTATTTGCAACAATAAGAATATCATTAATCCTTCCCATAGGTTTCTTAATGGTGGAATCCGCAAGTTGCAAGTTTAAAGAGCAATCATCAAATTCACGAAAACCTAACACATCACACAAAGTTTTCGGAATCGTGGAAACACTAGCACCCAAATCACACAAAGCATAGCATTCATGATCTTTAATTTTAATTTTAATATTATGTTCCCACTCATCATAAAGTTTTTTAGGGATAGAAACTTCTAATTCAAGTTTTTCGTCATAGGATTGCATTAAATCATCAACGTATGTTTAGTAAAAGCTTTATTTTGACTATAAGCATGAGGAGAATTTAACATGGATTGCAACAAGGAAATACAATCTATTAAAGAAAAATTATCATAATTAAATTCCTTGAAATCCAAAATAGTGGGTTCATTGCTATGTAAAGTTTTGACCTCTTCAATCCCACTTTTACCATTTTTTGCATCAAGATCTAAAAACTCCGAATCATTGGGATGCCTCTTAACTAAAGTTAACTCATCTCCAGTCCCATCATTATCAAGATTCATATTGCCAAACAAAGATTTAGTAGGAGACACATCAATCACTTTTATATCTTCATCCCTATTATCATAAAAACTAGAAGAACACGCTTTTACAAAGCAATCTTTTTTGCACGCATTCTAGTGGACCTTTCTTTGCACTCATCAATGGAAATTCTCATGGATTTGACGGACTCATTGATATCATGCTTAGGTGGAATAGATCTAAGTTTCAAAGAATCAACATCAAGAGAAATTCTATCCACGTTCCTAGCCAACTCATCAATCTCAGGCATTTTTTCTTCAAACCAAGCATTGAAATTCTTTTGAGAAATCATAAACTCTTTAACACTAATCTCAAAATCATAGGGCATCTTATTAAAATTTTCGTAAGAGTTGTTGTAGGAATTACCATAATTATTAGAGGAATTACTAGGAAAAGGGCTAGGATTAAAGTTTCCTCTATACCCGTTGTTACCAAAATTGTTCCTACCAACAAAATTCACATCCATAGATTCATTATTATTCTCAATCAAAGTAGAAAAAGGCATATCATTCGGATCAATAGGAGCACTCTTATTAGCAAAAAAATTCATAAGTTCATCCATCTTTCCACTCAAAACATTAATCTCTTCTATCGCATGAACCATTTTACTAGTAGATCTTTTGGAGTCACATTGAGAATAATTAACCATAATATTATCTAGGAGTTTAGTAGCTTCTCTAAAGTGATTTCCATAAAAGTGCCTCCGACGGCCGAATCTAAAAGATTTCTAGAAGCAAAATTCAATCCAGCATAAAAAATTTGTATGATCATCCATAAATTTAATCCATGTGTAGGGCAATTGCGAATCATTAATTTCATCCTCTCCCAAGATTGTGCAACATGCTCATGATCAGGTTGCTTAAAATTCATAATATCGTTTCTAAGAGAGATAATCTTAGCGGGAGGAAAATACTTAGAGATAAAAGCAACATTGCATTTATTCCATGAATCAATACTATTTTTATGCAAAGACGAAAGCCATGTTTTAGCATGATCTCTAAGCGAAAATGAAAATAGCTTCAATTTAACAATATCATTATCTACATCTTTCTTCTTTTGCATATCACTCAAATCAACAAAGTTGTTTAGATGAGTAGCGGCATCTTCACTAGGAAGGCCAGAGAATTGATCTTTCATGACAAGATTCAACAAAGCAGCATTAATTTCACAAGATTCAGCATCCATAAGAGGAGCAATCGGAGTGCTAAGAAAATCATTGTTGTTGGTATTGGAGAAATCACACAATTTAGTATTATCTTGAGCCATCGTGACAAACAATCCAACACACAAGCACACAAGAGGCAAGCGAAAAAGAGGCGAACGGGGAAAAGAGAGCGAATAAAACGGCAAGGGTGAAGTGGGGGAGAGGAAAAAGAGAGGCAAATGGAAAATAATGTAATGCGAGGGATAAGAGTTTGTGATGGGTACTTGGTATGTATTGACTTGAGCGTAGACTCCCCGGCAACGGCGCCAGAAAACCTTCTTGCTACCTCTTGAGCATGCGTTGGTTTTCCCTTGAAGAGGAAAGGGTGATGCAGCAAAGTAGCGTAAGTATTTTCGTCAGTTCTAGAGAACCAAGGTATCAATCCAGTAGAAGGCTACACTCAAATCCCTCGTACCTGCACAAACAAATAAGAACCTTGCAACCAACACGATAAAGGGGTTATCAATCCCTTCACGGCCACTTGCAAAAGTGAGATCTGATACAGATAATAAGATAAATATTTTTGGTATTTTTATGATATAGATTGGAAAGTAAAGACTGCAAAATAAAATATATAGGAAACTAATATGATGGAAAATAGACCCGGGGGCCATAGGTTTCACTAGTGGCTTCTCTCAAGATAGCATAAGTATTACGGTGGGTAAACAAATTACTGTCGAGCAATTGATACAAAAGTGCATAGTTATGAGAATATCTAGGCATGATCATGTATATAGGAATCACGTCCATGACAAGTAGATCGAAACGATTCTACATCTACTACTATTACTCCACACATCGACCGCTATCCAGCATGCATCTAGAGTATTAAGTTCATAAGAACAGATAAACGCATTAGGCAAGATGACATGATGTAGAGGGATAAACTCAAGCAATATGATATAGACCCCATAATTTTATCCTCGATGGAAAAAATACAATACGTGCTTGCTGCCCCTACTGTCACTGGGAAAGGACACTGCAAGATTGAACCCAAAGCTAAGCACTTCTCCCATTGCAAGAATGATCAATCTAGTAGGCCAAACAAAACTGATAATTTGAAGAGACTTGCAAAGATAACAAATCATACATAAAAGAATTCAGAGGAGATTCAAATATTGTTCATAGATAATCTTGATCATAAACCCACAATTCATCGAATCTCGACAAACACACCGCAAAAATAATTACATCGAATAGATCTCCAAGAAGATCGAGGAGAACTTTGTATTGAGATCCAAAGAGAGAGCAGAGGCCATCTAGCTAATAACTATGGACCCAAAGGTCTATGGTAAACTACTCACACTTCATCGGAGAGGCTATGGTGTTGATGTACAAGCCCTCCGTTATTGATTCCCCCTTCGGTGGAGTGCCGGAAAAGGCCCCAAGATGGGATCTCACAGGTACAGAAGGTTGTGGCGGTGGAAATAGGGTTTCGTCGTGCTCCTGGTTGTTTTCAGGGTATATGAGTATATATAGGCGAAGGAAGTCGGTCAGGGGAGCCATGAGGGGCCCACCAGGGTGGTGGCACGCCTACCCCCTGGGCGCGCCCTCCTGCCTCGTGGCATCCTCGTTTCTTTCTTGACATCCACTCCAAGTCTCCTGGATTGCGTTTGTTCCAAAAATAACTCTATCGAAGGTATCATTCCGTTTGGACTCCGTTTGATATTCCTTTTCTGCGAAACACTGAAATAGGCAAAAAACAACAATTTGGACTGGGCTTCCGGTTAATAGGTTAGTCCAAAAATTAATATAGAAGTGTATAATAAAGCCCATTAAACATCCAAAACGAATAATATAATAGCATGGAACAATCAAAAATTAGAGATAAGTTGGAGATGTATCACCGAGCTTGAGGTAGAAGAGCTCTGCCCACAGCTCGAGTGTGGGCAGAGTGCCGAGGTAGCCTTCGTAGAGCGTGAAGAAGGCGGAGAGGACCACCACCGTGTTCGGCGTGAGGTGGTGGGGCTGCACTCCGTAGAAGTCCATTAGCAAGCGGAGGAACTCGCTCGCCAGAAGTCCGAAGCCGCAAAGAAAATGCGACCGAAAGATGACGTACTCGCCGTCCTTCGGCGCCGGAGATATCTCCCTATCAGGGGGGAGACGCACCTTGACGTCGGTGTGATGAGGAATGCGCCATATCTCACGGAGGAACTAAATGTGATCCTCGTGGACGGTGGAGCCGTCCCAGTCACTGGCGCGGCCGCTGAGCGCCATGGGCTTCGTGCTCGGCAGTGGCATGAGGCGGCAGCGACGAAGGGAAGGGTTGGCAACGATGAGTTGCGACAGCGCTCCGGTAAGGGAAGAAAGCGCAGCGGTGACGAGGAAGAAGAAGCAAGACAGAGGGAGAGAAGGGCGCACATGCGTTCTGCCGCCCCCTCCTCCCCCTACTTATAGCCCAGCGGCAGTGGAGCCGAGGGGGCGGGATGTGGGGGAGCATGGGATTAACTGCGCCCACTCCCCCCACGACCCCGCGGAGTCTACGCCTTAAAGGCGTGTATTAAACCGCCCTGGGAAGAGCAACCATCCGCCCCGACCACAACGGATCCACGTGTGAGCCAAGGCCATGTAGTGGCGGGCCCAGGCCTTCGGTGACGTCCTGTCGTGTGCGTGGGCTGGCTGGCCGACCTGGCCGCCAGGTGCCGCATGGCGGGCAGTTAGCAGGCGGCGAGCCCGTCGCCCAGCCGTCACGCCACCTGGCCCACACCACGACTATTCGAATTCTGCCAGACGGCCGCGACTGCGTCCGACTCCTGGAACTCGACTCCTCCCAGGCGGGCGGAACATAAGGCGCAAGGCCGCTCAAAGAGGGAAACTGCTGAGGCTCTTCAGCTGTCCAAGCCGTAGAACCACACCAGCTTCGGGGACTACTGACAGGGGGATAGACCACGGGTAGCTTCATCCCTACCTTAGGACATTTCAAGACATTAGGGCTAGCCCCAACTGGTCACAAGGCCAGTTTCCATGGCCGACTGGAGCCGACAGGCCGCCTCCTAGAAGGTGGCGCGCCTTAGAAGGCGGCAAGGGCATGGTCCAGCACCTAGCAAGCGGCCCATCGCCACCTCAAAGTCTGCACCCACTTGCTATGACAAGACAGGGGTGGCAACAGTGCCACCTGCCACCCCCGAATCCCGGAAGGAACGTGGCCACAGTGCAGACGTACCAGGCAGACATCCCCCGCCTGGCACATCACTATGGCCACGCGGTCCATGATGATGCCTACGTCAGGCAGGGCCATGCCCCCACGATGGGCGGTCGGTATGGCCTGCAGGCGGCGGGCCCCACCAGCCCGCGCATACCAGAAGACGGCAAGGCTCGAGTAGGCGGCCTCAAGGGGAGGCTGACTCCTGGCAGGCGGCATGCCCTCCCATTGGAGTCTGTGCACAATTAACTATAGGTGATGGGGTGTGGCTACAGTGATCACCTGCTAGGCGGCAGCACTGTAGCCATACGCCCCTCGATCAAGCCATCGCATCAAGGGCATGGGAACAGTGCATCCTGGTCCCCCTGGCCCGCAGACGGCAGGCCCTACCTATCGGTCGAGTTCACGGCAGCCGGCGGGACCCACCATGCGGTGAGCCCCAGCAGCCGGCAGAGAAGCCGGAGCCAAGAGACACTAATGGGTGGGTCCCAGGACCAGCTAGATTACCATTGTACCCCTAGGGGGTAGGCCTATAAAAAAACCCAGGGCCTCTCATGCAAAGGGTTCAATCCATTTTAGATGCCTTCTTCCTCCTATAGCCTGAATAGCTCAAGGAGCCTCATTGTACTTGCTATTGATCATAGTGATGCGGAGACCCCGCAGAGCAGGATTAGGGGTGTTATCTGCATGGAGAGCCCCGAACCTGGGTAAGACTCAGCATCGTTTGCGGTCTTGCCTACTCCCGCTTCTAGAGCCCGGCGATGTTCTATTGACCCCCTACATGATTAGCCACCCGTTGGCATATGTCGAGGAAATACCACGACAGGCGCCACCGATCTGTGATTTTGGGCAATGGATACCCTCTAAAACACATGTGGGTTTCGCTCAAAGGTGGCAGTGCTGCGGGCCGCAACAAGATGGCAGCCCGTAGGATCCTGGGATCTAAGGGTTTATCCATGGCGGGATCCTCCATGGCGGGATCTTGTGGGCGAGGCGGGGAGGCGAGCCTGGTCACTGGGAGAGCCCTATGAGGCTAAGATAAAGATAGTACTACTCCACTCCGTCCGTATTTAAATACAAAGGCCACCAACAGTAGACCTGGCAAAAATTGATCATGCTGCCTGCGTCCTTGTTTATTGGCCCCTTTTTTGTGCCACTTTTTATCACATGCATAAATATTATGTTACTTACAAATATGGTCGAAAATTGGCACAAAATACGAAGGAGACCAATGGAAGTACTAGCAACCCATGATTTAACTACTCACATGCACGCAGTGGAGTAGTAATGTCTTTCTTCCACCCTCACGTCCACCCAATTTACATGCGCTATATTAGCTGACCATCAATGAAGTGAAGGACTTCACACATGTCAAATTATCACATGGGTGGATATTTGTACAAAAATGCGTCCGCCCGTGTACCCCTGTGTGCATGCGAGGGAATGAGTGCGTGCGTGGCTTGCGTGCACATATTCGTTTCATGCATGTACCTCCAGTGTGGCTCGGAGAGGACGAGTACATTCTTCTGGAACCAGCAGTACGTCACTGTGATTAATCCACACAAGGAGGTCGCGACAACGCCTCCACATGTGCCAGGTGGCTTCATGAACTGTAAGAGAGACACTATGTAGTGTGCCATTGGAATTCTAATTTACGTGTTTTGCACATACTTGAAGTACTAGTAAGGTACACGTGCATTGCACGCATCAGATTTGGCAACCAAATTCTGAATAAATACCACACTAGCATGTAAGCTCTGAGTCATATATGCCTGATGTAGACCTTCGTTTAATTCTTATAGTTCATCTCATTCAAAATCAATTAGTTTTTATAAAAAAATCTAGGGCCTCTTTGATTCGTAGGATTTCCAAAACGCGGGAATAGGAAAATCATGGGATTAGAGTGGAATGTCATCTTCAATCCTACAGGATTGTACGAGTGTTTGATTCTACATAGAAAAATTGTAGGATTCTTTCAAAGAGGTTTGAGTGGATGGGATGTTTCCTATGAAATCTAGTGCAAATGAATCCTATGGAAAAATTCCTATGGTTTACAATCCTATGAATCAAACAAACAAGATAGGAAAAATTCCTAAGGATTAGAATCCTCCAAAATTCCTTTGAGAATCCTTTGAATCAAAGAAGCCCTTCATCTATTTTATGATTCATGAAATTGTGCATTGTAAACCATAAAGTAAAAACAAATAATGGCAATTCAACTAGAAAAAAAGTTTGGGCAGTCATGATATGGAAGATTCTAGAACAAAGGAGAAGCACTTGTGTTTTGAAGTTTATGCATTATGCTTAAGTTCAACCATGGAGTCTGCTAGATTGTTGTCGGTGTTCTGGGAATAGGGGTCCCCAGACTTGCCTGCCTGCGGCCTGCGGCATGGCTCAAGGGTTGGCCCAGTACGGCCCGTCTTCATCTACTCAAACTCAAGACCCTCGCAAGGGGCCAAGCCTCGTGGGGCGGACGACGCAAGGCTTCCTCAGGAACGGCCTCACTGGGAAGGCTCGCGAGGAGGCCGAGAGATCAAGGCAGGGGTACCTCGTGAGGTGCTCATGACGCAAGCCATGACGATCGAGACTAGGCAGGCGCCAGGCGGGCGCCGGCCTATGTAGTGTCCTTGTTTCCTCTTTGGTGCAAAGGGGGCAAGCGTAGGCATGGAGTACCGAGGCATCAAGCAAAGGTTACCGTTTCAGTGCAACGAGACTAGGACCAGCAGAGCGGCAGGACGGAGGTCACCGTGGAGCCCAAGACGGCGTCATCGCCAGTGCCTTTGGCAGCCGAAGACCAACTTTAGTCAGGATAACTTGTACTGGATGTTCCCCTTCAAAATGGCTATTGTTGGCGCCCTTCTTGCTCAATATTTGGGAAGAGGACCAGGGCCTCTATATATAGAGATAGCCACCACAGTAGAGGGCAGAGAGTTCTCATCAGATCCAGAGGCGATCGAACTCCCCCAAGTAGTTCACCGCACCAGCCCAAGAACACCTCTCGCGAGGCTGTTCTTCCTTTGTACTATACATCATCAGCCCAGAGGCAATCCACCACACCACACACTAGATTAGGGTATTACACCACAACGGTGGCCCGAACCAACATAAAACTTGTGTCCCTCGTGTTGTTCATCATGTAGCTTAGATTCATAGCGAGGCGTTGGGCCGTAGATCGGTAGGGGGAAGATCTTCGCGCGCACCCCAGAGTTCGAACCTTAAGGGTTTTGCCGGAACCTGATATCTGACATTTGGCGCGCCAGGTAGAGGTGCGCCGGAATCATTCTTCCGCTGTTCCTCGTTCGATCATTCGTCGCATCCATGGCTGACGCTCACCGAGCTCGTGCCGAGCATCGGGCTGCTCTCGCCTCCCACGTTGCCCAGACGGCTCCTGTAACGCCCCGGATTCGATGCGCTAGGTGTCTTCTAGTTATTCGTCGTTGTTGCCATGTCATTTGCTTGCGTGTTGCATTTTTCCATGTTATCATTTGCATTTCATCTGCATGTTTTTCAAAACTTGCATCCGTTCGGGTTCCGCCGGTTCTCTCCGTTGTCCATTCCGAGCCCAGAAACACTCGCACGCGCCCGCGGCATGTATGAATATTCTTTTTATAAGTGGCCGGAAAATGTTCTCAGAATGGGTTAAAACTTGGCGTGCGGTCTTATTATAGTGTAGACAGAGCGCCTGTCAAGTTTCGTCGCATTCGGAGCTCGTTTCATAGCCCAACCGTTAAATATATAGCGGCACTATTGCCGGTATTTTCATCGAACATTTTCGTTCTCCGGAAACTGATGTCGGGCCGCTTTTCTCTTCTCTCCTCTCAGCCCACGGCCTTATACACAGCCACAATCAGACCACCTAGGCCTACCTAACCCCTCTCTCGATCGGATCCGTCGGATCGCGATCGGAGGCTCCAAAAACCCCTCCTAACCCCCAAACCCTAGCAAATTTGCTATATATGGACACCCCTTGTCCATTTTGGGCAGTCTAACCCCTCCACCTACCTGCAGCCGCCACCCCTTGTCCTTGTTTGTTTCCACCCGCCCACCCTTCTTCTCGGAACCGGAGTCCGTAATCGAGTATCCATCCTACTCGTGCGAAGCCTTTGCATTCTTTCAACCGGTGTTTTCTCTTCAAGCTATTAGTCGGTTCTCCCTTCCAGGTGCCTTTGTTTTCCCGCCCTCTCACCCTTTTTCTTCCCGGAGTCTGAGTCTCTTTCGACCATCAATTTCATACGTGAGGAGCCTCTTCAGTCTTTCGACAATTGTTTCAACTGGTGAATTCTCGTTTTGTTCGACATTCTTCATCTCTTTTTCTTATCCGGTGGACTCAATTCAAGTTTTTTGGTTGATCATATTCTTTTCCTTGGATCAAGTGTTTTCCCTGCTCGTTCGTCTCTCGCCAGTTTATCCTTCGAGAGTGCCCAAGACATCTCAGGAGATTCGTCTGTGTTTGCATTAATTCGAGGTTGTGACCTCATTCAAATATTTCGATTGTTCCGATGTATCATCTATCTTTTCAACAATCCTTTCCAACCGTATTTTTCCCTTCAGTGGGCCCTAACCCACAGGTCTTTTCCCAGGATCTTACCTGACTCTTCTAATTATCCCAGAGCCATTCCCAATTCCTTTCAAAGTGTGACGTTAGAATGGATTCCATCAATCACATGCCTTCTCCAAGATCAATTTCAAATTATTTTCATCTTTGGTTCTACCTTTCCTCTTTTTCATTATTCTGGAGTTCAACAATTTCAGTGGTGCTTCTCATCGTCATTCTCAGCTTTGAAGATCGAAGAAGAGTTTCTCTTAAATTTTGCCTGTTCTCTCGAAGATTCGTGGTTCTAGCTTCATATTCTCGTCGCGAATTATTCCAATTATCAGATATTCTTTTCTTACCCAATCCGGAGTATGTCAGGAGTTGTTTTTCCATGTCTTTTCACCGGAGGCCATCACTCTAGCTATCATTATCCAGTTATCCTGGCGCTTCATTCAAATGTTCTTTAATCAACTCAAGTTCTTCCCGTTCCCTTGTAGCTAAATCCCCTCTAGCATATTTGTTCTTCTTATTCTTCCCGGTGATTTATTCTCTTTCATCAGTCATTTTCTAATTCTTACGGTGGTTCCTTCAAATTCTTTTTCCTTTGTTATCATATCAAGTCATTCGTTATTTCCAATCTACCGGTGGCTCATAAAGACTTTCTCAGGTTCTATGCCACATTCCCCTTAATCCTTTTTCAACAAGAATAAGTTGCATGCCAAATCCGCGTGTCATCAATTAAATTTGATGAGGATAAGCATAACGTAATTCTTATTCTTACTTCTTCATCGTCAAGTAATCCCTTCCTTCGGAGTTTGTTTGTGATGAATAAACTCTAGTTCCAAGTGTTTTCATCTTTTCTTTTTCGGAGTTCAAATTTCCTCGGCCATTTCGTCGGAACCTCCATCTAAATCACCGCAAGGCTTAATCTTATTCTTTCATCCTTCATTCTATCTCATCATCCTTTTTGTCACCGGAGTTCTTCATGGTGGTACTTCATGATTTAATTCATTCTTTCAAGTGTCTTCTTCTTCTTGCTTCCCGAGGTGCTATTAATTCTCCGTATTCTTTTGAAGTGGAGTTTTGCATTTCTTCGTTCTCCTCAGCTATTCAATCTTTTCCGATTGTGGTAGGTTATCACCTCATAATTTTTGAGAGGTTATCCATAAGTGCACAACAAGCTTATTCTTTCGTTGTTGATTTTCCCAACAACTCCGTTCAATCCTTTCTTCTAAGTTCTTTTCATTCCATTCTTCCAATTCTTCCGGAGGCATTGCGTTGTTCCTCTCATCAAGTGCCATTCCATCATGTGAAGTTCATGTCCTATTTCCTTCCATTTTCAGTCGAAGTATTGCCGAGATTCTTTCATTCATTCGTTTCTTATCTCGTTCTAACCGGAGTGGTTTCAGAGTCTATCTGATTCCGTGAGTTTTCGATTCTCGTCATTCTCATCGTTCCCCTCTTCTTCTCGAGTGCTCTCGATTCTTTGCTTCTTCTCTTGCACTCTTATTTCACCTCATCCCTTTTTCCCTTCTGTCTCGGTCCTAAGATCTCGGGGCGAGATTTCTTGTTAGTGGAGGAGAGTTGTAACGCCCCCGATTCGATGCGCCAGGTGTCTTCTAGTTATTCGTCGTTGTTGCCATATCATTTGCTTGCGTGTTGCATTTTTCCATGTCATCATTTGCATTTCATCTGCATGTTTTTCGAAACATGCATCCGTTCGGGTTCCACCGGTTCTCTCCGTTGTCCATTCCGAGCCCAGACACACTCGAACGCGCCCGCGACACGTCCGAATATTATTTTTATAAGTGGCCGGAAAATGTTCTCGGAATGGGTTGAAACTTGGCGTGCGGTCTTATTATAGTGTAGACAGAGCGCCTGTCAAGTTTCGTCGCATTCAGAGCTCGTTTGATAGCCCAACCGTTAAATATATAGTGGCACCGTTGCCAGTATTTTCGTCGGACGTTTTCGGTCTCCGGAAACTGATGTCGGGCCGCTTTTCTCTTCTCTCCTCTCAGCCCACGGCCTTCTACACAGCCACAATGTCACATCACTAGTTCTGGTATGACCTAGACTAGCTAGTCATTTGTGCATCATGTTTAAATTTCATTTAAATTTGAAATGGGGATTTGTGAAACCCTCAGAATCATTCTTGGAAATGACCCAGATAAAAATTGCTTCAATTTGGCCCGAGAAAATGTTCCTGTTTTCTCTAAAAATATTGGTCAGCGGTAAAATTCCAACCAATATTTTTGGGAGCTCAGAAGTATTTATTTTTGGCCATTTGAATTAATGCAGTAAATATTTGCCTTGGATATATATATGTTATATATATAATATATGTCCAAAAATTGTGCCTTTTGTTGAGGAGCTCTGGAATAATACCACTAGCTTCTATAAAAATTGGCATAAGTAAATAAATGATTTAGTCCTTTAATTAAATCAAAACAAATGTCAGAAAAATAGAAAAAGAAATAAAAGAGGAAAATCCTACTTGGACTTACCCGCGGCCTGGCACTGTGTGGCCTGGCCCAGCGGCCCAACAGGCCGGCCCAGCCAGCTGGCCGACGCCAGTCGTCCCCTTCCTCGCGCCAGGAGGACAGGGGCACGCGCCGGCACACGTGGCCATGCGTCCGGCTGGGGCCACGTCTCCTCGCCACCTCCTGCTTCTCCCCCTCGTCGTCTGGATGCCCCGCGCGACGCCACGCGCCGCCCCGACCGCTCTCACTCTCCCCATGTTCTCTCCCTCGCCGTTTCCCCACCGTGCCCGAATGCCGCCGTCGCCGCCGCACACCCTTGCCGTAGCCACCGCCTCCCCCTCGCCTCTCCCACACGCGCAGGAGCTCCGCCTCCTCGCTCTGAAGCTCTCCGCCGAGCCACACAAGCCGGAGCGCCCCGTGGAGCCGTCACCGTCGCCTTCATCACCTCCGGCCGCCGCAGATCGCCATCGCCGCTTCATCGTCTCCAGCGCGTCCCCGGCCACAACGAGCAGCCCTGCAAGTCCGCCGTGAGCCCTGCTTCTTCTCCCCTCTCTCCCCTGGTCGCGCTCGCCCTCTAGCTGTCATCTGCACCATGGCCGAACCTTCGCCGCCGCCGAGCTCGCCGTCGACGCAGCTCCGGTGACCATTTGGTCACCCCGGCGAGTCCAACAAGCTCGTAAGGCCCCGTAGAGCATCCCTAGCGCTTTGCTTCTCTCGTCTTCGAGCTCCAAACGCGCTCTCGTGCACGACCGAACTCCGGCGGCCGCAAGCGAGCTCGCCGCCGCAGACTCCGGCCATCCCAGGCCCAGCCACGGCCACCGGCCGACGCGCCATCGAGCTGGCTCTCCAACGCGCCTAGCCGCACGTCATTTGGAGCACCACAGAGGAAACCCGGGGCACAAGTACGCCACGGATCTCGCCGGCGACTAACCACCGGCGGGTTTGACTTGTTTGACCTGGGGTTTGACCCCCCCAGGGTCACTGACGCGTGGGCCATACCCCTGTTTAGTTTAGGTGTTAGTTTAGTTAGCGCTAATTAACTCAGTTAATTAGTTGTCTCTCTGACAGGTGGGCCCAGGCCCTAATTAACCTAGGTTAGTGCTAACCTAACTGATAGAGGCAAAGGTGTCCCGATCTTTCGATAAGATGATAACTATCGATTTGGTAAAGATGACTTTGACGATCCGACTACAAACGTGCATGACGTTGCGCCTTAGCAATCGCTGAACCAACTTCAAGAGGTTATTGACCACGCCGGAGCACAATCAACCTGACCACGAAGGTCTATTCCTGCAAGCAATCGAAGAACAAGCAAGAATATGATAAAAGCAATATGAATATTGTGAGTATATATGAAGTATTGATGAAGGTGGGGATCCGTAAGCGGTCTTGGTCTGGTCGTTGAACACAAACAAAGTACACGAAGTTGCAATGGCTAACTTTTAACTAAACAAATCCCAAAGTCTAAACAATGCCCTAAGGGCTGTATATATGGAGGAAGAGGGGGGAATTTCGTGGCCCTTGGTGGAGGGGTCCGAAATCAACCCTATCTCTTGTTTCCCCACACATACGGACTCTAAAAATAGCCTATACTTATGTATTTCGAAATTACATGGGCCTGGCCCAATAATAAGGTGACGCAGCACCTAAAATAGCCTCGGGACGAAATTTATGAAGTGGCATCTTGTATATTTCGTTCAAGGCTTCATGCACCCATTATGGTGGCTTCAAAGTCCTGAAATCATCACTTGTAACTCCATTCTTGTTCCCCTTGCGCATGCCATCATCTCCATGCTTGTTCTTGATCCAATGTTCATCCTTCTCCAAGCTAGGCCCTTCATTTGTAAGCAAAACAAATGTATCCAATTTAGGCAGCATCATATTCTCATGAACGTTAGAATCATTACCAAGAAACGAAAGTACCTGGTAATTTAGTTGGCGTGCACGAGCTCTAGTAATTGGTCCAGTATGTATAGCAGCAGGGGCTGTGGGTGTAACAATTGTATTGATGTCCTCATCATCCTCCCCTTCTTGAAATGAAGTCATCCTCGACGAAAGTTCATCTTCCTCACCCAAATAAGGCTTCAAATCTGCAATGTTAAAAGTGGGACTAACCCCAAAATCTGCAGGCAGCTCAAGTTTATATGCATTATCATTTATTTTCTCTAACACCTTAAAGGGACCATCAGCACGTGGCATTAACTTTGATTTGCGCAAATCAAGAAATCTATCCTTACGCAAATGTAACCAAACAAGATCTCCAGGTGCAAACACAACATGTTTTCTACCCTTATCTCCGGCAAGTTTATATTTAGCATTCATACGCTCAATGTTTTCCTTAGTTAATTCATGCATTTTTAAAATCAATTCAGCATGTTGTTTAGCATCAAAATTAACCTTCTCCGAAGATGGAAGAGGCAACAAATCAATAGGTGCACGAGGTAGGAAACCATACACAACTTCAAAAGGGCACATCTTAGTAGTAGAATGCAATGAACGATTATAAGAAAATTCAATATGAGGCAAGCATTCCTCCCACATTTTCTTATTATTCTTCAAAACAGCCCTAAGCATAGTAGACAACGTTCTATTGACTACTTCAGTTTGTCCATCAGTTTGGGGGTGACAAGTAGTACTAAAAAGCAGTTTAGTCCCCAACTTAGCCCATAAACATCTCCAAAAGTGGCTAAGAAATTTAGTATCACGATCTGAAACAATAGTATTTGGCACACCATGCAAGCGAATAACTTCACGAAAGAACAAATCAGCAACATTAACAGCATCATCGCTTTTATGACATGGTATAAAGTGTGCCATTTTCGAGAATCTATCCACGACAACAAATATGCTATCCCTCCCCTTCTTTGTTCGAGGTAAACCTAAAACAAAGTCCATAGATATATCCTCCCAAGGAACACTAGGTACAGGCAAAGGCATATATAAACCATGAGGATTGAGTCATGACTTAGCTTTTTGACATGTAGTGCAGCGAGCAATAAAACGCTCAACATCCCGTCTCATCTTTGGCCAAAAGAAATGTGTAGCAAGTACGTCCTCCGTCTTCTTCACGCCAAAGTGTCCCATTAATCCTCCTCCATGCGCCTCCTGCAACAACAAAAGACGAACGGAGCTAGCTGGAATGCATAGCTTGTTAGCACGAAACACAAATCCTTCGTTAACAACAAACTTGTTCCACATTCTTCCTTCTTTACAATTCTGCATTACATCTTTAAAATCAGCATCATGCACATATTGATCTTTGATGGTCTCCAAACCAAATATTTTGAAGTCAAGTTGTGAAAGCATAGTATAGCGACGAGACAATGCATCAGCAATAACATTTTCTTTTCCCTTCTTGTGTTTAATGACATAAGGGAAAGTCTCAATGAATTCAACCCATTTAGCATGTCTACGATTCAGTTTAGCTTGACTTTTAATATGTTTCAAAGATTCATGATCAGAATGTATAACAAATTCTTTGGGCCATAAATAATGTTGCCATGTTTCTAAAGTCCGAACAAGAGCATATAATTCTTTATCATAAGTAGAATAATTCAGACTAGGCCCACTCAATTTTTCAGAAAAGTATGCAACAGGTTTGCCATCTTGTAATAACAAACCTCCTAACCCAATTCCACTAGCATCACATTCAAGCTCAAAAGTCTTATTAAAATCAGGAAGTTGGAGTAAAGGAGCATGTGTCAACTTATCTTTCAATACCGTGAAGGCTTCTTCCTGTGCGGTACCCCAAAGAAAAGGCACATCTTTCTTTGTAAGCTCATTGAGAGGTGCAGCAATGGTGCTGAAATCTCTCACAAAACGCCTATAGAATCCAGCGAGGCCAAGAAAACTCCTCACTTGTGTGACCGTTTTGGGCTGCGGCCAACTCTCAATAGCTTCAATCTTGGCTTTATCAACTTCAATTCCCTGTGGAGTAACAACATAGCCAAGAAAAGATACTCGCTTGGTGCAAAAGGTGCACTTCCCAAGGTTACCAAACAAACGTGCATCACGTAGAGCAATAAAAACAGCACGTAAATGTTCCAAATGTTCTTCCAAAGATCTGCTATAAATCAATATGTCATCAAAGTAAACTACCACAAATCGTCCAATGAAAGCACGTAAAACTTCGTTCATTAATCTCATGAAAGTACTAGGTGCATTAGTTAACCCAAAAGGCATGACTAACCACTCATATAATCCAAACTTAGTTTTAAATGCTGTTTTCCATTCATCTCCCAATTTCATACGAATTTGATGGTAGCCACTACGCAAATCAACTTTGGAGAATATTGTAGAGCCACTCAATTCATCAAGCATATCATCTAGCCTAGGAATAGGATGACGATAATGAATAGTAATATTATTAATGCCTCTACAATCAACACACATACGTGATGTACCATCCTTTTTCGGCACTAGAATAATAGGAACAGCACAAGGACTAAGGGATTCGCGTATATAACCTTTGTCGAGAAGCTCTTGTACTTGACGCATAATCTCCTTCGTCTCCTCTGGATTGGTACGGTATGGTGCACGGTTTGGCAGTGAAGCACCGGGAATTAAGTCAATCTGATGCTCAATCCCTCGAATAGGCGGTAATCCCGGTGGCACGTCTTGTGGAAAAATGTCAGCGAACTCCTGCAAAATGTTAGTGACAGTAGGAGGCAAAGAGGAAGGCACGTCCTCGAATGAAAATAATGCCTCTTTGCACACAAAAGCATAGCAAACAGATTTGTTGAAATCTAGCTCATCAATATCAGATTTGGTGGCAAATAAACATGCACTTTTCAATTTAATTTCAGAAGCAACACTAGATGGTTTATTATTAGGCTTCATTTGTTGCTCAAATTCTTTTGCCACAATCTGATTTTCACTCTTATTCTTCTCCTGTTTTGCTTTATTAGCTCTATTAATATCATCTTTCAAAATGGAATCAGGAGTCATAGGAAGCAAAGTAATATTTTTATCCTTATGAACAAGAGTATAGTGATTGTTTCTACCATGGTGTACAGAATTTTTATCAAATTGCCATGGTCTACCAAGTAATAAGGAACATGCTTGCATAGGTACCACATCACAATCAACATAATCAGCATATGTAGAGATACTAAAATGCACACGAACAGTACGTATTACCTTAACCTTGCCGCTGTTGTTGAACCATTGGATGTAGTAAGGATGTGGATGTGGTCTTGTGGTGAGAGAAAGCTTCTCCACCATCTCCATGCTAGCCAAGTTGTTGCAGCTCCCTCCGTCTATTAGGATGCGCACAGAACGTTCCTTCACAACTCCCTTGGTATGGAACAAATTGTGCCTCTGATTTTGTTCAGCTTGTGTGACCTGCACACTCAAAACACGTTGAGCAACTAAACATTCATACCTGTCAGCGTCTTCAGGAGCCATGTATTGCGTCTCATGATCAGAATCATCTCCACCATGTTCTTCACGTGTAATAAGAGCCAATGTCTCCTCATCATAGTCACTAGCGGACTCATATCCACCATCCGCGGTAGCAATCATCACACGCGGAGATTTGCATTCTCTCGCATAATGACCTCCTCCCTTACAACAACGACAAATAATATCACTTGTGTGCCCTGTTGATGCCCTGGAAGAAGAAGAACTTTGTGCAGGCCCGGCAGGTGCGCTCTTGGCAGATAATGGTGGTTGTTCCTGTTTTCTTGTATCACGGCTGTAGGAGGCACCTGATTGAGGTGCTGGTGCAGTTGAAGTAGAAGATGCACGCGGCGTCCATGAGGAAGGTCGGCCTGCAGAAAAGTTAGTTCGCGCCAATGCTTGTCGATCCTGCACTTCACGTTCAGCTTTACAAGCAAGATGGAATAAACGAGTGATATTAGTATACTCCTTATAGTCTAGAATGGTCTGAATCTCTCTATTTAATCCACCCAGAAAACGTGCAAGCATAGCTTCATTCTCCTCAACAATACCACATCGAATCATGCCAGTTTGTAATTCCTGATAATATTCTTCTACAGAATTTTTTCCTTGTCTTAAACGCTGCAATTTTTGAAGCAATTCACGTTGATAATATGGTGGAACCCAACGCGTACGCATAGCGGTTTTCAAAGCAGCCCAAGTAGTTGGAATAGGATATAATCTACAATGTTTAGACCACCAGACACATGCAAAACTAGTGAAAGCACAAACAACAGCAGCAACCCGTCTCTCCTCGGGATATTGTAAACATGTAAAACGTTCTTCAGTTTCTAACTCCCAAGTAAGATATATATCAGGAACATATCTACCCTCAAATGGTGGAATATTCAATTTCAGTTTAGGAATATGGACATCATCTCGTACCTGAGGTGGTGGTGCAGGCCTACCATTACGAATATATACCTGAGGTTGACCTGGTGGTGGTGGTGCTGGTGGCTGCACGTAGTTCGGATTTTGATCAACCTCATCCTCATAATCTCCCACATAATCATCATCCTCCTGGGTACCAGCAGCAGCAGTAGCAGGAGCCAAAGAAGCACCAACAGCAGTAGCAGCGGCACCAGAATTTTGTCCTGGCTCAATAGGAACACGCTGTGCTCGTCCATACTGATTCGGAAGGGGGCGTAGTTGTTGTTGTTGCAGAGGTGCGATAGGTGCAGCCGGTGGTGGAAGACGCGCAAGCAGTTCATTAAATCTGTTATCGAGCTTTGTTTCGAACGTCTTCTCAAGGCCAGTAATCTTCTCCATGGCCTCTTCAAAATTGTTCAGCACATCTTGCACCTGTTCAGTCATCATTTGCTGAAACTTATCATGAAGCTCCTTGTTCGATAAGTTCTCCCAGTCAATCTCGTCGGCTTGTGATCCTGGCATGGTTAGCAGCAATAGAAACACACAAGAATATGATCCTACAGACTACTAAGAAGTTGTGGTGGTGTATCACAAACCCGTCAAGCAAACCTCAAATTCTTACCAGTTCTTACCCAGCAGCAGGTGGTGATCGGCAACCGTTGTAGTCAAAACTTCTCAAAGCTTGGATAGAGCGATTACCAGGGAAAGTCAAACGCACGAGGTAGACGTATGTGGAGCTGGGAAGGCTTATAATATGGTAGCAAAAAGGGTCAGCAATAATCAATTCAGAGATGCAAAGTTGAATAAACGCTCAACGACGGTACTGTGCTGGTCCTAGGCTAGACCGTGCTAGAGACACGAGCCTAGAACACTAACAAAATCACGGCGCTGCACGTAAACTAAGGAAAAGCACACTCTCGAATTTTTTTTTGCTCTTTTTTTTTGCGCTGATTTTTTTTGCGCTGCTCTTTTTTTTGCGAAAAATCACTATAATGGCGAGTGTCTCAAAACTCTTCCCAGGTCAAACTGACAGGATGGGCACGAAATTTTTGTGACCAAAAAAAATTATTTTTTTGACTGCCCGGACCCAAAAACTGGAAACGGGTCAAAAAAAACTTTCTATAACGGCGACTGTCTCAATACGCTTAGAAACACCTAAAAATAGGATAGCCAGAATTTTTTTTGTCAAGTGCATTTTCCGAAAATTTTGGGCCTAAACGGAGGGTGGTTTTCAGACTCTTTTTTTTTTGGAAACCAACCTCTTCTACGGACGGCAAAAGATTGCTGGAATCCGAAACCTACTCAGACAAGGAAACACGAATCGGAAATTAGATGGATCCCGAAAACAAACCTAATATGCAAGGAACTCGGATTGGTGGTGGATATATGGTGGTGGTATATGGCAGCGGTGGTGGTAGCGGTGGTAGTATATGGATATGGATCGGTGGTGGTATATGGACACGGATTGGTGGTGGTATATGGATACGGATTCGGAGCGGTGGCGGATAAGCGGTGGTGGTAGATAGCAGGGGCGATGATGATGGTGCGGCGGCGGCGTGACAACTTATGACCAGAACTCGAAACTCTAGAAGACTAGACTCTAAGACCAGCAACTAGACACGACGATGCAACCGCAAATTCAACAAAGCAAAACCCTAAAAAGATTATGCAAAGGCTCAGATTGGTTCGGATATGATGAACTAACCCTAATTTTTTTGTGGCTTTTTCGTGGACTGTAGGTATGAAGAACAGACTCGATCTAAACTACGAAAAACTGTAAAATCTCACCGAGCAACCTGGAAATCTGATACCACTTGATAGAGGCAAAGGTGTCCCGATCTTTCAATAAGATGATAAATATAGATTTGGTAAAGATGACTTTGACGATCCGACTACAAACGTGCACGACGTTGCGCCTTAGCAATCACTAAACCAACTTCAAGAGGTTATTGACCACGCCGGAGCACAATCAACCTGACCACGAAGGTCTATTCCTGCAAGCAATCGAAGAACAAGCAAGAATATGATAAAAGCAATCTGAATATTGTGAGTATATATGAAGTATTGATGAAGGTGGGGATCCGTAAGCGGTCTTGGTCTGGTCGTTGAACACAAACGAAGTACACGAAGTTGCAATGGCTAACTTTTAACTAAACAAATCCCAAAGTCTAAACAATGCCCTAAGGGCTGTATATATGGAGGAAGAGGGGGGAATTTCGTGGCCCTTGGTGGAGGGGTCCGAAATCAACCCTATCTCTTGTTTCCCCACACATACAGACTCTAAAAATAGCCTATACTTATGTATTTCGAAATTACATGGGCCTGGCCCAATAATAAGGTGACGCGGCACCTAAAATAGCCTCGGGACGAAATTTATGAAGTGGCATCTTGTATATTTCGTTCAAGGCTTCATGCACCCATTATGGTGGCTTCAATGTCCTGAAATCATCACTTGTAACTCCGTTCTTGTTCCCCTTGCGCATGCCATCATCTCCATGCTTGTTCTTGATCCAATGTTCATCCTTCTCCAAGCTAGGCCCTTCATTTGTAAGCAAAACAAATGTATCCAATTTAGGCAGCATCATATTCTCATGAACATTAGAATCATTACCAAGAAACGAAAGTACCTGGTAATTTAGTTGGCGTGCACGAGCTCTAGTAATTGGTCCAGTATGTATAGCAGCAGGGGCTGTGGGTGTAACAATTGTATTGATGTCCTCATCACTAACACTAACTAACTCTGTTAGTTAGATGTTACACTGACATGTGGGTCCCAGCCGTCAGGTTTGACCTGGTCAGCACCGTTGACCTGCTGACGTTGTGATGACGTCATGCTGGCGCAATAATATATTTTCTGGAATTAAAATAAATCAGGAAATTCCGGAAAATGTTCAAAACTTCAAAAATTCATATCAATTCAACCGTAGCTCAGATTGAAATAATTTATATATGAAAAATTATCAGAAAAATGCAATCTTTCCATCTGTACCAGTTTCATGCATGACAAACCAACCTAAACCTGCTGTATAGGTGAAAACATGTAAATGGCATATATAAGAGCTTAATTTGGAGTTGCATTTGAACCTTTGGTTCAAATGGACTTCAAACCAAATGAATACTAGTTGCATTAGCTCAAACAGCATCACATCTTCATGCCATGTTCATGCATCATATTGTTGCATATGCTTGTGTATTGATTGTTGGCACCGTTCCTTCTCGATAGGTCCTGCTCCGGAGACCGTTCCAGAGTACCTGTCTGAGGAGCAGTGCCTTCCTTGTTGATTTACCAGGCAAGCAAACCCCCTTGTTCATTCCGATAAAATCCTACTCTCTCGCTCCTGCTCTTTGTTATTGCATTAGGACAACAATGATTCATCTGCTACTTTGTGCTGCGGTAGTTGAACCCATTCCTCTGCATGACCTGTCATTGCCACAGTAAATAGTTGAAACCCACTAGCATGTGTAGGAGTTGATTGAAGCCACTGATGTTTTCCTACCATGCTATGCCTGCTATTGCTTAGAGTTGTGTCAGGTCTGGTTCATTGGGAATGAATTGGAGTGTTATGATATGTTCTGATGCTGAGAGTGAAGTGTGTGAACACGATTTGGTAAAGGTAGCGGTGAGAGGCCATGTAGGAGTACATGGTGGGTTGTCTCACTGGAACCGTCCTTAAGCACTGAGTTCTATGTATGTTGTCCAATGTCTCGATACTACCACACATTGGGATCCTTAATTGAGACTCTCGACTTATTAACCGACTTGATCTCTGTCCAGGAGTCGCAACTAGTTTCTGGTGTTTGTAGGTAGTGTTAGTAGTCTACCAAGTGGCACCCGGCCAGGTGGGCTTGGGACAGACTAGGCACAAGTGGCACGGTGTACCAAGCGTAGATCCATCCGGCGAGGTGGGCTTGGGAACCCTGCACACATCTTTTGGGGCCGTGAGTGAAACCCCGGTCGGATCTCCTTGCGGATGGAACCCGAATAGGCGATAAACCTGGACTAGAGTCTTGTGTGGTTAGTCAGGTCGTGGCCGACTCCCTCGCCAGGCTTCCGCTTGAAGGTTGCCGAGATACATGACGTGTACATGGCGGTAAGTGGCGAGAGCGTGTGTGAAGAAGTACACCCCTGCAGGGTTAACATGATCTATTTGAATAGCCGGGTCCGCGGTTATGGACTTCTTGGATGCTTACATGGTACATAGACAACTTGAAGTGGATACTCTAAAATGCTCAAGACAAGTGTGAGTGCTATGGATGGCCTTCTCGTAGGGAGACGGGGATGAATCCATAGTAGGGTATTGTGTGGTGATTAGTGGACTCATGTGCGCCATATCACCTCAGAAGTTCTGGTAGTCGTAAAACAGGATAGCCACAGAGTCAAAGCTGGCTTGCTGCAACTAAACCCCACATTACCCTCTTGATACAAATGCATGTATGATAGGATCTGATGTAAGTCTTGCCGAGTACCTTTGTACTCATGTTGCTTTATTTATGTTTTTGCAGCGGGGACTTCGGTCTTACTAGTGTTCTCGTGGACTTCGACAAGTAGCTTGTACCTCAGCTACGATCTTGATCGGATGTTGTAGTTAGTCAGGCTTTTCAGCCTTTTTCATTTGTAGATGTCTGTACTCAGACATGTAATGCTTCCGCTTGTTCCTTGTATGCTCTGTATGATGGGTCTTGTGACCCCTGTTTGCAATAAATGCTATGATGGCTCTTTGAGCCTTATCTATATGAGTTGTTGAGTTATGCTGTGATGCCATGTTGTACATCACATACTTGCATGTTATGCGTACGTGTAATGTGTATTGCTATGTGTGGGATCTGACTATCTAGTTGTTTATCCTTAGTAGCCTCTCTTACCGGGAAATGTCTCCTAGTGCTTCCACTGAGCCCTGGTAGCTTGCTACTGCTCCGGAACACTTAGGCTGGCCGGCATGTGTCCTTCTTCGTTCCTGTGTCTGTCCCTTCTGGGAAATGTCACGCGGTGTCTGCCGGAGTCCTGTTAGCCTGCTACAGCCCGGTTTACCGGAGTCCTACTAGCCCAGTTGCTACAGCCCGGATTCGTTCGCTGATGACCGACACGTTTGATGCTTGGTCATGTATGCCTGTCCCTGTAAGTTAGTGCCACTTTGGGTTCACGACTAGCCATGTCAGCCCGGGTTCTCTGTCATATGGATGCTAGCGACACTATCATATACATGTGCCAAAAGGCACAAACGGTCCCGAGCATGGTAAGGCGACACCCGTGGGAATACCGTGCGTGAGGCCGCAAAGTGATATGAGGTGTTACATGCTAGATCGATGTGACTTAGGATCGGGGTCTTGACAGCTTTGGTATCAGAGCCTGACTGCCTATAGGATTACCAAGCCAAACTGGTGGAAGTTGAGTCTAGAAATTCTTTAGTTATATAAGGGAATTGATTGTGGGTTGGAACGTAAGGCTCTTTTTACTCCTTTACCTCATGGCCTTCTGATCTGAGTCATCCTATCTTTCCTACGGGGTTATGGAACTAGGCTTCTCTTCCGTCTATAAGGATCACGTGTTACTACTCCGTAGTCCCATAGGATTGGTTGATCAGAGTCATATCCCAGTTTCGAGTACTTCCGGTGTAGTCTGTTTAGCACTATCCCAGAACCTTGAGTGGTGATGTTGAGTTGTTGTACTACTTCATTTTTAGCAGGATGTCCCATTTTGAGCATTTTACTACCGTTATGCTGCCGGAATTACCCTAGGAGTTCGAGAGTTACTAATTTCTTTGTCCTACATTCTATAGCCTATAGTTGATCTGATTCCGTCCTTGGTTTCGTTTCTCAGGATGTCATCAGTTAAGCAAAGTTTTGTTGCTCGTAGCCAGAACCAAGGAGATGATAGGGATGAGGATCCTCCCGACCCGCCTTCGTTGACAGAGTTCATGTTAGAAATGGAGAGGAACAAGCGTGAGTCTAACCGCTTGTTGGCAAGTATCGAGGAGAACACCGCACATCAGTACGATAAGTCTGCGACCATTCATGACTTCATTCGCTTGCACCCACCCACCTTTCATCATTCTATTGAGCCACTCGATGCAGATGACTGGCTCCGTAGCATCACTCATAAGCTGCGTTCCGCGAACGTAGCTGAAGATGACAAGGTCACTTATGCCACATACCATCTGGAAGGTCGTCCTGCTAGTCTTTGGTGGCAGAACTATGAGGCTATGCTTCCAGCTGGCCAGATTCCTACCTGGAAGGTTTTCACTGAGGCTTTTTGCGAGCATCACATTCCTGAAGCCCTCATTGATCGCAAGAGAGAAGAGTTCTGTAGTTTCACCCAAAGTAAGATGGCTGTTGATGCTTACAGCAGAGAGTTCGAGAACCTCGCCCGTTATGCCACAGAAGAGGTGTCCACGGACGCCAAGAAGCAGGCTAGGTTCCGGAAGGATCTCAACCCCAAGTTGCGTCGTGATCTCCACCTGCATCATTGTGATACATTCCAGGCTCTGGTGAACAAAGCCATTAATGCAGAGACAGCTCAGCTCACTTACGAGGAGTCTTGTAAGCACACCCGTGATTTGGGATCTTCCTCCGGTTCTAGCTCTCAGAAGCGCCGGATTTGGGTTCCAAACTCCGCTCTTCCACCCGGATATACACCGAGGCCATCTTATGTGGAACCTCATCCAGTTCAGCAGTATGCTCCACCGAGGCCTATTGGTGGACAGCCTGCCAATGCGGGTCCACATCCTACCTCCAAGATTTGTTACAAGTGCGGAGAGCCAGGCCACATTGCCCGTATTTGCACTCAGGCCAGAGTTGCTCCACCCCAGCCCGAGAAGTATATTTGTCGTGTTAGTAAGCCATCTCGCAAGATGATTAGTGTCAAGTCAGCTCCCACTGAACATGGACGTGTGCATCACGTCTCAGCTAAAGACGCTCATGATGATCCAGATGTCGTTCTTGGTACACTCCTTGTTAACTGTCATCCAACATCGGTTTTGTTCGAGACTGGAGAGTCTCATTCCTTGATTTCTGAAAGCTATGCCCGCTTGCACGACATGTCATTTTGTGATATGCCCTCCCCGCTACTTATTCAAACTCCTGGATCCAAATGGCAAACCTCTAGGATAAGTGATGGCAATGGAATCCATGTTGACAGACTTGTATTCCTTGCTTCCTTGATATCTCTCAAGTCTTCGGATATTAAGATCATCTTGGGTATGGACTGGATGACAGCTCATCATGCCAAGATTGATTGTCTCACTAGGTCTGTTCAGCTTACACACCCATCTGGCAAGATAGTCACTGTCTCCACTAGAGTTGCAAAGCGCCAACTCTATTCTCTTAATGCCATCCCTCTTCCAAACCTTGAAGATATCCCGGTAGTCCGTGACTTTCCGGATGTCTTTCCAGAGGAACTGCCAGGCCTTCCACCTGACAGAGATGTAGAGTTCGTCATAGATCTTATCCCAGGAACAGCCCCAATCTCCAGGAGACATTACAAGATGGCACCCTTAGAACTAGCCGAGCTTAAGAAACAACTTGATGAGTCCTTGCAAAAGGGTTTCATCTGTCCTAGTTCTTCTCCTTGGGCTTGCCCCGTCCTCTTTGTTAAGAAGAAGGATGGTACGGATCGGATGGTTGTAGATTATCGTCCCATTAATTTGGTCACGATAAAGAACAAATATCCGCTCCCCAGGATCAACGACCTGTATGATCAGCTCGCTGGATCCTCAGTCTTTTCCATGATGGATTTGAGGTTAGGCTACCACCAAATCAAGATCAGAAACGGGGACATTCCCAAGACAGCCTTTGTCACTCGTTATGGCCAGTACGAGTACACCGTCATGTCCTTCGGTCTAACCAACGCACCAGCTACTTTCTCCCACTTGATGAACTCGATCTTCATGGAGTACTTAGATAAGTTCATCGTGGTTTACCTCGATGATATTCTTATTTACTCGAAGAACGAGGAACAGCATGCCGAACATCTTAGACTTGTGTTAGAAAAACTCAGAGAGCACCGCCTTTATGCCAAGTTCTCCAAGTGTGAATTTTGGTTGCCAGAAGTGACCTACCTAGGCCACGTAATCTCTGGTAAGGGCATTGCTGTCAATCCCGAGAGAGTTAAGGCCGTTCTCGATTGGACTCCACCTGAAACCATTAAACAAGTTAGGAGTTTCCTTTGTCTAGCCAGCTATTGTTGCCGCTTTGTCGAAAACTTCTCCAAAGTAGCCAAACCCCTCACAGAACTTCTCAAGAAAGATAAAAAGTTTGAGTGGTCCCCATAGTGTGAGTACAGTTTTCAGGAACTGAAAAGACGCCTGACTTTTGCTCCCATACTTGTGCCACCGGATTTCACTAAAGACTTTGTTATCTATTGTGATGCCTCATGACGGGGACTAGGTTGCATTCTTATGCAGGATTGTCATGTGATTGCCTATGCATCTCGACAGTTGCATCCACATGAGGAGAATTATCCTACACATGATCTAGAGCTTGCAGCCGTAGTCTATGCACTCAAGACCTGGCGACATTACCTTCTTGGTAAACGTTGCGAGATCTACACCAATCACCAGAGTCTCAAGTATATCTTCACCCAACCAGATTTGAACCTTAGGCAAAGACGTTGGTTGGAGTTAATCACAGATTATGATCTAGGGATTACCTACACCCCAGGCAAAGCTAATGTCATGGCTGATGCGCTAAGCCGTAAATCCTATTGCAACAATCTCATGTTGCAGCAAGGCCAACCACTTCTCCATGAGGAATTTTGTAAGCTTAACCTTCACATAGCTCCTCGCGGATTCCTTTCTACCTTGGTGGCGAAACCTACTCTTGAGGATCAGATCATAACTAGCCAGCAATATGATACGGGTATTTCTCGAATCAAGGATAACGTTAAGAAGGGAGCTGTTGGTAGTTTCTCTGTTGATGATCAAGGTGTTGTTTTCTTCGAGAACCGTTTGGTGGTTCCTAAGAAGCAACATATTCGACAATTGATCCTTAAGGAGGCGCATGAATCCCCTCTCACGATTCATCCCGGTAGTACTAAGATGTATCAGGACCTACGCCAGAGGTTCTGGTGGACTAGGATGAAGAGAGAAATCGCTGAGTTCATTGCTAAATGTGACGTTTGTCGTCGCGTTAAGGCAGAGCATCAAAGACCTGCTGGCACCCTTCAGCCCTTATCCATTCCTGAGTGGAAATGGGATAAAGTTGGTATGGACTTCATCACCGGCTTTCCCAGGACCAAGAAAGGGAATAACGCTATCTTTGTAGTCGTTGATCGTCTTTCCAAAGTGGCTCACTTCCTTCCTGTTCGAGAGACCATCACCTCTAGTCAGCTCGCTGACTTATATATTTCTCGAATAGTGTCGCTTCATGGTGTTCCACTAGAGATCAATTCAGACCGTGGCAGTCTTTTCACTTCTCATTTTTGGGAGAGTTTCCAGACTGCCATGGGAACCCATCTTTCCTTCAGTACCGCTTTCCACCCTCAGTCGAGTGGTCAGGTGGAAAGGGTCAACCAAATTCTCGAAGACATGCTTAGAGCTTGCGTTATCTCATTCGGTATGGATTGGGAGAAATGTCTTCCTTTCGTCGAGTTTTGTTATAACAATAGCTATCAATCCAGCCTCAAGAAAGCTCCTTTTGAGGTTCTCTATGGACGAAGATGTCGAACACCTTTGAACTGGTCAGAAACCGGTGAAAGACAATTCTTTGGACCGGACATGATCCAGGAAGCAGAAGAGCAAGTTCGCATCATTCGTGAGAACTTGAAAACAGCCCAGGCTCGTCAGAAGAGCCAGTATGATCGTCATCATAGGGGTATGACCTATGAAATTGGCGACAAAGCTTACCTTCGGGTCACTCCTTTGAAGGGTACCCATCGCTTCGGTATCAAGGGCAAGTTGGCTCCTCGTTACATTGCTCCCTTTCGCATTCTCGCTAAACGAGGAGAGGTTGCCTACCAGTTGGAACTACCCCCACATCTTTCTCGAGTTCATGATGTCTTCCACGTCTCTCAACTCAGGCGTTGCTTCTCGGATCCCATCCGCGGAGTGGACCACGAAACGCTTGATCTCCAAGATAACCTCACATACCGAGAGTACCCGGTTCGCATTCTTGATCAAGCAGAGCGTGTTACTCGACGTCAGAACATCATGTTTCTCAAGGTTCAGTGGTCTCATCATTCCTAGAGAGAAGCTACTTGGGAGCGAGAAGATCGTCTTCGACTGGAGTACCCCGCTTTCTTTCCGTCGACCCCTGAATCTCGGGACGAGATTCTTTCAAGTGGGGGCGAGTTGTCACATCACTAGTTCTGGTATGACCTAGACTAGCTAGTCATTTGTGCATCATGTTTAAATTTCATTTAAATTTGAAATGGGGATTTGTGAAACCCTCAGAATCATTCCTGGAAATGACCCAGATAAAAATTGCTTCAATTTGGCCCAAGAAAATGTTCCTGTTTTCTCTAAAAAATATTGGTCAGCGGTAAAATTCCAACCAATATTTTTGGGAGCTCAGAAGTATTTATTTTTGGCCATTTGAATTAATGCAGTAAATATTTGCCTTGGATATATATATGTTATATATATAATATATGTCCAAAAATTGTGCCTTTTGTTGAGGAGCTCCGAAATAATACCACTAGCTCCTATAAAAATTGGCATAAGTAAACACATGATTTAGTATTTTAATTAAATCAAAACAAATGTCAGAAAAATAGAAAAAGAAATAAAAGAGGAAAACCCTACTTGGACTTACCCGCGGCCTGGCACTGTGTGGCCTGGCCCAGCGGCCCAGCAGGCCGGCCCAGCCAGCTGGCCAACGCCAGTCGTCCCCTTCCTCGCGCCAGGAGGACAGGGGCACGCGCCGGCGCGCGCGGCCACGCGTCCAGCTGGGGCCACGTCTCCCCGCCACCTCCTGCTTCTCCCCCTCGTCGTCTGGATGCCCCGCGCGACGCCATGCGCCGCCCCGACCGCTCTCACTCTCCCCATGTTCTCTCCCTCGCCGTTTCCCCATCGTGCCCGAACGCTGCCGTCGCCGCCGCATGCCGTTGTCGTAGCCACCGCCTCCCCCTCGCCTCTCCGACACGTGCAGGAGCTCCGCCTCCTCGCTCTGAAGTTCTCTGCCGAGCCACACAAGCCGGAGCACCCTGTGGAGCCGTCGCCGTCGCCTTCATCACCTCCGGCCGCCGCAGATCGCCATCGCCGCTTCGTCGTCTCCAGCGCGTCCCCGGCCACAACGAGCAGCCCTGCAAATCCGCCGTGAGCCCTGCTTCTTCTCCCATCTCTCCCCTGGTCGCGCTCGCCCTCTAGCTGTCGTCTCCACCATGGCCGAACCTTCGCCGCCGCCAAGCTCGCCGTCGATGCAGCTCCGGTGACCATTTGGTCACCCCGGCGAGTCCAACAAGCTCGTAAGGCCCCGTAGAGCATCCCTAGCGCTTTGCTTCTCTCGTCTTCGAGCTCCAAACGCGCTCTCGTGCACAACGAACTCCGGCGGCCGCAACCGAGCTCGCCGCCGCCGACTCCGGCCATCCCAGGCCCAACCATGGCCACCGGCCGACGCGCCATGGAGCTGGCTCTCCAACACGCCTAGTCGCGCGTCATTTGGAGCACCACAGAGGAAACCCGGGGCACAAGTACGCCGCGGATCTCGCCGGCGACTAACCGCCGGCGGGTTTGACTTGTTTGACCTGGGGTTTGACCCCCCCCAGGGTCACTGACGCGTGGGCCATACCCTTGTTTAGTTTAGTTGTTAGTTTAGTTAGCGCTAATTAACTCAGTTAATTAGTTGTCTCTCTGACAGGTAGGCCCAGGCCCTAATTAACCTAGGTTAGTGCTAACCTAACACTAACTAACTCTGTTAGTTAGATGTTACACTGACATGTGGGTCCCAGCCGTCAGGTTTGACCTGGTCAGCACCATTGACCTGCTGACGTTGTGCTGACGTCATGCTGGCAATAATATATTTTCTGGAATTAAAATAAATCAGGAAATTCCAGAAAATGTTCAAAACTTCAAAAATTCATATCAATTCAACCGTAGCTCAGATTGACATAATTTATATATGAAAAATTATCAGAAAAATGCAATCTTTCCATCTGTACCAGTTTCATGCATGACAAACCAACCTAAACCTGCTGTATAGGTGAAAACATGTAAATGGCATATATAAGAGCTTAATTTGGAGTTGCATTTGAACCTTTGGTTCAAATGGACTTCAAACCAAATGAATACTAGTTGCATTAGCTCAAACAGCATCACATCTTCATGCCATGTTCATGCATCATATTGTTGCATATGCTTGTGTATTGATTGTTGGCACCGTTCCTTCTCGATAGGTCCTGCTCCGGAGACCGTTCCAGAGTACCTGTCTGAGGAGCAGTGCCTTCCTTGTTGATTTACCAGGCAAGCAAACCCCCTTGTTCATTCCAATAAAATCCTACACTCTCACTCCTGCTCTTTGTTATTGCATTAGGACAACAACGATTCATCTGCTACTTTGTGCTGCGGTAGTTGAACCCATTCCTCTGCATGACCTGTCATTGCCGTAGTAAATAGTTGAAACCCACTAGCATGTGTAGGAGTTGATTGAAGCCACTAATGTGTTCCTACCATGCTATGCCTGCTATTGCTTAGAGTTGTGTCAGGTCTGGTTCATTGGGAATGAATTGGAGTGTTACGATATGTTCTCATGCTGAGAGTGAAGTGTGTGAACACGATTTGGTAAAGGTAGGAGTGAGAGGCCATGTAGGAGTACATGGTGGGTTGTCTCACTGGAACCGTCCTTAAGCACTGAGTTCTATGTATGTTGTCCAATGACTCGATACTACCACACATTGGGATCCTGAATTGACTCTCTCGACTTATTAACCGACTTGATATCTGTCCAGGAGTCGCAACTAGTTTCTGGTGTTTGTAGGTAGTGTTAGTAGTCTACCAAGTGGCACCGGGCCAGGTGGGCTTGGGACAGACTAGGCACAAGTGGCACGGTGTACCAAGCGTAGATCCATCCGGTGAGGTGGGCTTGGGAACCCTGCACACATCGTTTGCGGCCGTGAGTGAAACCCCGGCCGGACCTCCTTGCGGATGGAACCCGAATAGGCGATAAACCTAGACTAGAGTCTTGTGTGGTTAGTCAGGTCGTGGCCAACTCCCTCGCCAGGCTTCCGCTTGAAGGTTGCCGAGATACATGACGTGTACATGGCGGTAAGTGGCGAGAGCGTGTGTGAAGAAGTACACCCCTGCAGGGTTAACATGATCTATTCGAATAGCCTGGTCCGCGGTTATGGACTTCTTGGATGCTTACATGGTACATAGACAACTTCAAGTGGATACTCTAAAATGTTCAAGACAAGTGAGAGTGCTATGGATGGCCTTCTCGTAGGGAGACGGGGATGAATCCATAGTAGAGTATTGTGTGGTGATTAGTGGACTCGTGTGCGCCATATCACCTCAGAAGTTCTGGTAGTCGTAAAACAGGATAGCCACAGAGTCAAAGCTGGCTTGCTGCAACTAAACCCCACATTACCCTCTTGATACAAATGCATGTATGATAGGATCTGATGTAAGTCTTGCTAAGTACCTTTGTACACATGTTGCTTTATTTATGTTTTTGCAGTGGGGACTTTGGTCTTACTAGTGTTCTCGTGGACTTCGACAAGTAGCTTATACCTCAGCTACGATCTTGATCGGATGTTGTAGTTAGTCAGGCTCTTCAGCCTTTTTCATTTGTAGATGTCTATACTCAGACATGTAATGCTTCTGCTTGTTGCTTGTATGCTCTGTATGATGGGTCTTGTGACCCCTGTTTGCAATAAATGCTATGATGGCTCTTTGAGCCTTATCTATATGAGTTGTTGAGTTATGCTGTGATGCCATGTTGTACATCACATACTTGCATGTTATGCGTACGTGTAATGTGTATTGCTATGTGTGGGATCTGACTATCTAGTTGTTTATCCTTAGTAGCCTCTCTTACCGGGAAATGTCTCCTAGTGCTTCCACTGAGCCCTGGTAGCTTGCTACTGCTCCGGAACACTTAGGCTGGCCGGCATGTGTCCTTATTCGTTCCTGTGTCTGTCCCTTCAGGGAAATGTCACGCGGTGTCTACCGGAGTCCTGTTAGCCTGCTATAGCCCGGTTTACCAGAGTCCTACTAGCCTAGTTGCTACAGCCCGGATTCGCTCGCTGATGACCGACACGTTCGATGCTGGGTCATGTAAGCCTGTCCCTGTAAGTTAGTGCCACTTTGGGTTCACGACTAGCCATGTCAGCCCGGGTTCTCTATCATATGGATGCTAGTGACACTATCATATACGTGTGCCAAAAGGCGCAAACGGTCCCGGGCATGGTAAGGCGACACCCGTGGGAATACCGTGCGTGAGGCCGCAAAGTGATATGAGGTGTTACATGCTAGATCGATGTGACTTAGGATCGGGGTCCTGACACACAATCAGCCCACCTAGGACTACCTAACCCCTCTCTCGATTGGATCCGTCGGATCGCGATCAGAGGCTCCAAAAACCCCTCCTAACCCCCAAACCCTAGCAAATTTGCTATATATGGACACCCCTTGTCCATTTTGGGGGCAGTCTAACCCCTCCACCTACCTGCAGCCGCCGCCCCTCCACCCTTGCTCCGCCACTTGTCGCCGCCAAATCCACCCAGCCGCCGCTCAGCCGCCGTCCTGACCAACCCTCGCGTGCCACCTCATCCCCCAGCGTCGCCTGTAGCCAACTAGCGCGTGGCACCAGCCCTCCCTGCGCCCCACTTTGCCGTGGCCCGCGAAGCCCATCTCAGGCCCGCGCAGGCCCGGATCCCCCCTGCCGCGCCTGATCCAGGCCCCTGCTCCCGCCGCCGCTCGAGGGGAGGAGCCCCTCGATCCGTAGCTCCACCCCGCGTCTTCCTCGCCGGAGCACGCGGTGCCGCCCGCCGGGCCTTGCCGTGGCCGTCTCCGGCGCCCAGCAGGCCGGCCCCCTCGTGCATCTTCTTCCTCTATGCTCTCTCTCTTTAGTTCTCTCGCTCCCTCACGCATATCTCTCTCTCTCATCTTCACAGGAGCATCCATGGCTGCCTCGATCTCCACGCTCATGCTGCCCCAAGCCTCCTCTCTGCCAAAAATGGATCCGCCGTGGCCAACTCCGTCGGATTCCGGCCGGGCCCCGCCGGATCAGGCCGTCCCCTCGCCCCCATGTCGCCAGAACATTCGCTGCCATGGCCTGCTTCTTCCTCCAACGACCTGGATCCCGTTTTCGCGGAGGTGATTTTGTGCTAAGTCCTGAAATTCTTGCATTCTGGTGCTCTGGTCGTCATGCCATAACTTTGTGTGTGCTTCTCTGTTTCGTGCATGTAATGTATCAAAATGTTCATCATGAGATGCTCTTCATTTTGTTCTATTGTGACATGCTTGTTTGAGTCCATCTTGATGCCCTAATAATCGTTGCAAGAGTGCTAAATGATGTTAACTGCTGTCTATTAACAGAACTTGTTGTTTTGTCATTTTCATTGCATTTTGCGTGTGCATCTTATGAGCTTGATGTCTACATGAGTTATTAGCTACATCATGCCATATTTACATTGGTGCAATCTATGTATTTTTGTGAGGCTTCTAGTGAGTGCATCGAGATCGTGAAGTAGGGTACTTGATGTTGCTGTTTTGCTAGGCTGATTCTGTTATATCATGATGCTATGTAAACCGGCTGCTACAAGTCATTCTATGCATAATCTGGAGATGTTCAGTAAGAATGTTTTGTTATAAATGGCATGTTGTATCCATCCATGCTCCTGGTTGCATTTATAGCATGCTGTAGTTTGTTGTAATCATGTTCTAAACTTGCTAAATAATGTTGTTGTCAGACTGTTAACATTAAGTTCAGTTTTGCCATGTCAATAACTAGTGATCAATGTACCATATGAACTTGATCTTGCCATGCTTAGCTTCATAAATATGTCATCTTACTGTTGGTCACCTTTTCATGCCATGTATTGCTCTATGGTGAGTGGTACAAGCTCACCAACATGCCTACTTATCGTTGTTCCTGCCATGTCTGAATCTGTCATATCATTTGCCATGTTTGCATAGATGCTACCATGTTTTCTATTGATCTTTGGAATTAGTTCAGTATGGGAGTTTTGTTCTTTGTCTTTAATATTAGCATGCCATGCCTTTGGTTGCCATGATAAGTTACTGTAACATGTTGTTTTATAGCTCTAAACATTGCAACCTGATGTTATTTCTGCCAAGTCTGAAACTGTTATTATTTGCAATCTTGCCATGTCCTTTTGAGCATGTTATATTGTTTTCTGGAGATAGCTCAGTGTTCATGTTTTGTCATGCTTTACATCTAATTCATGCCCATGCCTTTTGTTCTTATGTTGAGGTGCTGTAGCATATTGTTTTGATGCTTGCTATATGCCTAGTTGCTGTTTTGGACAGTTTGTCCGTTAAACTTGTATAGTGTATGTGTTGAACCGTTGCTCCGTTTTGAGTGTACTTTATATGAAACTTGCTTAGAATTGTTGTAGCTTCATATTATCATGTTACACCCTTGTTTTGAGGTGTTTGCTTGATGTTTGGATGCCTTTTGCATCAATGCCATGTTTAACTCATTTTGTTCATATCTTCTAGGCCGTAGCTCCGAATTAAATGAACTTTATATGTAACTTGACTAGAATCTCGTGTAGATCATATTGGTGCATCTTAACTGGCTGTTTAACAAATTGAACATAAGTTTTATTCAGTTCTGGACCAATTTCGAAACTTGCATATGAGGACCTACCAGATTTGTTATATGTATTTCCGGCCTCATATAAACTTGCTTTGATGTGTTGCTCTTGTTTGCATCATCTCTTGCCATGAGTAGCTTCATGTAGCCTTGTCATGCATCATGCTTCGTTGTGCATCATGTCATGTATATGTTTGGTGTGTTTACCATGTTGTGTGCTTCTTCTCGATAGTTCCCGTTTCGTTGCGATCATGAGTATTCGTTCGTCTACGCTTGGTTCGTCTTCGTGGCTTCATCTTCTTCATGGACTCGTTCTTCTTCCTTGCGGGATTTCAGGCAAGATGACCGCTACCCTGGATCTCACTACTATCATTGCTATGCTAGTTGCTTCGTTCTATCGCTATGCTGCGCTACCTATCACTTGTTCTTCAAGCCTCCCAAATTGCCATGTCAGCCTCTAACCTTTTCACCATTCCTAGCAAACCGTTGTTTGGCTATGTTACCGCTTTGCTAAGCCCCTCCTATAGCGTTTCTAGTTGCAGGTGAAGATGAAGATTGCTCCATGTTGGATTATGTTTATGTTGGGATATCACAATATCTCTTATATTATTAATGCATTATATACTTGGTAAAGGGTGGAAGGCTCGGCCTTATGCTTGGTGTTTTGTTCCACTCTTGCCGCCCTAGTTTCCGTCATATCAGCATTATGTTCCCGGATTTTGTGTCCCTAACACGGTTGGGTGATTTATGGGACCCCCTTGACAGTTCGCTTTGAATAAAACTCCTCCAGCAAGGCCCAACCTTGGTTTTCCCATTTGCCTCACCACCACCTATACCCTTCTCTTGGGTCGGCCAACCCGAGGGTCATCTTTACTTTAGCCCCCCTGGGCCAGTGCTTCTCTAAGTGTTGGTCCGAACTGAGTAGACTGCGGGGCCACCTCGGGGAAACTTGAGGGCTGGTTTTACTCGTAGGATGTCTCATCTGGTGTTGCCCTGAGAACGAGATATGTGCAGCTCCTATCGGGATAGTTGGCACATCGGGCGGCTTTGCTGGTCTTGTTTTACCATTGTCGAAATGTCTTGTAAACCAGGATTCTGAGACTGATCGGGTCTTCCTGGGAGAAGGAATATCCTTCGTTGACCGTGAGAGCTTGTGATGGGCTAAGTTGGGACACCCCTGCAGGGTATAAACTTTCAAGAGCCGTGCCCGCGGTTATGTTGCAGATGGGAATTTCTTAATGTCCGGTTGTAGATAACTTGACACCAGATACGAATTAAAACGCATCAACCGTGTGTGTAGACGTGATGGTCTCTTTTCGGTGGAGTCCGGGAAGTGAACACGGTTTTGAGTTATGTTTGACGTAAGTAGGAGTTCATGATCACCTCTTGATCATTGCTAGCTTCACGATCGTTCCGTTTGCTCTCTTCTCGCTCTTATTTGCGTATGTTAGCCACCATATATGCTTAGTCGCTGCTGCAACCTCACCACTTATCCTTTCCATACCCATTAAGCTTTGCTAGTCTTGATACCCATGGTAATGGGATTGCTGAGTCCTCGTGGCTCACAGATTACTACAACAATAGTTGCAGGTACAGGTTATGCGATAATCATGATGCGAGAGTGATGTTTGCTTGTTTTGGAGTTCTTCTTCTGCTTCTTCCTCGATCAGGGGATAGGTTCCAGGTCGGCAGCCTGGGCTAGCAGGGTGGATGTCGTTTGAGCTTCTGTTTGTGTTTCATCCGTAGTCGGATGTTGATCTTATGGATGACCTATTGATATATTCTTGCAGCATTTGTATGCCTTTGTATGTATCCCCTTCTATTATGTAATGTTGATGTAATGATATCCACCTTGCAAAAGCGTATCAATATGCGGTTCTATCCTTGGTGGGACCTTCGAGTCTCTTTAGGATAGTATCACATATTGGGCGTGACAGCTCCCTTCGGTGGCCTCCCCGTCATTCTCCGTCGCCTGCCGCCAACGTCGCCACTGACCCAGCGGGGAACGAGCAGCAGGCGTCGTTGCTACATCCCTCGGTGTGGCGGGAAGGCCGCACCGCCACTCCGTCGCTGACTCCAGCTGGTTCGTCGTCTCACGCCTGTCGCGCTCCCACGGACGTGCATGCCGCGTTGCTCCTGGCACGTGAGCTCCTGCATTACCGCCCCGTCGACGACCTCTACGAGGAGTAGCTCGCTCACATCACCGAGCTCGTCAGTGCCACAGGGGGATCCCCTGCGCCATCCCTCTCGCTGCCTCGCCATCCGTCCTGTGTGGGTGACACAGCTCAGGAGGTGCCTCCGCCACCTCCTCCACAAGAAGGCGCCCTGGCTCCAAGGTGCACGGCCCCTGGACGAGATCCACCGCGCCCAGCATCCGCGCGACAAGAAAGGAGCTGCGAAGAAATCCCTCGTCCCCAAGAAGGTGCTCGCGTGCTCCCTGCTCCAGCACGTCAAGACCGCATCCCTGCGCCAGCTTGTCAAGATCCCGCGCTGCCCCTGGCGGCGGCACGCGGGAATCCTCAGGAGCAAGCCCCGCATCTGCAAAGGGCTTTGATGGCCACCGTAGGCTGCCGCGCCTTCACCATCGAGCTACACAGTGTCGCCTGGCCAGGAAAGTTCAACTCGGATCTGCCTGCTCGCTACGACGGCCCTGCCGACCCCGCGGAGTTCCTGCAGCTCTACGAGCTGGGCATCGAAGCGGCCAACGGAGACGAGAAGGTCATGGCGAATTGGTTCCCATGGCACTCAAATATGGTGCCCGCACCTGGCTCCTGAACCTGCGTCCCTGCACGATCTCCTCTTGGGACGAGATGCGCACCCGCTTCATCGCCAACTTCCAGGGCACTCGCGACCGTCCTCTAGTCATGGGTGACCTGCGCCGCATCAAGCATCAACCTGGAGAGACCCTGCAGAAGTACATCCAGCACTTCAATAGCGCTCGCCTCAAGATTCCCAAGGTAACCGAGGAGGCCATCATCACAGCGTTCTTTGATGGCGTCCGCGACGTCAAGATGAAGGAGGAGCTAGCTATCCATGAGGATCTGTGCACATCTCTGGAGCTGTTCAACCTGGCGACCAAGTGCGCAAGGGCTGAGGAGGGACGAATCTCCCTTCTCGAGCTCCCAGCTGCTGACCCTGAAGAGAAGAAAGCCAAGGCCAAGGACGTGAAGCTCAAAGGAGCAGCCATGCTCGCAGCAGAGCCAGACACGAAGCACGGCAGGGACCAGCCGGAGTCGGCCAAGGGCAGCCGGTACTGCGTGTATCACGACCTCCACACCCACAACACCAACGAATGCCAAGAGCTCAGGGCCATGCGAGAAGGGCGTATCGGTCGATGCCCCGAGCGCAGTGATCGGGGCTATGACCGAGGAGGAGGAAGAGGTAGAGGACGATGGGACGACCAAGGCCCTCGCCAAGGGTGGCGTGACCGACCTCGCGAGGACCGCTGGCAGGACCAACCTCGCGAGGGGGCTTGGAGGGATCAGCCTCACGAGTCGCCCGCAGGGCAACGCAGGCCTTCCTCCTCTGCCACCAACGCCAAGAAGGAGTGACGACCATCATCAGGACGAGGTGGCTGGGGGCTTCTAGGAGCCATGTCCTATCGCTTGCATCTTGGGCGGTGCCCAGGCCCGAGCCTCTCAGCGCATTTTCAAGCAGTTTGCTCGCGAGGTGAACACAGTCCTCCCCAAGCTCGAGGCCACGTGCCCTCTCAGGTGATCCACATGCGACATCACGTTTAGCTCAACGGATCAGCTCAAGTGTGCGGCTACAGCCGGTGTCCTCCCAATGCTCTGTTCTTGAGTCATCAACAATGTGCAGGTTACCAGGACCCTCATCGATGGCGGCGCATGGCTCAACGTCCTGTCCGTCGAGATGTTCAACAATCTCCAAGTGCCATATGATCAGCTTCATCCAACCAAGCCTTTCTCAGGAGTCACTTATGGCTCCACCACCATGATAGGGCAGGTCCGCCTCCCTGTCACCTTTGGACAGCGCAAGAACTACCGTACCGAGCTCATCAACTTCGATGTTGCCCACATTCGCCTGCCGTACAATGCCATCCTCTCGTATCCAGCCCTGGCCAAGTTCATGGCAGTGACTCCTCATGGTAGTGGCGGAGTCATCACAGTCCCCTATGAAGAGAAGGATGCGGTGTGCTCTCTCGAGCCTGCCTTCCAAGCTGCATCAGTCAAGGACCCAGATAACAAGAGCGGGAACCTTCCCGAGGCAGTCCCTAAGAAGAAGAAGACATCACCCAGCTCAAGGCCTCAGGAGGCAGGCATCTCCGGAGGCATCGCGTCAGGATCTGCACCCGTGAAAGGGGCGCCTTCTTCCGTTGCATAGGAAGGCGCGCCCGGCGCCCTCCTCGACCAAGGCTCGGGGGCTCTCTCCTGGAGGGCCTCTGACTTCGCCAAGATCACGAGGGAGGCGCTCGGGCACCACTTGGAGGTGTGCTTCGCGGCACGTTTCCTTCAGGAAGGCACGAGGTAAGGAAGGCCCAACCCTCAGGAGTTCATCACCAAGGTCATCCAGGAACTGCAGGAATCGAGAGTCATGCGCGGCAGTCGCCGCCTACCATCGTAGCTCCCCATCCAGGCGAGGATGGTGGGCTACGCGTCTGCATCAACTACCCAGGGCTCAACCGAGTCGCGTCTCAAGAGCATTTCTGGCCTTCGCGTGTGGGATGTTGCGAGGGTCCACCACACAGCTACGTTTGCATACCTTTCAGCCTGCTGAATGCGGCTGCTGCTCACCAGCGCCTAATTCGGGGCATTCTGGAAGCTCAGGAGGTCAGGCCCTACGTGTTCCTGGCGGAGATGGAGACGGACCTTGAGGAGCCGCCTGGACCCCTAGAGCCTCCCAAGGCTCAGGGCTCCGAGGGCTCGTGAGGATCGGCTTCTTTACCGCGCATCGTCAGCTACTCCAACACCCGCTCTGCAATGATACCAAGTGACATCTTTCGAGTTTCATTTCAGCTGGGAGTGCCCTCATGGTTGCATTATTCCCAGGTCGCATGGGCCCGTCCCTGCAGCATGTATCCGTTTTGCTTCTGTCTTTAGTTCACTTTGTTGGGGGCGCCCCTCGGGCTGCATCATCCCCAAGCCGCTCGGGCCTGACCCAATGGCATGTACCCTTCCTGCATCTATCTAAGCTGATTTGCTCCTCATGCTCAACTTGCCTATGATTATCATCTCCTGCCCTCGCGGCCCCTTTTTCTCTCTGATGCAAACCGCTTGCACGTTAAAAGGGGGCGCCTGAGCATCGCGACTCAGGAGCTCTTACTGGCTCTCCAGCCCTCACCCCTGGCATTGTTCATGGCATTGCGACCTGGGAGACCAGCGGCGGCTGAGCTTGCTCGAGGGCCGGGACCTGAGGACGTAGAGCATTTGCATCTAACCACCTTGCAGGAACACTCAGCTGCCCAAGGCTCAAGATCAGGCGCAACCCGCCTTGAGGTAGGGCCTCGTGAGTCCCGCGCTGGCTCACAAGTGCCTAGATACACCTTGTCTAGCCCTACCATGCCGGCCACGTGTCAGGGCGGGGCTGTACACGCCCTGGGGGCTCCTCCCAGAGGGGGGGGGCCTCCCACGTACCAGTGGAAGCACCATGATCCATGCTGGCTGACGACACTTCCGAGGAGTAGCTATGCCCGTACACATACGGAAGCGCTATGCTCCGTGCTGGTGATAAACAACTAAGAGAAGCCCACGGCTGTATCAACCTCAGGGAGCCCAGAGCTCAGTGTCTGGCCTCATAGCAAGGCCTCCCCTCAGGAGCGCCACGCGAGGGGGCTGGACACGGGGGCAGTGCCCGGGTCACGCCCGGGCGCACGCCACCCAGCCAGGTCCCTCGGACCTGGTCGTCGCGCGCCCCTCCCCGAGCGGAGCCAAGGTATGAACACCGTTTGAGTGTCAAGGGGGACTCCTGAGCATCACGACTCAGGAGCCTAACTGGTCACGTAGCCCCTCACTCCTTAGTTCCGAAAGGCTAACAGCGGTTGAGGTATGCGCGGGGCCGGGCCCTGCCGACATAGAACGACAGATCTACTCCTACACCCCCTCCCTATTCGTTGTTTGCGTGTTAAGGGGGACTCCTGAGGATCGCGACTAAGGAGCCTAACTTGCCATGTAGCCCCTCACTCCTTAGTCATGTCCTGGTGATCCGGTCGGGGCTAACGGCGGCTGAGGTACGCGCGGGGTCGGGCCCTGCCAACTAGAACACAAAGCAAATAGGAAGGAAACCACAAAATCTCGCAAATTCAGAAGCAAATACTACATACCATAAATTGTCCTCATGATACCAAACACAAGTTTAAATGTCTCCACGAGGCACGGTGCATGTTGCAGGAGTTAAAACAGGAAAGAACTAGCAAGGAGATCACCCATGGGCAGCGCCGTCGTTCGTGGTGGGGTCGCGCTTGTCAACTCCACCTCCCGAGGCCGCGGAACCAGCAGTACCTACCTTGGGTGCAGTGGTGAAGGTGCGGAACTTTGCCAGGAAGGCCTCCGTTCGGCCCTTCATGGCCTCAGTAGCGACGGCGGAGCGCTCGGCGTCCATAGGCTCTAGCAGGTCATCAAGGTTGGCGGCGAGGTTGCGAAGGTAGACGTGGCTGTGGATCCGCGTCAGCGCTGCGGAGGAAAGGACGCGAGATTCAACCTCGGCCATGGGGCTGATGCCGGTCACGACCTCTTCAAGCGCCTCGACCAGGAAGGGAAGCAGCTTGGCAGGGCCGTCCATGGCTCCGGCCAGTGGCTTCTCCAGACCATCGTCATAAAACGACTTCAACGCCTTGCGATATCTCACCTCGTAATCCATGAAGGCCACGCGATCCTCGCTCAAGACCTTCGCCTTGGCGTCCAGCTCAATCCTCTCCGCCCCGAGCTTCTGCTCTAGTGTCTTCAGTCGGCCGCGATCGGCGGACAACTTGGTGTCGCGGGCCCTGACGGCGGCCTCCCGAGCCTTCGTCTCTTCCTCCTTCGCCTGACGGTCGTGAACCTCCTTGGCGAGATCATCACGCAGGCCTTGCAGCTCATCCTGCAGCGCCTTGTAGCGGCCCTGGATAGTTGAAGCATCCTTCAACGCCGCATCGCGAGCGGCTATGGCCTGGGAGGTGACTTCCTTCTCCTCCTCGGAAGCTGTCACAGCCCGGCTCAGCGCAGCTCGGACGGAGGCGTCAGAGTGAACCCAGCCAAAGACCAGCTCCAGGCGGGGGCTGGTGCCTTGGAGATCTTCTCACAGCCGACTCAGCTCATCAGTAGCATGGTCCAAGGCTGCGGAGGAGGTAGAGGAGACGGGAACCGGTGGAGTAGGAGGAGAAGACGGCAGCGTAATCACGGCCTGAGAGGTTGGGACCTCCTGAGCTTGGCAACCTCGGTGATAGCGTCAAGCACCAGTGCCTCTAGAGTCAACGGGGCCATGGGGGCTAGCCCCCCCCCCCCGCTAGAGCGTCCCTCCTGGCCTCCCGAGGACAATCAGGGCAGGGGAGGTGCGAGCCTCACTGCCTCCCCTTCCCGCAGGCGAAGGCACTACCACAACAGACGAGCTTGCCCTGAGTGGGGCCACCGTGTCCCCCTTCAGCCTCTTCACCGCAGGCGGCGGCCTACCCAAACAATGAAGGATGTCAAGCTCTGACAGGAAAATGAGAGCAAAGTAGAGATCGAGTACTTACTGGTTAGTCGCAGCGAGCTCCAACGGCCTCCTGCCAAGCTTAAAGCCCGAGAGCCTCTTGCGGGGCGCAGCCTCGGGAGGTCCGGCAGCAGAAGAGGGCGCACCAGAAGGGCTGGAGCTGGCTTTGGGAAGCGCAGGGGCTGGAGTGTACCCTCGGTAGATCAGCCCCGACCGGTCCTTCTTCGGGATCACGGGTGGGTCCTCTCCCCCTCGCCTGGGGTCGGCCTTGACGTTGTCTAGCATGGAGCAGAGGACGTTGTACCTGCGCTAGGGGGAATTCTCCCCCGTCTCCTTAGTGGTTGCCTCCGAGTCGCGCTCCTCCTCTTCCTCGTCTTCCTCCTCTCTCCCGTTGGAATCACTGGAGGACAACTCCACCGTCGCCGTCGCCGACTGGCCCTCAGGAGGCACCGCCGGCACTCGACCGTCCCCGTCAAAGGTGGGCATGGCGTCCACCACCTGCTCCCAGTCGTCACGAAGAAACAAGGTGACAGGAGTGTCCTCCAGGCTTGGCACGTCCTCCCTGACCAGGAAGCGCAGAGCTGCAGTCAGATCTTTATCAGCCAGGGCCTCCGAGTTTAGGCGGAGGACGGCGTCCGCATCCTCGACTCTCCACAACGGGCGCGAGTGCGCCTGAAGTGGAGCCACTCGATGCGCCAAGAACTCCTTCAGAAGCGTGGCCCCTATCAGCTTTGCCGCCTTCATGTTGCTAGGCCTCAGGTTAGTGTTCATCTTCTCCAGCACCAGCTTCGCCCGTCGGTCGTCAAGCATCGCACGGGACCACGCCTCGACGGACTGGGGCAGCCCGTGGGCAGCGGCAGCCGTGAGTTGATGCATCCGGCATCCAGCATGGCCCACTTTCTCTAGAAGCCGTCGGCCCTCTTCCCGGCCTTCGAGACCACGTTGGCTCGGAGTACGCAACAAAGCTTGCGCACGACGAGATATTGGCGCCAGTGACTCGGAGGAAGAAGAAGTGGCTCAGCAAGGCCACGGAGGGCATCACCCTGACGTGCGCCTCGCAGTAGTAGGCGAAAATCGACAAAAAGAGAACAGAGTTGGGATGAAGATGCAGAGCATGCAGCTTATAATGGCGGAGGACAACATAGAAGAACTCGGAGAAAGGAGGCACCAAGCCAGCAATGACGGCGCTCATGAAGAAGGGATAGAAGGTGCTCCCTTTGTCCTCCGGCTGGCGGAGCCGGGTCGGAGCGCAGTCTCCCCCATCTCGCTGCCTTACACCGCCGTCATCAGGCACGTGAGGGCTAGATTCTTCTCCATCATGTTGGGGGGGTCCAGGGCCGGTGAGTACCGGGCCGATGGAGCCCCAGCCGCGGTCTTGCAGGGCGCCATTGCTCGCTGGAGGAGAAAGGATGAGGCGGATCTGGAGATTTCGAAAGCAGGAGTGCAAGAGCAAGAAAGGGGATCTGGAGCAAGGTGAATGAGAGAAATGGAGGTAAGCCTAACCAGATCCATCCTTTTTGTCAGACGGGTAGTTGCCGAGGCAGCGTGGGGAAGCGGAGACGCACACGTCCAATCAACCGCAAGGCCGCAGGCTGTTGGGGCCCGCGGCGCTCTGCACTTGCCCTTTTGCTTCGTCGCTAAGCCAAGTCCAAGCGCGCCTTGGACCCGGGGGCTACTGTTGGCATTCTGGGAACGGGGGTCCCCAGACTTGCCTGCCTGCGGCCTGCGGCGTGGCTCAAGGGTTGGCCCAGTACGACCCATCTTCATCAACTCAAACTCAAGACCCTCGCGAGGGTCCAAGCCTCACAGGGCGGACGATGCAAGGCTTCCTCAGGAACGGCCTCACCAGGCAGGCTCGCGAGGAGGCGGAGAGCTCAAGGCAGGGGTACCTCACGAGGTGCTCGTGACGCAAGCCAAGACGATCGAGACCAGGCGGGCACCAGGCAGGCATCGGCCTACGTAGTGTCCTTGTTTCCTCTTTGGTTCAAAGGAGGCAAGCGCAGGCGTGGAGTACCGAGGCATCAAGCAAAGGTTACCGTTTCGGTGCAACGAGACCAAGACCAGCAGAGCAGCAGGACGGAGGTCACCGTGGAGCCCAAGACAGCGTCATCGCCAGTGCCTTTGGGAGCCGAAGACCAACTTTAGTCAGGATAACTTGTACTGGATGTTCCCCTTCAAAATGGCCGTTGTTGGCACCCTTCCCGCTCAATATTTGGGAAGAGGACCAGGGCCTCTATATATAGAGATAGCCACCACAATAGAGGGCAGAGAGTTCTCATCATATCTAGAGGCGATCGAACTCACCCAAGTAGTTCACCGGACCAACCCAAGAACACCTCTTGCGAGGCTGTTCTTCCTATGTACTATACATCATCAGCCCCAGAGGCAATCAACCACACCACACACTGGATTGGGGTATTACACCACAACGATGGCCTGAACCAGTATAAACCTTGTGTCCCTCGTGTTGTTCATCGTGTAGCTTAGATTCATAGCGAGGCGTTGGGATGTGGATTGGTAGGGGAAAGATCTTCGCGCGCACCCCAGAGTTCGAACCTTAAGGGTTTTGCCGGAACCCGATATCCGACAATTGTACATGTGGCAAAATCCGGTGGGGGCTACAAGATGGTGCGAGGGGCCAAGTGGAGGGAGACTATGAAGGAGTGCACAAGTGTGAGATCGATATTTAAAGAGAGGGGGCAAGAACGTGCGCTGTTGCGCGAAGTGGCGGAGCCATCAAAAAGTAAATGAGCTAGGGGGCCAAGCATTGCTAATCCTTTACAAGGAGGGCCAATTCATCAATGTAAACCATTTTACTAGCAATTGTCTAATGATCACATTCATATTAGCCTCGATATATAGTGATGTTAGGGGGTAGGGCCCTTGCTGCCCCTGTCTTCGCCATAGTGCGCGCGTCTGAGAGATGAAGCGGAAGGCATGGATGATGAGAGGGGGCGTTGGATATACAATTAATGTGGGTGTATTAGCTATGTAATCCTATATAGGGAGGTATAGATTGATCGATGTGGATGTTGGAAAGAGGGTGAGACCTCACTAGATATATAGATTGATCGGTTTGTGTGGAAAACTGTGAAAGACCTAGCTATATATACACTCATAGAGAAGAACATTGATCATTGTGCATGCACGTGAGAGATAAAGAATGCCCGATATGATGGAGAGGGGGAGGTATGTGTGTGTGCCTGCATGGGAGACCGACCTGAAGAAAAAGATTGCATGTGTGCGATGGATAATGCCGACTGGTAGTGTGTGTGTGCATGCATGCACGAGAGAAAGTTAGTGGTACAATTATAAAGAGAAGACGACTGTGTGGGTGTAAAAGACTAGGTGAGGTAATAATCAATGTAAAGTTGAATTCAAATATTTGAATAAGAGATCATGATGTTTGAAACCCATGCATGCATGAATATAACTGAGATATGTGCAGCGTGGTTTGGAAACGAGCATGTTGTACTGTATACACATTGAACAAGGTCCGACTGATTTGAACTTGACATACCGATGGCAGACATCGTTGGCCACATTGCATTCGTGCATGGACACACTATTCTAATTGGAAATGATGGGTGGCTTTCGCATCACATATCTATATCTATACCCCCATATATATATTATATTATATATTTTTTATACAGTGTGTGGATAACTTTAACTTTGAAAGATGGTCGTTGGATGAGGCCAATCCGATGGTGCAGAGATGGCAAATTTTAGCACTATTGGCCATTGGATATCATCTAGATTCCACCAGATTTTGCCACATGTACAATCTAGAAGACCCATGGTTGAACTTAAGCATAATGCACAAACCTCAAAACACAAGCACTTCTTCTTTGTTCTAGAATCTTCCGTATCAGAATTGCCCAAATGTTTTCCTACATGATTTGCCATTATTTGTTTTTACTTTATGCCTTACAACGCACAATTCCATGAATCTTAAATAGATTAGCTTCTTTTAAAAACTAGATGATTTCGAATGAAATGAATTATAAGAATTAAACGAACATCTACATCATGCATATATGACTCAAAGCTTACATGCTATAATGTGGTATTTATTCATAATTTGGTTGCCAAATCTCATGCGTGCAACGCACGTGTACCTTACTAGTCTAAATGGTGTTTATGTGTGTGTTGCGCGTGTTAAACACATTTTACGTAGTATATCATACATGGTTTAGATTCCAAACATCTAGCTAGAGCATACATGTACTATGATTTGAATTCAACATAAAATAGATACATATATTTGAACTTGAGATCGTATGTACATGTAGTTTGTATTTATAGGAATTTAATTCTCCTATATTCATGTCATGTGTTGTGAAGGTTATATTTAGATGGTTGTATAACTAAACCGAGTACAATCCCATTCAAATAGGGAAAACATACTCAAATTTAGTCCATATGCTAGACAACACACATTGTTTCTTTATTGTTGAGGGAAGTGCAAATTACTTTGGTACTGTACATGTTATGTTTGTTGTCCCAATTTTTTTAGTTTTTCTATTGTATTTGAATGCATTTCTAGTAATATAGTAAAATGGGACATGGCTCTCTGTAGTGATGAGGTGCGAATTGTCGTTTTTTTGGGTACATGTTCAGCTTGTTCTCCAAAAATTTCAAACCGCGCCTTGTTATGCCGAAATTTCAAGCTAGCATCTTTCTCTATCGTGCTGCGAAACTCCGGCCTCTTCAACCCGTGCCTTGTTACCCCGAAATATTTAAGATATATCTTTGTCTCGTTGTGCTCCGGCAACTCCCTCCATATCAACCCACACGTTGCTATTCCAAAATTACAACCCGCGCGAAAGCTCCCACCTAATGTGAAATCCCGGCACGCGACATGCCCGTGATACCCCTGAACCGAAAGAACTACATAGCTCAAATCGGTGGGGGTACTTTCGTAACTTACCCCACATTTCGGACAAGCGCGTCCCTAAGCCATGGTTACCCACTCCCATCCCATCCGCCCACCCATTCATATACCGAGGCCACGAAAACCCACGAAGCCCCACACCCTCCTCCGTCCGCCACCCAACCGGAGCCTCTTCCCTAAGGACATCGTCCACAACAACACCTCGACGTCCCTCATCCACCATACTGGATGAGGATTCGTCGTCGATCTCCTCGTCCCGCCAGTTCAGCCACCCCATCCTCCACCTCCAAAGAGCTTCCCCGATGTTCCCCTCGTCCTTCGTGCCACCTCCATTCCCACACCACTGTCTTCACCTACACCACTGGAAGAGCAGCATCATCACCGTTTCCTCGGATGAAGCCGTGGCCTAATCGGTGCCACCAAAAAGGTTGTACACTAATTGCCACATTTTCTTCTTCATTCGATCTCACAGTGCTGTCAGCGCTCGGTCCCGAGCCGACACGGCACGGCTCCATCCACGGCGGTGTCACCGGCAACTTCCTCCATGGCATCGCTCCCTTAGCGGCGACGTCCACATCAGTAGGAGCTGCTGCTGCTTTAGCTCTCGCTCGCGCTACTGCTCTACTCTTGCTCTCGGTCCCCTACCTGGTCTGCTCTTGCTATAGCTCTTGCTCTTGCTCGCACTACTGCTCTCGCTCTTGCTCTTGCTTGTGATGCTGCTCCAATTTAGCTACACTTTAGTCGACTGAATCGACTTTTGGGTCAGTCGATTTTCAGGGGGTGGGGGGCCTCGCTGGAGTTAAGGAAGAACTAGCCACAGCGGGGAGGGGGGCTCGCTGGAGAGGTACCCCACTATCTATC